>NC_085021.1:6251626-6551626 GCF_963692335.1 Osmerus eperlanus
ACCACACAGTTACATCTCAACCAGACACATTCTGTCCCTGCATTTTGATCATCTAAGCTTACTGTATGTCTCTGAACAACAACTGTATGGTTAGACCTGTGGTTAGGCAACCTGGTTTCCCAGCTACAGTGTCCTTGAGGTTGATGGACAGAAAGACTGCTGTCACTTTGCCTTCAATAGGCAGAACCCTAGTGTTCCTTGTAGGGGGTGGGTGGTGATCACACTGCGTGTGTGTGCATGTGTGTGTGTGTGTGTGTGTGTGTGTGTGTGTGTGTGTGTGTGTGTGTGCATGGCGTGTGCAACTAATTGGACTGATTGGACTGAATTCTTGATGGCTGACTGAGGTTTAATCGGTCGCCATTAAGCACACACCATGGAGCGAGGGCTTGGGGGAGCAATTATGGAGTTATGAGGGGGCAGTGGGGGGGGGGGGGGATTATGAAACAGGAATCAGAATTAGGTCATCACAGGAAGTCTATGTCATCAAGGAGTTCATGGATGTTGTGAGTGGTGTCCAAACAATTAAGTCTTCTCCACCTGCGAGTGTGTGTGTTAAAGACAGAAAGAGAGAGAGAGATAGAGAGTGATAGAGAGAGGAAGAGAGAGAAAGAGAGAGAGAGAGAGAGAGAGAGAGAGAGAGAGAGAGAGAGAGAGAGAGAGAGAGAGAGAGAGAGAGAGAGAGAGAGAGAGAGAGAGAGAGAGAGAGAGAGAGAGAGAGAGAGAGAGATGGAGGGCAAGATGGAGAATGTTTGTGCTGAAGAGAGATAGAGATAAAGAGAGACAATGTGTGTGTGTGATGTCTTCTTGTCCTTCTGCAGGTGGAAGAGAGAGAGAGAGATCAGCTGGTGCTATGACACGTTGACCATGGCGAATAGATTACTCATTTGGTCGATGACTATGCACACATGCACACACATACACACACACACACACACACGTGTACACACACAAATACACACACAGAGTGACTCAGTGATGGTTAATTCACAGCCAGTCTCATCCACTTTAACCTTCCCATCAAACCTGACGTTCTGATGAGGAGGGAAACAGATGGCACTGAGTGTGTGTGTTTTGGAGGGGTTGAGGGGGAGGTCTGACCAACAGGAGTCTAATTTCTCCAATCAGGGGGTATGAGGGACATGACAGCTGAACGAGAGGACACCCCAGCAGGATATACACACACTAACATACACACACTCACACACACTAACATACACACACTCACATACACACACACACACTTACATACACACACACACACACCAACATACACACACTAACAGACACACACACACACACTACATATACACATACACACTAACACACAGGCACACATGACACTCCATCTTGTGTGCTCTCCTTTCCTCTCCACCCATCTCTGTGCTCTCTCTCTTCTCTCTTCCCTCCCCCTCCCTCTCATCACGTCTTGAATATGTCCCTATGTTAGTATCAGAGTGCTCTGTGTGTAGTGCAGAGTGTTCTGGACTAGACTAACATAGCACCACCTAGACTAACATAGCCCCACCTAGACTAACATAGCCCCACCTAGACTAACATAGCCCCACATAGAATAACATAGCACCACCTAGACTAACATAGCCCCACTGAGACTAACACAGCCCCACATAGAATAACATAGCACCACCTAGACTAACATAGCCCCACTGAGACTAACACAGCCCCACTGAGACTAACACAGCCCCACCGCCCAACCCCACCACCACCAGTCCCCCACCCCCAAACCCCAACACTATTCATCCACTGGTTAGTTGCAAAAGCTACTGCGACACAAACCAAGACAACTATGTCCATCTCTGTCTGTCTATCTGTCTGAATCTTATTTATGTTTGTGAGTATCTCAAATGTATGCATTATAAGCAGAGGTTATTCAAGTTTGGATATGTGTGTGTGTGCTGTAAGTATGTATGTGTCTGTATATGCTCCCAGAGAAGTGGGTGTCGTTGGGTTGTAATTATCACTGCTGTGAGAGTAGATGAGTAGTTGACTACTCCAGTCTTCCTGAGAGTCCATGTGTGTGAGGGCTAATTAGCATGTCCTGGTTGTATGTAATCTGTGTAATCTGTTTGACGGACACGCATGTGCATGAGTGCACTTGCGTGTGTGCGTGCGCATACGTGTACGTAGGTTAGTGTATGTGTGTGTAGGTAAAGCTGAGCGTATGCGTGTATT
Source organism: Osmerus eperlanus (assembly GCF_963692335.1). Taxonomy (NCBI): domain Eukaryota; kingdom Metazoa; phylum Chordata; class Actinopteri; order Osmeriformes; family Osmeridae; genus Osmerus; species Osmerus eperlanus. The sequence continues at coordinate 6,253,817 of NC_085021.1, forward strand.
CTCGTGTGTGTGCGTGTGCAAAGTGATGTGTGTGTGTGTGTGTGACGGACACTGTGCAGTGCTAACGCAGAACCTGCCCTATTTCTGATGCTACTGTGAGAGCTTGAAAATAGAGCAGAGCAGCTGTCTCAGTCCTGGCTGCATGGACCCTGAAGAGGAGGTGGGAGAGGTTATCTATGGAGGAGCGAGGAGGGAGGAGGAGGAGGAGGGAAGAGGGAGGAGGAGGAGGAGTAGGGAGGAGGGAGGAGGAGAGGCTAGCTCTGGAGGAAGAGGAGGAGGAGGAGGAGGAGGAGAGGAGGAGGAGGAGGAGGAGGAGGAGGAGGAGGAGGAGGAGGAGGAGGAGAGAAGGAGGGGGGATGGAGGAAGAGTTGAGAGAATGCATGCTGAAGAATAAATGAGAGAAGATATGCTGAAAGCAGAGGTAAAGAAAGTGAGAGGGCATGCAGGGAGAGAAAAGATAGGAAGAAGATGGATGAGAGCATGTGGTATGTAGAGAGAGAGGGAGAGATAAAGGGCTCATCTTATAAACAGTAGATAATTAAAGTGGGGTCAATAATGGCACACGTATCTGTGTGAGTGTGTGTGTGTAGTGTGTGCGTTTCATTATCCCTGTATAGTATGTCTGCATATGCAGCTGTGTTTGATTGTGTGTATGATTGCGTGTGTGATTGTGTGTGTGATTGTGTGATTGTGTGATTGTGTGTGATTGTGTGTGTGTGTGTGTGTGATTGTGTGTATTATATGAGTATGTGTGTTAATTTACTCAACTCCACTAGCACTGCTTAGACAGTCATTAGCAGGCATATTTTATGTTCCAACAAAGACTTCAGTAAAGGTAAAGCAGATGTCCTCTCCCACACAGCCTTCTATTCAGGCTTCAGTTCAAATGAAGCCCCACTCACTCTCACTCTCTGTCTCTCTCTATCTCCCTCCATCCCTTTTTTGTTTGCTCTCTCTCTCTTCTCTCTCTCTCTCTCTCTCTCTCTCTCTCTCTCTCTCTCTCTCTCTCCTCTCTCTCTCTCTCTCTCTCTCTCTCTCTCTCTCTCATCTCTCTCTCTCTCTCTCTCTCTCTCTCTCTCTCTCTATCTCTCTCTCTCTCTCTGTCTCTCTGAGGCCTGTACAGACTGAGATAATTGGATTCTGTTTCTGCTGCATTCTCGTTTCTACAGTGACTTGGGGAAGAGCTTATCTCGGCTTTGATAGGCCAGATAAACGCAAATTCACAGAGGAAGAGTCCAAATAAGGAGTAAGAACCAATGAATATTCATGAGGCTGCTAATCTGTCTTCCGGAGCTCCTGATTTGTGATTTCAATGTTCATGACTTGTAGAATCAGTCAAACAGTTGTGGGTCTTAACAATAACAATTGGGTTTTCACGAGTGTTTCACTGCTGGGTTTAAATACATTTCTTATTGAAACCATACCCATGTCAGTACCGGTGTGATACTAACATGACACTGTAAACCCTTATGAGAGGGGGTTCACGCAAACCTTTTGTGGAAACTGATTACATCGAACCATTTAAGTAATCTAATCTCTAAAGTAAATATTTGTTTTTAATTGAATCAATTAGGTTGAATTTGTTTCTGAAATTATTGTTCACTTAAAAAATTTGATGACTTAAATACCGTAGTTTGATTAAATCCACAAAAGCTATGAGTATTCTGACCTTATTGTGTTTACAGTGTGGACCAAATCAACAGCCCACCAGTTCAGCTGTCCACAGTTGGACTGTCTCTAGCCCTTGTATCACCTCTGCCAAACAGAGACATCTTGAAGTCTTATGTGATGGCAGCCTGCCCCTTAGCCTAGCCTGTGACCCCCCCTCCTCTACAGAAATAGAGTTGAGTGTTGAACACTCCTAATGGACAGAGGGCTGCTGCATCTCAGCTACATCTACACTGCATCAATAATAGAAATTTTCTCCCTCCCTTCCTCCCCTCTCTCTTCCTCTATTCTCCTCACCTCCTCTCTTCTCTCATCGTCTCCTCCTCTCTTCACCGCTTTCCTCCTCTCCTGTCTCCTCCTCTCCCCTCTCTCTCCTCTCCTTTCCTACCCTCCTCCTCTCCCCTCCTCCTCCTCCTCTTCTCTCCTCTCCTTTCTCCTCCTCTTTCTCGCCACATCCTCCCCTCCTCCCCTCCACTCCTCCTCTCCCCTTTCTCCTCCTCCTCTACTCCTCCTCCTCTCCTCTCCTCCCCTCTCTCATTCTCTCCTCCTCTCTTCACCTCTCTCCGCTCCTCTCCCCTACAGTCCAGTACTGCTCATCCTCTGACTTATTTATCAAACCTAACTCTGATGCTTCTTTGTAGAGCCAATGCAATATTCAAGAGTAAAACTGCAAGACTCACAAGTTTGCTGTTTTTCTAAAACACGCTTCATCAAATTAGTCATCACCTTCATCATCGCCTACATCATCATGCAGCTTGGATAAACACATACAATTGCTGACAAACAACTTTGAACTCAAACTCAAACTCCAGAACTGTATGTCCTGCACGCAATCACTTGTGATTTCAAGAGAGAGAGAGAGATGGGAGTGAGAGAGCGAAGGAAGAGAAAGAGAGAAAGATATGGAAAGAATGAGAGTGGAAAAGAGAGAGAGGGTAAGAAAGAGAAGGTAAGAGAGTGGAGGAAGAGAGAGAGAGAGAGGGTAAGAGAGTGGAGGAAGAGAGAGAGAGAGAGGGTAAGAGAGTGGAGGAAGAGAGAGAGAGAGAGAGAGGGTAAGAGAGTGGAGGAAGAGAGAGAGAGGGTAAGAGAGAGAGATAGACAGAATATGAGGAGTGGAAGAGTGGGAGGCTTTTCGTAAAAGCCAAACACATTGATCTACTGCTAGGCCCCATGTGTGAAATGGAGGAATATTTTCCATTAGCAAAGCCGTAAAGCAAACATGTCCTCAGAGGGACCCATTACACAGGGATGTATCCGAACATGTACACACACACGCACACACACACACGCTCATCAAATCATGACTCATTAGCAAATGAAAAGACCCTGTGACTCAGACCGGCTGTGTTGTCCTCCTTCTCCCTCCCTCCCCTCTCTTTCCCTTACCGCCACCCTCCCTCCCCCCCCCCCTCTATCTCTCTCTCTCTCCCATCCTCCTTCGTCCATTTCCCCCTCTCCTTTTCTGACTCTGAGAATGTATCTGTCTGAGATGGAGGGGTTTTGTCGCAGGAAGACTAGCCATTACTTTACTGGGTCTACTCTTTCCCTGTCTCCCTCTCTTTGCATCTCTCCCTCTCTCTGCTTCTCTCTCCCTCTCTCTCTGCTTCTCCCTCTCTCTGAATCTCTCTTTCTCTCTCTCTGCATTTCTCTCTCTCTGCTTTTCTCTCTCTCTCTGCTTCTCTCTCTCTCTTTCTCTCTCTCTGCCTTTCTCTCTTTCTCTCTCTGCCATTCTCTCTTTCTCTCTCTCTGACTCTGTCTCTCTTCCTGTCTCACTATGCCAAGACCCTGTCTGCTGTGAACCCAATTTCCTTGGCTGCTGTGACCTCTCTTCTCCACACCACTGGTGGGTCAGCCTCCATGAAACTAATTTGCCCTCGCACCTGGACCGGGACTTAAGAATACAGAATGATCTCAAAGTATGTTCAATAGAATCGGAGAGACTCAAAGTGGAGCCACATTTTAGGGGTAATGACGCACTGTGGAGCTCACAGCATGTTGTGTGTGACCCCATGTTAACAGGCTCTCAATCTGTGGAGTACTCCCATTCCGTGGGTGTATGTGGGTCCGTCGTTATCCGGATGTGTGTGTCCTTGGGCATGCTGGTCCCCGCTAGCGAGTGTTCCCTCGCACATGTGTATGTGCTTGTGTGTGTGTGTCCTGGGATGTGTGAGATGGGGTTCTGTTATCCTGCCCATGCAGCCAGCTTGGTAGTGGTAATGGCATTATAGACTGGCGGCCCTCGGAAGGCTAAACTGACCTTTATAACAGGATGGAGAACGGGTGTAGAGAATAGAGGGAGCGACCGAACGAGAGGGGAGAGAATTAAGGTGGAGGAGAGAGAGAGAGGAATAGACAGAGAGAGAGAGGGAGGAAGAAAGAGGGAGAGATGGGGACAGAGAGGCGACAACGGAGGGAGGGTGACCCATTTCTTCATTTTCTTTCCCTCCCTCTCTCTCTTTCCGTTCTGAATGGATTCTCCCCAATGCGAGCCGTACCACTCGCCGATGTTTGCGGGGGTGTTCCGCCTTTCTGCTTCATTACTCTCTTCCCCCTGGGTGTTTCATCTCTTTATGTCCTTCCTCCTCCTTCTCTCTCTCTCTCTCCCTCTTTCCTTCTTCTCATCCCTCCCTCGCCTGTTCTCTGCCTGGTGAATACGACTTTCAGTGTGTGGCCTGTATCAGCTCACTGCAAACCCAGCGATTTCAGAATCAGTGATGAGAGACATGCCTTTAGATTTCGGTCCCTTTCTCTCACGCACATGCACGCACGCACGCACACACGCACACACATGCAAACACACACACAGGCACATGCTCACTCGCACACACACAATGATAATTGTAGTACGTGTCACATCAGTAGCAGACATTTTGGTTAGAGTGATGTGGACTGCTGAGACGGACTCCAGTGCCAGCTCCATATTTCTGCATTGGCTGACATTTCTTCGTGAACAGATAAAAACACAGGCAGAAGTGGATGCTAATTGAAAGTGAATGTGTGTATGTGTGTGTGTGTGTTGTTTACCCAATGAGATGTACAGTGTGGCAAATGAGTCATTGTGGTTTGAAACATGATTTGCCTGGAAAGACCTATATGTGGTGGCCTTCAGTTGGCCATCTGTTCAGCACCCAACCCTTTCAGACATATACACACACACAGCCATTAACCCCCCCCCCCCATCTCCACCCCCCCCCCCCCCCCCCCCAATCTTACTGGGCTCAAAAGAGCAGATCTGAGCAATAACGTCTGTCACAGAGGGAGAGAAGGAGGAGAAGAAATAGCGGTTTTGGACTCTGAGAATGGACGAGAAATGTAACCAGTGAATGTGAAGAAGGAAACTCAGAAGGATTGCATGTGTGTGTGAAAGGGTGAAAGGGTTGGAAGGATCAGTGTGTGTGTGTGTGTGTGCTCGTACATACTGTATGCTGTCTGCATTTATGTGTGCACTTGTCTGTGCACACAGAGGGCCTCATGTTCGTACATTTGCAAACGTAGCATTATTAGCGCCATGGCCAACCCGCAGATTGCGCACGCTGTGATACTTTACGAAACCTGCAGTTCATCAGGTAATCAGCGCCATTCTCCGACCACTATACCGTAAATTGCGATCATTTAAACGCACACTTGAATGGGCCTCCTTCTCTCTTTCTATCATGGATCAGCCACCAAAGTCATAACAGTAAGTGATTCTGATTCTGACAAAGATTTAGTGATAACGAAATTGATGTGCTTGTTTATGAGGTAACAGCGAATTTAAATATTATACAAGGCCAGAATTCCACACCGACACAAAAAAATGCAACCTGGCGCATCCTGGTTTACGCCTGCAGGCGGAGAATTTTCATTGCAAAATAGAGGTGCGCTTTCACAGGCGGTTTTTGTACATACCGCGGAATACATAATTAGGCGCAATTTACGCATCCCCTCCCATCTCTTTATGGGAAACTCCCACTCAGAGAGAGAGAGAGAGAGAGAGAGAGAGAGAGAGAGAGAGAGAGAGAGAGAGAGAGAGAGAGAGAGAGAGAGAGAGAGAGAGAGCGAAAGAGAGAGAGAGAGAGAGAGAGAGAGATTGGAGGAGGAGAGGGAGCATGAAAAGGAGCATGAGAAGGAGAACTAGAATAATCCAGCTGTATCCGCCTCAGTACTGTGCAGAGCCTGGTTGGTATGCCAAAGCTGTACTGCTGCCTCCTGACTGTAGCGTGCAGGAGAGAGAGGAAGGAGGGAGAGAGGGAAGGAGATAGGGAGGGAGAGGGAGGGAGGGAGAGTGGAAGGGGGGAGGAAGAGAGAGAGGGGGAGAGGGAGGGGTAGGGAGGGAGGGAGAGAGAGAGAGATGAAGAGGGACTGAGAGAGAGAGGGAGGGAGAGAGAGAATCAGTCACACTCCCACCCCCCCACGACAGTATTACTGACAGGGGCGGTAACAATGTATAAATGTCTAATTTTAGACAAACTGAGGGATGAAAACGGGGGTGAAGGATAGAGACCCAGTAGCCCTCCATGAGACTCCAACTCTCCCTGGGTCCCATTGTGTTGTGATGATAAATGGAGGTGGGAGGGGGAGACCCAGGGAAGCCCTCCTCTTCTGCATTTATATCCAGCATACACACACACACACACATGCAAACGCACGTATACACGTACACAAACGTGCGCACACACACGCAAACACATGCACACATACAATGACATAAACGCACATGCACACACACACACGCAAACACATATGCCCACACACACACAGGGCCACCAGTCTGGTGACTGTGGTCTGCTCCATCATGTGATTGTCTGCTGGATTGACTGGAGATCTGGGAGACCCCTGACACAATGCTAGGCGGCTCTGTCTGCCCGTCACAACCAGCACTGGGACTGAACCTAGTGCCCCTAGATGCTGCCTGAACCCAGGAAACACCCTCACAGCTGTCACAACCAGCACTGGGACTGAACCTAGTGCCCCTAGATGCTGCCTGAACCCAGGAAACACCCTCACAGCTGTCACAACTGTGTAGCGATAGCACATAACCATAATGTGTAATCATGCTGTAGTACACAGTGATAGTGTTTAATGATGGTGTATAGTGACCGGAAAGTATATAAGGATAGTATACCATCATAGTATATAGTGAAAGTGTACATGCAGTATACAGTTTGTCCATGGTGTACTATATATTGTATTCTACCATGTAGTAGCCAATATTAGGAATCTCGGATGGTTCGTGAGTAATGTTAATATATATATGAATAGACAACGTGATAAAGAGAGAGAAATGGAGAGAGAGAGACATAAAGAGAGAGATGGAGAGAGAGCTGGAAAGTGAGAGAGAGAGATCAGATGGCCTAGCCGTTTGCTATATGTAAAGCTCTCCTGAGGATTAGAGTGAATGCCCTCTCCAGGAAATACACCAGCTACTCCATACTAATCTCCAGCCTCTGGGTTGGTTATGATGTGTCGAATCTCACGTAACGTTGATTGGGTGACAAGTGGTCCTTAGTGCTTTTTGATTGGCTGGAGTAGTGTGGAGTGTGGTTTGATAGGCTGGAGATCCAGGGGTATGTGAAGTATGTTTACAGGTATTTACAATACGCATCTTGGTGCATATGTGTGCTTGTGGCTGGGTGTGTATGCTTGAGTGCTGTTATGCAGAGAGAAGAGTGTACAATATCCATATGTCTATTCTTGTATGACCATTCCTGTTCTAGTTCTCGAGTGTCCATATTTAGGCATGTGGAGAGGGTAGACATTTTTGCTCTCTCTCTTTCTCTCTCTCTCTCTCTCTCTCTCTCTCTCTCTCTCTCTCTCTCTCTCTCTCTCTCTCTCTCTCTCTCTCTCTCTCTCTCTCTCACCCACACACACACACAAACACACACGCAGTATCACTGAGGGATGTGATCCGTGTATTGTTGATTGACATCTGTGGTCTAAGGCGACACAGATACACATTCCACTCTGACTGATGACATCTGGCGTGTGTGTACGTGTTTGTGTGTGTGATCATGCGTTTGGGGGGTGGGGGGGATGCACGCATCATTCACATATGAGATGTTGGGTTTCATATGATCATTAGCAGAAGCAGAGTGGGGTATCAGGTGTGTGGCAATACAACAGACAACCAGAGAGGCAGGCATGCAGGTATGAAATAAAATGGCTTCTCTTTTGACAAAGTGGAAAGAAATGACATGGGAGAGAAAAAGGTACTTAAGTAGAAACGCTTCCCGGTCTGAGGGAATCCTTGTCATCTTGCTCTTTGCTTTGTAGCCACCCTGGATACCTTCAGAAAGGGAGTGAGATGGAGATAGAAAAGAGAGAGAGAGAGAGAGAGAGAGAGAAGGAGAGAGAGAGAGATTCCTCCCTTGTTGTGAATGATGTTTTATCAGTATGGTAGAGGACCATGGAACTGTTCCTTAGATCCACATTTAAGTCTTGTCCTATTTTTCAGTGACACTGAATGTTTTCTGTTACTATAATGTTTTTTTTGGTCTAACTAACTGAATGCTAATGTGCACCAAATTGAACACTATTCAGATGCCGATTTCAACAACACAAGGTTTTACTCACATTTCAAAAAATTACAAATTGTTACTGTGTTTAGCACCACAGTAAACAGAGAACTGAATAGTGCAATGTAATACAAATACATCAACAAACAAAAAATGGAAAATACTGAAAATATATTGATAGTGTATAAGCCTGACAGATTCTGACAGCAGAATGCAGTATTGTGCATGTGATGACTTACACAATGAAATAATTCATGCATGTTTTGGAGAGTAAAACTATTCAACTGAGAAACAACCTAATCAGTTTTAATCAGCAAGATGTATTCAGTTGGTAATTATGCCACTCATTGGGATAAACATTTGTAATTTGTTTAAAATAATTAAATATTAAAATCTGTTGCAAACAAGTGCCCAGTGGTTTGGAGGTTTGCTTGTATGAAAATACAAATGATTCTTTGAGAATTGTACCAAGGTACAAAAAAAACTGTAATCACCTAAACCAGGCTCCTCCTCCTCCTCACAGGTGTGTTAGACCAAGAATACCCCCATCAGATCCGTGGGACTTCTTCTGGTCAGCCAGGCCTGTTCCTACACAGCCTGATCCATAGGCTTTAATCTGAGGCCTGTACTTACTTTGTTCTTGTCCGATACATCACCCAGGATGTGTGCGTTCGAGTGTGTGCGCGTGCACGGGAGGGCGCGAGTGCTTCTGTTTCCTAAATCCTTGTCATCTAATCTAATATGTCATGCATATCGCCCGATGAAATTATATGACACTGCCACACTGCACACATGCAGCATACCATTTCAAACAAGTCTGTTTGAGGTTGAATGGAGATTTTCTCCTTCAGAGTGGGGCTGTGAGTGTGAGGGCTTGCAGGGACTCGTTCTGGGTCTGTGTGCGTGGTGAAGGATCGGTCCTGGACGAGAAGTGACATGTAATCCATGTTCATTTCATCTGGACTGATAGATTGTATCAAAAGCTTGATCATACAGTCTCCACTATACTGACGGACTGTCTGGGCATAGTACGCATTAGATGTTACACACACACACACACGCACACGCATGTGTGTGCGCAAACACGTATCTGAGTCAGACCCGCACACGCCCTGGTGCATGCACATACGCACATATCGGAATCACACACACACACAGTGGACTGAATCCCCTTGTCTTCCTGAGTTAAAACAGAGTTCCACCAGCCCAGTGTGAGCGCGCTCCTGCAGGGCAAGCTGATTGGCTGACAGGCTCAGCGCTCGGTGTGAGGCGGTGTAGTGGGGGAAGGGGGCGTCAAACGCTAAAACATCTCACTGCAGGTGTGAAACGTACACACACGTACCCTACACACACTTGCACGCGCGTGTTTTGTAGATAGTAGCAGGCTTTTTGTCTCTCTCCTCACTTCCAAGTCTTTCCCTAGCTTAGCATCTCACATCGTTTGGTCTTTCTGTGCGTGTGCGTGTGTGTGTGTGTGTGGAGCGTTTTTGATTATTTGTGGTATCCTGACAGAGGGTGTTGTTTGTTGTGACAGTGTGTTTGTTAGTAAGATTAAATTATGGATTAAAGCTTATGGAACGATGAAAGACTCATCTCTGTCTCCGTGACAACTGTTCCTTCCTCCCAGACATTTCCTCAGAGATGAGACACACAGGCAGAGAGAAAGAGAATGTGTGTGTGTGTGTTTGTGTTTGTGTGTGAGAGAGGGACAGACAGGACGGGTCAATGTGGACTGACCTTCAGTGTCCCATGCGTCACCTCTCCACGTCACACACAGAGCGTGGGTGAGTGTTAGTGTGTGTGTGACACCGGAGGGCCACCACCTACCGCTTTTGGGTTTTAGTCTGCTGAATCAGCCTCTCAAAGCCTGTCAACAGTATACATGTACTCACATACTCTGACAAACACACACACACACACGCATCCTGATGTTGTTTTTCTGCCATCATTATTTCAGTGGAGTGATGGGTTTATGATGAGGTGGAGGTGGTGATTATTACCTTCAGTTCACACAGCCTCCTCTAGGGGGAATAACAAGGGGGGTGTAGCACATTCTGAACTGCATGCTACTTTCTTTCCTCTATCTCTAGTTTTCTAAAATACCTGCAACCCCCCCCCACACATTTCCTTGTTCTCTCTCTGTCCCACGCTCCCCTTTCCCTTTCCTCTCTCTCTCTCTCTCTCCCTCTCTCCCTCTCTCTCTCTCTCTCTCTCTCTCTCTCTCTCTCTCTCTCTCTCTCTCACTCACTCTCTTTCTCTCTGTCTCCCCCTCGCTAGCATCAGAGTTTCAGAGGAAGTTGGGTTCGTGTGATTGGGCTCTCCTCAGTTGCCCCATAGAACTCTTTGCTCTCTGCAGTCCAACAGCACACTTCAGCACTTTGACACTTCAAAGAGCTCAATATGCTCACAAACTCACATATTCGACTCACAAACTTGGCTCTCTTTTCTTCCTTCCTTCCCTCCCTCCCTCGCTTGCTCTCTCTCTCTTTCCATCCCTCCCTCTGTCTTTCTACTCTTCAAACTCATCCAGAACCAGAGCAGTGATTAAAGACAATTAATGCCAACCAACACCTCCGATCACTGGAAAGGCTTCAGAGACCCCCCCACACACTCCCTCCCTCCCTCCCTCCCCTCTCTTCCTCCTCCTCCCCGCCTCCTCTCCCCTCTCCCTCCTCCCCTCCACCTCCCCTCCACCCCTCTGCAGCGATGGAGGCCAGCAGGCCCGATGAGACTCTAATCCTATTAGCAGCGGTTCTGATACCAGACATATGTGTCTGGGAGATAGGCCGGACCCGGACCATTCCGGAGCTGCCCGGTTACAGCCCTGTCTCCCCACACCCCGCCACCATAACCAACCCATCCAGCCCCACAATGGAGGGACGAAGAAATGGAGCGATGGACAGGGTGGAGGGAGGGGGAGGGAGGGGGGCTGTGATCCCGAGTCTAAGTTGTCCTCTCAGGGACCCTTCACGCCCAGCTTCCTGTCCTCATGTCTGGTTGTGTGTGCGTGTCTGCGTGTGTGTTGTAGGTGTGTGACAGACAGGCAGACACATCGCTTCCTCACCCCCGCCCCCCCCCCCACCCCTGTTCCACCCGCTGACACACAGCCTGTTTAAACTAAAGTATAGATCTTTATCAGAGCCCAATCTGTAAGCAGACAGACACCCCTGCCACCCCAGCCATCCCTGCTCCACAGCCCCAGGGTCCTAATGCCCTCAGACTGAAGGCTATGTCATTAAACAGCTCTTTTGTCATGATAATGCCACTGTCTGTGAAGCCACGAGTTGAAGGCTAAACCTGACGTTGCATAACCGCCAACCACTGAGCTGTGACCGGGGAGAGAACAGTCAAGTTAGTGGCGGTACGAACAGGAGTGGAAGAGTCACACCTTGTCGTTTTGTCTTCTCTCTCTTGCTCACTCCTTCTCGCGTTCTCGCTCGCTCTCTCTGGCTCTCCGTCGATCCATTGAGCGAAGAAAGTGTCGGCTGAAATCCTTTATTTCTAATCCAGCTGTTTGTCCCTGTGTGTGTGCGTGTGTGTGGGGGGGGGCAGGCAATCAACAACCATTCACCCCCCCCCCCCCCACACACACACACACACACACACACACAGTTCCAACCCCTCCTCCCCCTGTTCTGTCAGGATTTAGATTACACGCCGTCTCGGAAATTCTATAAATCCCTCTGCATTCCTGCCTCTTCTTGTAGGCTGCTCACGTGGACCTGCTGGAGAGGACACTGGCTTCCCTGCATCATGCAACCTCAGCGAATGAGTGTGTGTGTGTGTGTGTGTGTGTGTGTGTGTGCTTTATCAGGCCAGTGGCAAATGTGTGGTGTGTCCACCTCACAGCTGCTTCTAAGTGTCATTACTGAGTCTGTCTATTTCCCTTTCTCCATCTTTCCCTTTCTCCATCTTTCCATCAGTCTCCTCCATGTTCTGACAGCGCTACCTGCTAAAATCTCCCCCTCACTCCTCCAGTCCTTCTTTCCTTCTCTCATTCTCTTCTCAGCTCCATCTCACCTCCCATCCTCTTATCAGTGTTCGTTCCCTGGTTCTTGTTCAGGGTCTCTCGCTTCAGAGAGTCCTGTCTCCTTCCCTCCTCTCCTCCCCTCATCTCCTCTCCTGCCCTGTCTGCAGGAGTTGCACCATACAACAGTATGTGAATGTGTGTACCGTCTATGTGCGTGGATGTGTGCCTGTGTGTATCTACAGTATGCGTGTGGTAAATGTGTGTGTGTGTGTGGAGGTTATTGAGGTCCAAAGTCTAGCATTGAACCTCAGCATAATAACTCACTCTGCTTTGATAGGGTCACTTGGGGTGGAAGTCATCCTCATCATGTTCCTGACGATGTTGGTGTGTTTGTGTGTGTGTGTTTGTGTGTATGCGAGGAGGGGGGTGGGGGGGATTGCTGTAGCTCTGACACTGAAGGCTGATTTACAGCAAAGGGTTGGTTCTGTGTGAATAAGGCGATGGAGCACAGTACCTTGAAGGTTCAACTGCAGTACGTCAGCAGAGACGCCAGGCAGCTTCAGCACCATGGACAGAGCTAATAGGCTACACACATGCAGTTTGTTATCAAGTCCAGATTTGTCATTTTTCATTTTATTTATTTCTGCCTCTCGCTTCCACTCCTCCTCAGCTTAATCTCTCCCTCCCTCTCTCCTGCTCTTCTGTATAGATCTTTTCATTTCTTCCTTGTCAGTTCTCTTCTTTCTCATCCGTCTTTTATCACCCCATCTTCCTTGCTCTATTTCCCCTTTTCGCCTTCCTAATCCCCTCCTATTATAAAACCTTCCTCCTTATTTTTTTGCTACTCATCCTCTTCCTCACTGGCGTCTTGGTTCTATAGAGTGTCACTCCGTCTTGTAGTACTGTATGTGTACAGTACATGTTGTGTGTGTGTATCTGTGTGTTGTGTTGAGTGCTGCCTGAAGCAGTCCGTACTTGTGTCGGGGAAGTGTGCGCCAGAGCAGAACAATGAAGCCTGGGTAAAAATAGCGCTCTTAACACACACACACACATCAGAGGGAGGGGGGATGCGAGTGGAGTGGACCGTGTGGATGCAGATGTTGGCTTCCCTGTTCCGTCTTGAGAAAGGAGGCACGAGAGAAGAGAGGGAGTGTGTTCTCTGTGTGTTGAAAGGTGTGCTGACTGGTATTGAGCCCCGTGAGAGAGGACGTACAGAAAAGCTCCCTGTTTAGTATCTGGGTTATGTGGAAGGGCGGCTGGAGCATTGTACACACCATGAGGGCCTTTGATGGTGTGTGGAAGGGTATGGCTCTTGTCCGCAGGGCTGCAGGGTGTGTGTGGTGACGCCGTGTTGAGATGAGAGGGATTTCACATCTCGCTCCAGATAATGTGGCTGGTAGCAGCATTCTGAGGGGGGACTCTTGTCACAACAGGCTGTGTCCACCAGCTTGATTTGTGGTTTTGTCAATTAAGCTTGGTGGGGGTGTGGGGGGGGGGGTAAGAGAATGATACTGAGAGACGAAGGAAGAGAGACAGAGGAGAGAGGATAGAGAGATAGACAGAGAGAGAGAGAGATGAAGAACGAGGGACAGAGAGGGAAAGCACGAAGTACTTGAAATAAACCAGTAAGCAGTTTGGCAGCCCATTCAGAAGAGCTTTTATGTGTTTGTCAATAACTCATTTGATCTCAAATGAAAAAATAGAAGGGGGAAAAAAACCTGTCCCCCGTTGATGTTTACGATGTGATAGTTGCTTTCTCTTTCCCCACTCCTTAAAAAAAAAAAAGTCAATTCAAGATGGCTGCCAGCTGGATTGTAATCCGTGCCACGATTTGATGCATCTTAATGAAGTGGAATCGTTCCTCTTCTTGCACTCTTTATATCGGAGGGGCCTCGTTCTGCTCAATGACCATGCTGCCGAGAGAGGATGACGCTATACTTTTAAAACCATCTCCGTACAATGTGTCTGTCCAGTGAACTGAAACTGGGGAAGCTGCTAAAAGCTACTCATCCACCCATCTCTGTGACATTTAATTACAAAGACTAGTATTGTTGCCTGTGCCCGCAAGGGAAACATAAGTTACACCGAAAGGTAAACACAGAAAATCAGTAGGATCCATCACCAAGGAAGAATAGGGGACCGAATTCTCCTAAAAAAAAAAAAAAAAAAAAAAAAAAAAAGCTCTATCGTCTCATCAACACTTTGCCTTTCCGTGATGTGCGTCAGCCCAGCAGCAACCCTGACAGGTGCCTTTGAAAATCTCATTTCCAGATAGTATGTGTGAGCGCTAACGCTGATAATTATCGTGGCACAGAGACCCGGTTGAGTCACGGAAACTCTCTCAAACTGTCACACACACAAGGCGCAGTGGTGTAGCTACCCCGCTCTGCAGAGGCTAAAACCTCCAGCTCTGGCATCGATTAAGACTGCAATCCCATTTTGTTTCTAAATTTCCCCTCAAAGGATGTGTTATCTCCGTGACTTTGGGTGCAGTATTGAAGGATTGAGACTAAGTCCTTTCATGAACTAATGACATAAGTATATGCTAGATTCCTGTTGTGAGGAAGTTGAGTTATTAATAAGACGTGTTAATATCAACTCATATCAAACTAATTAATAATCTACTCAAATAAACCGCTCATTTTTTGGGCTGAGAGTATGCGTCATCATAGAGCCCAGTGGACCGTCAGTCCCAGACTGGCTCAGAGTGACTTTTGTAGGGCTGAGGAGTGGGCCTGAGAGTGTTGTCTCTCTTCTGATTTCTTCGTGCACCATCAGAGATACATTTACATTTAGCAGACGCTCTTATCCAGATCGACTTACAGTAAATACAGGGACATACCCCCAGAGGCAAGTAGGGTTAAGTGCCTTGCCCAAGGACACAACGTCATTTGGCATGGCCGGGAATTGAACTGGCAACCTTCTGATTACTAGCCCGCTTCCCTAACCGCTCAGCCACCTGACTCCCTCGAGATACACAAGCGAGACAATACAGGGGCTCTCTGCACGTAACTCACCACCATCTTTGTGTCTCTCCACACTCTCTGATATCTCTTAAAAAACATGGATTAGTATCCTTATTGTTTGCATCAAGCCTTCAAGTAGTTAGTAGAGATAGTCATTTTACCTGGGGCTGTATAGGAGTGTGACCCTTTGTTTGTGTTTTGCAGAAGAAGGAGTGGCTATGTTTGAACTGCCAGACCCAGCGGCTGATGTCAGGAAGCCTGGGAGACGCACCCCTTCCTGTTCCTCATCCGTCTCCAAAGCAACAGCCGATAGGATCCCCCCGCCACCAGGCACCGGCAAGTCAGCAGCCGGCTCAGCAGAAAGGCATCAGTCAGCAGGGGCCCAGGGGCATGCAGCCCCAGCAGCAGAAGGCCCAGACGGGGCCAGGGACGGGAGCCTTTGGCCCCACTGCAGCCAAACCACCAGAAGAGGCCAAGGCCCCTGGGCAGCCCACCACCCAGCCCAGCCTCCCACCGGCCCCTGAAGACAAGAAACCAGCCAATGACCCAGAGGAGACCACCACGCCAAAGCAGGACACGGAAGGGGAGATCCAGCCTGTACCTGCCACAGAACCCAAGTTTTCTCAGAAGAAGGGAGAGCAGATCATCAAGGACATCAAGAAGTCCAGACATTATGATGTAAGATACTCTTTTACCAGTCTTTCCCACATCCACAGTAACATTCTGGTATGAAGCACTTACCTTAAAGGGATAGTTCACCCAAATCACAAAATGCATCATTCCCCTCAATTCCCCTGCCCCTGCTGCAAAAAGCATGTTTTACTTATTCAAATTATTTTATTATCTGACTTTGAAAGCTCAATGACTTGGAGTAGACTGATTTGTATTGCTGTCTCCTCTCTGTCCTCCCCTTTGTCTAAAGGTTTCTTTCAAGGTAAGGAAACACCCCATTTTGTCATTTGGGTGAAACGTCCCTTTAAGGTTATTAAGTTCTATTGGACCTTAGTATTGATTCTTACAGCATAATGCTTAGGGCTTGGACGCCAAGCCATTAGATAGATTTAGTTTAGAAAGAAAGAATGAATGTGTTTTTTTCTTACTCCTTCTCAACACTATCCATCAACCCTCTTGAAATACAATGTGTTAAGTGGCACCGTATGAATATGCCAAACCATCAAAGCCCTAGTGGTATTAAATTAGACCTGATATGAATATAAATTATGTGCAGTGAGCTAGAGTACCATATAACTTTAGCATCCACAATCATTTTGTTAGCCTTGAATTTACAGTTGAGCATATTCCATATATTAGATCGCTAGCTCGATACGAAAAAATTAATAATGTGCATCGTGTGCACCCCTTCCATATTTTGACTATAAATTAATCCTTGTTCGATTGCTGTACACTTTTTTTACCTTGTTCTCTCTCTCATCCTGTAGGATACAAAGAACAACAGTACTCATGACCTGTCTCGAAGTCCCCAGAGTCTAAGCGACACAGGCTACTCCTCCGACGGCATCTCCAGCTCCCACAGTGAGATAACCGGCCTCATCCAGGAGGAGGAGATGAAGCTGAGCGAGAGAGGGATCAGCGCCAGCCCCCCCAGCCCCTCAGAGATCACCAAGCTGGAGAGCTCCATGAGGCCCCTTCTGGAGTCCAAGGCCCTGCCGCCCGAGGAGAGGGAGCGAAGCCGTGGGAGGCACCACCGAGACCGGGACCGGCCACGCTCCCTGTCCATCACCCCGGAGGCCTACGACTCAGACGAGGAGTTGGAGGACATCTTAGAGGAGGAGGAGGATGGAGGAGGAGACTGGGAAACCAAACGGGAGCACAGGAAGGAGGCCAAGGCGAAGGAGGAGAAGAAAGCTGCTCCTCCTCCTCCGGAGCCTGCAGAGATGACCGATGAGGAGTTCATGAGGAGGCAAATCATGGAGATGAGCGCTGATGAGGACAACGAGGAGGAGGAGGAAGAGGATGAGATGGTGGAGGCAGAAGATGAAGAGGATGAAGGCTATGGTTACCAGAAACCCAAGAAGAGCCACCACAAGCACCTGTCTGACTCGGCCAAGGAAAAGCGTAGACTCACCCACCACTCGAGCAGCTTCGAAGAAGAGACCAAGAGTTCCTCAGACGTGTATAAAGGCTCAGCAGAGGAAGGCGAGGAGGACCTGATGGCCTCACAGGGTGGCCTGCGTCGTTTCAAGACTATCGAGCTCAACAACACGAGCAGCTACAGCCGTGACATGGAGCTGAACAGCGAGAATGACCTCAGTCTGGACCGCGAGCCCGAACTGGAGATGGAGAGCCTGACGGGGTCTCCCGAGGAACGCTCCAGGGGCGACTACTCCTCCACTCTGCCGCCCACCACCTCAAGCTACACCTCGGGACAGTCCCCTACCTCAATCTCCTCCATGGAGGAGGACAGCGACAGCAGCCCCAGCCGCAGGCAGAGGCTGGAGGAGGCCAAGCAGCAGAGGAAGGCCCGGCACCGCTCCCACGGGCCCCTCCTCCCCACCATTGAGGACTCCTCTGAGGAGGACGAGCTGAGGGAAGAGGAGGAGCTTCTACGGGAGCAGGAGAAGATGAGGGAGGTGGAGCAGCATAGGATCCGCAGCACCGCCAGGAAGACCAAGAGAGACAAGGAGGAGCTGAGGGCCCAGAGGCGTCGTGAGAGGTCCAAGACTCCCCCGAGCAACCTCTCCCCTATCGAGGACGCCTCCCCCACAGAGGAGCTGAGACAGGCGGCCGAGATGGAGGAGCTGCACCGCTCCTCAGCCTCTGAGTACTCCCCCCAGAGCCTGGACTCTGAGGCCGAAGGCTACGAATCAAAACTATACAAGTCAGGCAGCGAGTACAACCTGCCCACGTTCATGTCTCTCTACTCCCCCACGGAGAAGTCCTCCTCCACTACCACCACCACCGCCCCCTCATCCTCCTCCTCATCCAAGCCTCTTAAGAGCGCAGAGGAGGTGTATGAAGAGATGATGCGGAAAGCAGAAATCCTTCAGAAGCAGCAGAAGCAACAGCAGCAGCAGCACGGCAGGCAAGGGCAGTACTACGAGGAGGACGTGAACGGCCAGGACTACGAAGAGGAGTTTGAGTACGACCAGACACAGAGCGGCTACGACAACGAGGCGGCAGAAACGGACATCTACGAGGAGATCCGCCAGACGTCTCAGAACATCACCAAGATGCAGCAGGAAACGGACGAGCAAGTGGAGATTGACATGGAGGGCGTGGAGGGCAGTGCCTGCCCAGAAAAACAGCTGCTCGACACGGGATCTGCCTTCGCCAAGCTCCTGGAGCAGAGCAATGCTCTCCTGACTCCCGGTACTAGCCCCACCCAGGTTTCTGCTCCCGTTTCCTTCTCTGAAACCACTGGCCGGATCCCTGACGTCAAGGTGACCCAGCACTACTCCAAAGACAGGATAAAGAGCCAGACTGGTAAAAACGGCATCACCCCAGTGGTGGCTGCCACAACCATAGCAGCCTATGGCGTCTATGCCAGGGATGCAGTGACAATATCCCAGACCAGTACCAGTCACACCATGACCACTACCCAGTCAACTATGTATGGCAGGCACACTGGGGGCCCTGCCACATCCACCACTACTGTCTCCAATGTCTGCAGCAAGATAGCAGAGATAACCCAGGCCTACAGCCAGAGGGAGGTGGTCACCAAAAGGGCAGGAGACAACAGGGGGGTCCAGGCCAGAGATACCTCCACTTCCTCAGAGCGCGTTATCGAGCCACGCTCTCATAAGACGCATTCTTACTACCGGAGTTCCAGCCCTCCCCTCTCCCCTTCGCCTCCCACCAGTCCTAGGCGCTCCCCCTCCAGGAGGCACACCGTGGAGTTCTCCACCCAGACCCTGAACTCTGGCATGGAGGTGCAGTCATCCGGATCGGGATCTACCTCTCCAGTGATGGCCCAAGGAACCCAGACGCCTAACAGGTCTGTCTCTCCACGACTCTATAGACAGCAATCTTCTCAGGAGGTGCCCTACTCCCCTCCCCGCAGCCCCGCTAGGCCGATGACTGTCAACACAGCCACTTCCCCTCTGTCCTCACCCACGAGGTTCAGCAGACACTCCACGTTTGACTACTCTCCTGCAGCAAGCCCTCCAGACACCCCGCCCTACCACCAGTCCCCCCAGCACACCTTTTATCATACCCAGCGGGTGGAGAAGGTCAGTGTGGGGACCAGCATGGTCACCACTGCCAGCACCTACAGCCGAGGCTCCATGTCCATGGACAACATATCCCTCTGCCGCATCTCCACCGTCCCAGGCACCTCCAGGGTGGAGCAGGGGCAGATGATCCAGGGGGGGAGTGTGGTTGATCTGAGAACAATCGCCAAGATGGCTCCTATCATCATGACCGACCAAGGGATGGACCTCACCTCCCTGGCCACAGAGACGAGAAGGTACCAGGGGGGTCCTGAGGGCAGCCCCAGCCGCCACTCCCACACCATTGTCCAGCCGCTCATCATGAACCTGAATTCCCAGGAGCACCCCCTTGTTATGACCTCCACCACCCCCACCACCGTCAGCGTCACCGTGGCCGCCTCCATGTTCATCTCCCAGCCGAAGCAGCCCATGGTGTACGGAGACCCGCTCCAGAACAGGGTGGACCTGGGCCAGGGCATGGGCATGGCCGTGTGTCTGTCCCAGAACAAGCCCCAACACATAGACCCGGCCATCCCCAAGATTGATGCCAGACTCGAGGACCTCAGCATCCAGCAGCATCAGTTGCTGATGCAGCAGCAGAAGCTCCAGCAGCAGCAGGAGCTTCTAGAGCAGCAGCTCCAGCAGCACCACCAGATGCAGCACGTCTCCAGCGGGGCACGGTTCAGCATGCCTGGCCAGGTGCCACTACTGAAGAAGGATCTGTTGGTCAGCCAGACCAGAGATGCCCAAGCTGTGGTTAGTGCCATTTCTTCAGCCGTAGCCCCAGACCTGTATGTCTCTGGAGGTCCTCTGGAGTTGAAGGGCCAGCCTACCCCCGCAGGGGTGGTGAACCTGTCTGGGGGAAAGCCTCCCCATGCCATGCTGGTGCAAATGGAAGCCGGGGCAGGACAGATGGGGCCAGTTACCCAGTTGGTCAAGCCAGAAGAGGGGCAGGATGCCGTTGATCTGACGGGCCAGATGAAGCCAGAGAACCAGTCAGGTTGCTGCGATGTCGTTTACCATCTCCCATTTGGTGGTAGCTGTGTTGGGGATCCCTTCTCTCAGAAATCCAATGTGGAAGAGAAGGAGGAAAGCCAAGGACCTCGGCCACCCTCTGCGCCTCCTCTCTCCCATCCTTATGACTCAGACCAGGAGGTCCAGCAGCAGTACAATGAGTACCCCATGATGGATGCCCGCAAGGGCTACACCCTGCCCTTCCCTGGTAGGCTCCAGCCCTCCATGTCTGACACCAACCTGGCAGACCCTGGGCTGCAGTCCTATCATTCTAAAATGGACCCTCACCTGCAGGCCACTGGAGAACTGGCCATGGATCTGACAGCTATGAAGCATGCCTATGAGGGTGGGTTCATGGGCATGGGCATGCAGTACGGCTCCTACACGGACCTTCGACACGGAGGGGATGTGACCGCCCAGAGCATGCCCATACGCAGGTTCAACTCCCTGTCCAACATCAGCTCCGATTACGGATACTCCCCCCGCGACTTGGCCAACTTCCAGGAGTCTAATCTGGCTCAATACAGCGCCACCACTGCCAGGGAGATCAGCCGGATGTGTGCCGCCCTCAACTCCATGGACCGCTATGCTAGCAACCCAGAGCTGATGCAGTTTGCGGTTGGAAGAGGGTCGGGTCCAGGGAGCAGAATATCTTCAGGTCTATCGGGAATGAGGCCCAACATGCTGTACGGGCCGGATGGGAAGCCCATCTCCCACAGCCAGGCCCTCACAAACTTGATCAATGCCCGGCAAGCTAGCCTTAGAGCCATGTATCCTTCAGCCATAAGGTCCTCTGATGGTATGATCTACTCTACCATCAACACGCCCATTGCCTCTACATTGCCAATCACCACCCAGCCAGCCTCTGTGATGCGTCCACTCCTCAGAGGAGTTTACCGCCCATTCCCCACCGCTAATATGACCCCTGTGCCCTTGACCAGCCTCAGCAGAATGCCTGTCAATCCAAGGATGCCGCTGTCAGGTCAGGCTCCATTCCGCTACCCAATCCCCAGCCGTTTCCCAGCAGCCACTACTGGAGCACCAGTTTGCATGCCTGCTCTGACCCCTGTAACCACAGTACAGGATGCACCTATGTACTTGGGGAAGGCGACCCCGTCAACAACATCATCAGCCGTGACCGCACCCTCATCCCAGCCCGCCATTTCAGACCACGCCCAGGTCCCTGCGACTGTGCCAACAGAGACCCAACAGCAGCCAATCAACCTGTCTCAGACCCACCTCCACACCCATGGGCCAGGAAGCCAGCAGCCCCCCGGCCAGCAACCCCCCACCCAGCCCCAGGGTGGCCAACTCCAGTCCCAACCTCCCCCACACCAACCCCCATCCGCTCACGGTTACCCTCCTATCACCAGCCACACCCAGCCCGCCCAAGGCTACCCCCAGCCACCCCCACACCCTGCCCCCACCTCAGGCGGCCTCCCGGGGGGCCTGGCTCACCCCGAAGGGGAGACAGAGGAGGAGCGCCTGCACCGGCAGCAGGAGCAGCTCCTGCAGATGGAGCGGGAGCGGGTGGAGCTGGAGAAGCTGAGGCAGCTCCGTCTGCAGGAGGAGTTGGAGAGGGAGAGGATGGAGCTGAAGCTGCACAGGGAGAAGGAGCAGATGCTGGTGCAGAGGGAGATCCACGAGCTGCAGACCATCAAGGAGCAGGTAGGTCTCCTCCTCGGACCACCCACAGACATCTGAGCACTGTCTTGAAGAATAGAATTGTTGGGGTTTTGTCTGTTTTCGTATTGACATAGATGTTGTACAACTTCAGTTGCCTTTTTTTTCATTGAGAAGAGTCCATTTCAATCAATGAGTTTAATACGTTGAAATACATTTAACGTCTTGTCATTATTGTCTAATATGTATTATATGTGTTTGTTTGTCTGTTTTAGCTGATGTTTTAGCTGGCTGGTAAATCATAGGCTTTGTGTAACCATTTTCTTCTTTTCCGATAGAACAAGCATGGTTTGCAATTCTTTCAAGTTCACAAGGTGTGGAGCCCCTCTTTATAGAATGCTTTAGAAATTAAGAGAATGCGCATTTGCTCTGGGTAGTGAACCCCAAGTCTTGCAAATATCCCCAGCATCTGGCAAACCTTTCACATTCTCTGCTCTGTAACCAAAATAACATCAGGCATTACTAACCCACTGCCACACTAGTCCAAAAGGACCTTTGAGGGGAAATGCCCTTTTAGGTGTAGCTTAAGTCTGTGTTAAAGCTGTTTCATACTGTCCTTCAGGTCATCCAACAGCAGCAGGCTGAGAGGGAGAACCAGCTGGTGATGCAGAGGGAGCAGTTAGCCCAGCAGAAAGCCCAGCTCGACCAGATACAGTCACTGCAGCAGCAGCTCCAACAACAACTGGAGGAGCAGAAGAGACAGAAGACTGCTGCAGCCACGGCCGCAGCCCAGGGCATGCAGGTGCATGGCACAGTCACATGGGCCTACATCTCTAAACACCTTACATTGCTTGCTTGATATTTTGAGTGAACTATCCCTTTCCACGCAAACAATCGCAGTATTTGAAATCTATTCAAATACTGTTGGCTATGGTCCAAATAGTTCTAGTTCAAGTGCATCCGAAGTTTCAATTAGTATCATTTCTGAAAAGTGAAACAAGGTTGTCCTCTGTAAATCTCTCTTTGACTCTTTGTCTGGCTTTAGGTGGACTTGAACGGACAGACGTTGCATCCCTATGCAGAAGTCACTTCCAGGTCTCTGCCCAACTCCTCGTCTGAGCTGTGCCTGCGGAGCGGAGAAGAGCCCCCGGAGAGCCGCAGCATGAGGAAGCAGAATTCCATGCCTCGTCTTCGGGACGGTGGTGATGGAGAGAGTGTTCAATTATACGGCGCCCGCCGTATTGTAGATAGCTGTGTTCAGACGGACGATGAGGATGGCGAGGAGAGGTGAGGAGAACATTTGCAACCAAGGCTGTCAGAAAGAAAATGGCTTCACAAAGGCATGCCTGGGGGAGTTAAACACATTAGGATAATCCACAATATGGATTTGAGATCTTTAGCTAGCCTTGCCTTGCATTATGGGTTTTGACTTTGGAATCAATGTTATTTTCCCCTTTCATCTCCTCCCAGGTATATGTCCCGGCGCAGCAGACGCAACCGCCGTAGCGTGGACTGCAGCGTCCAGACGGACGACGATGAGGAGAAGGTGGAGTGGGAGCAGCCCGTACGCCGTCGACGCTCGCGATTTTCCCGCCACTCGGATTCCTCTGCCCCAGACTCAAAAAGCGACAACACCAAGATGGCGTCCTCCAGCATCGCCATCCAGACCATCTGTGACTTCTCATGCCAGACAGAGACAGAGCAACTTGGGAGGGTGTCCCCGGCCATCCACGTGACCCTCCCAGACCCCAACAAGGTGGAGATTGTCCACTACATCTCTGGCCCGGAGCGGACCCAGAAGGGCCAGAGCCTAGCCTGTCAGACGGATCCAGAGGCCCAGTCTCAGGGGGTGGTGGTGCCCCAGCTCAGCGTGCCTACCACTGTCAGCCCCTACTCCTCCAGCACAGAGACCCTCAGCCACTCCCAGCTGCGCCAGCACAACCACCAGCAGCAGCAGCAGCAGCAGCAGAATGCCGCCGCGGCCAAGTTCGAGAGGCGCCGGCCAGACCCCTTGGAGATCAGCTATCAGCCACCACACCACCTCCACAACGAGTCCATCTCCAGCCTCATCCGCCAGGCGCCCCCAAAATCCCCCCAGGTCCTCTACTCTCCTGTCTCTCCTGTCTCTCCACACCGACTGCTAGAGTCCTCCCTGTCCAGTGAAAGACTGAACAAGGCCCATGTCACCCCACAGCAGAAGTCCTACACCACTGAGTCGCCCCAGAGACACCCCACCATGCCCCGGCCCATCAAGAGCTCGCAGAGGTCCATGTCCGACCCCAAGCCGCTCAGCCCCACCACAGACGAGCACACCAAGGCTAGGCTGTGTCTCTCCCAGCAGCAGGCCCTGCAGAGCCAGGTAGGAGAGCAGAACCCCTGGAGACCCCAGACGTCCGAACGAGAAACTCACATGGAGGGAACTAGTTTCAGAGAGAACTCCCATAGCCAGACACACAGAGAGCAATGCCAGGGCAAGGCAATAACCCAGTAACTACAGCTGCCAGCACAGCAGCATATAATGTAGGATGCTGCTGCCTCAGCACAGCCCTAGTGGGAAGATCTTATCTTTATGGCTGTTGTCAGATCAGTAACCGCTAATATCCCTTGTCAGATACTTGGCTATCAAATTTCCTTAAGACTATGGTGCTGATTAACCCCTACAGAAATCCTTGTTCAATGATCCCAATTGATGTATTAATGATTGCATAATTAAGTAGTGGCCCATAGATAGAGCTATGTGTGTGTCACAGTCCAATACTGAAGTACCTTAAAGATAGATTAGGAGAATATAATGGTTTGAGCAGCCTGGATATTGCAACCTCAGCCAAACCATTATTCTCCAGCCCAAATCCAACCCAATGCTAACCCCACTGTTCTCTCTCTGTCTTGTGTGTGTTTGTCTTGGCAGCTGGCTGCCTTACAGCAAAGCTCACTGCTGAGGAAGGTAAAGCGGACCCTACCCAGCCCTCCTCCAGAAGAATCCCACTTACCCATGGTGACCCCAGCACTCCCCCAGCTCTACATGCCCTCCATGGCCAGCCTGAAGGCAGCCTCCCGGCCCGGCCTGGCAGCCAAGGCCAGTCTCTTAAAGGACCTCACCCACGAGCTGAAGGCCGTGGAGCAGGAGTCCACCAAGCTACGCAAGCAACAGGCCGAGCTGGAGGAAGAGGAGAAAGAGATCGACGCCAAGCTGCGCTACCTGGAGCTGGGCATCACCCAGAGGAAGGACACGCTGGTGAAGGAGAGGGAGAGGAGGGATATCGCTTACCTGCGCTGTATGGGCGACGCCCGGGACTACATGTCCGACAGTGAGCTCAACAACCTGCGCCTGGTGGCAGCAGCAGCCAGCTATGAGAGCAACGGGCTCCTGGCGCGGCCCAACACTGCGCCACTCAGCCATTTCACCAGTGACCTCAACACGGCCGCACAATTTCCCCCCACTTCCTCCTTTGTGTCCTATCAGTATGCCCAAAGCCAGTCAGCTTCAGTCCCCCAGCCACAACCACCCTATCAGCCCTCAAGCTACAACCAGCCCCCATACCCAACAGTTTCCCAGTCCCAGACCCTACCCCAACCTACCCCGCTTCAGACCCAAACCCCCGCCCCTCCCTCTTACCAGACCCAACCCTCTTATCCCTCTCACACCTATCCCCTGTCTCAGCCCCAACACCAGCCCCTGCCCCCATACCCCCAGTCAGACCATGGGCAGCCCGCCCTCCCCCAGCATCTCTCCCAGTCCCAGCCCAGCCACGGGGGCTTTGCCCCTGCCCAACCCGGTCAGCCCCCATACCCAACCCACAGCTCCCCTTTCCCCATCCAGACGTCCACTTACCCAGGAACCCAGAGCTCCACCTACCAGCCCCAGGCTGACATTCTCACCGTGCACCAGAGGCCCCGGCAGACATCTCTAGCCGACTTAGAACACAATATGCCCACCAACTATGAGATCATCAGCAACCCCACAGTGGTAGTGACCACCACGGCACAGGACGCCACCTACTGCTCCAGCGGAGCGCCCTCCTATGGACAGTACACAGGTACTACAACCATGGCTAGCTCTTATGGCCCATATTCCTCCCCTGTGTCCAGTACATACGGCCAGTACAGCACCACAGCAGCCAGCACCTACGGCCAGTACACTTCCACTCCAGCCAGTACGTACGGACAGTACACAACCACCACAGCTAACACGTATGGCTACACCACCACCACGGCCAGCTCCTACGGTCAGTACACCTCCACAGTGGCCAACAGCTACGGAGGTCACTACAAGCCAGACCCCTCCCTCCACTCTGTGGACAGCCCCTCCACCTACGCCAGCGATGGCCTTTACGGAGGTTCGGGCCTGGAGCAGAGCATCCCCAGGAACTACGTCATGATCGATGACATCAGCGAGCTGACCAAGGAGGGGATGGGCCCCCACAGCGACGGCCACGGAGGACGCTACCCCGGAGACGTTGGCCCCGTCCTGGGCCCCGGGACTGGCCCCGGTGTGGGTCCGGCACGAGGCACAGGCAGCGGAGGCACTTACGGCAGGCCGGAGGACGAACGGGAGGAAGACCTGTACGACCACCACGGCAGGGGTAAGAGCTACCACCCGCGAGGGTCAGACACGCACGGACGAGTAGTGAGCAGCGGCAGTGCTAGCATGGGTGGGGGATCCTCCTATTACTATGATGACTACAAACATGGCGGCGTGCCGGTGGGCTTGGCGGGGGGGCGCACGTCTCAGAAGCCCTCGTCCAGGAGCCTGGCGCCGGCCGTCATGTCGGCCAAACGCAGCAAGCACCGCAAGGCCGGCATGGAGCAGAAGGTCTCCAAGTTCTCCCCAATCGAGGAGGCGCGTGACGTAGAGGCCGACATGGCCTCCTACTCCTCCTCCACTGGGGGAGGTGTCTCCATGGTAACCCGTGGCCGCCGCCTCCACGACGACCCCTACGGGCTGAGGAAGGGCGGAGCCTTCGACCCGAGGTACTACGGCAGCATGGTGGTGGAGGAGGACGACAGGATCTACTACACTTCGGGCCGCTCACGCTCCACCGGCTACGGCATGGACAAGGTGGCGTCCAGGGACTACCCTGGGTACCGGAGCCGCTCCTACGAAAGAGACTCGTCCTCCTCCTACCGTTCCAACTACGGCTACAGCCGGGGCCGCCACCCCACACGCCAGTACTCCGAGGAGGAGAGCTCACTCAGCCCCCTGGGGGTCGGCAGAGCCTCTGACCCGTACGACCCGGCCCGCTCTAGTCAGTATTATTACGGCCAGTACTACGGGTCCAGCCACTCGCTCCCAGACGTGCAGGACCACATGATCCGAGACCTGCCGCGGACGCACGTCTACAAACCCGACGATGCGTACATAATAGACGATATGCACTGTGCTGTGTCAGACAGCGAAGGTAAATAGGAGGATGGATGCATTCCACAAGCAGGCTCCTCCCACCTCCTCTCTGGACATCCCCCACCTACCCCGAGTAGAATAGTGCAGCCAGAGAGAGAGAGAGAGAGAGAGAGAGAGAGAGAGAGAGAGAGTTGCATGCTGTGGTGTTGCGTCCCAAGGGCTAGTTACAGTTCTCATCATAGGGACCAGGTGTCTGTCTGCTCGGCCCCCGCCTGCCCGCCCGCCCGCCCGTCAGCCTGCCTACCTACCTGCCTGCCAGCCTATTCGTCGGTCCGTCCGTGCTTTTGAGACTTGCATGAGTCTTTGCGTTGAATTCATCTGTCACATTCTCTCCAGCATGCTGGGAGTCGCATCCCTTTTCCTTTCAGGAAACGTCCTTGGGTGTAAAACCATTGTCCTCTGGTGTTCGCTGGTGTTCGCTTGTTTTATCGTTGCAGTCACTCGTGTGTGGTGTGGATCTATCGTTTCTGAACTGTGGTTGGTGGTGATGTGTGTTTGTACCATGCATGGGTGTAAACATACTTCTGTTTTCTTGTTCTTTTTCTTCCCTTGTTCCTCTGTTTGGCCTTCCTCTCTCTCTTCCCTCTTTTCCGTTTCTGATCCCGTTCTCTTGCATGACACGGCGGTCAGGCTGCATGCCTCTGTCTCCTAGCGACCTGGAGATTGACTGTGATCTGCTCTTGGTTTCTCAAGCCTACCACCTGAGCCAGGAGGAGACCGACTGGTTCCAGAAGCCTCGCTCCACCTCCCGTCACTACGGCAGCAGTGGCCACTCCTCCTCGGGGCGGAGCAGGCACGTCAAACACACCTATCACGATTACGACGAGCCGCCTGAAGAGGACCTGTGGCCGCAGGACGAGTACGGACATGGGGGACGTCACACGACATCCCGAGACCAACGTCACCAAGGCAGCGCCTCGCGCCACTCCTCGTCCAGGCACGGGGACGAGACGCGCTCGTCACGCTCCTCCAAAGGCCACCCCAAGGACCCTTCGCTGCGCCACGACTCCCAACGGATGTCCTCCTCCTCTGGGAAAAGAGGGGAGTCTCGCTCCTCGGGGTACCACTCGTCAGACTACACCCGGGACCCATCGGGGCACCACCATGGCCAGCGCTCCTCCAAGCAGGGCTCCCACAACCAGGGAAGCTCCTCCCGGAGCAAGCAGCAGCAGCAGGACCTCCAGGGTCACCCGCCCTCCTCCAGGCAGCCTGGCAGCAGCTCAGGCCGGGTACAGGGCCCTGCCAGTGGGCCTCCCGGCTCAGGCAGGCAGGGTCCTGGTGGTCCCCAGCCAGATGGAGCTCCAGGTCAGAGGACCCAGCTCCAGCAGCAGCCTCAGACCCAGGCAACCAGGCAGACCCAGCCACCATCAGGGACGGTCAGTACCCAGCAGCAGCCCCCAGGCTCAGCTCAAGCCCAACAGCTTCAGGCTAAGCCTGGTCAGCCTGGTATGGCTGGTCAGCCTGGAATGGCTGGTATGGCTGGCCGGCAGCCAGGCCCTGCAGGGCAACAACCACCTATGGCGGTAAGTACCTTAACATTTACTAATGTCCATTCCCTTAAAAATAGATCTCTTGTTCTCTCCTCTACCCTCAGTAGAAAATATTCCACATCTAAAACTGCCCAGAGCCTTATCCACTCCAACTGTAATGGTTGAAGAGGCCTTGATTGGTACAGCCATCCCATGATTACAACCATTATTTTGAAATGAAAACCTAGGCAGAGACCAGTAGACCAGTCTTGCATTCACGTTGTGTAATGAATGAGAAAATATGATGTGTGAGCAAACGACCATAGGCTCCCATCAATTATTCCCTGTGCTGGTGTGACCTCTCACTGTGTATCCAGGAAATACTGTAGCCAGTAATCTTGTTGTTTTGTATTCCGAGGGAACTGTCACTTTAAGTGAATCACAAAAGGATGAAGGGAATCCCTCACCCTTTTAATCATCTCTCTCTCTCTATCTCTCTCTCTCTCTTTCCCCCTCTCTCTTGTGTTTGCTTTTGCACTCTATCTCTCTCGTTCTCTCTTACTTTGCATCTCCTACAGGCAAAGACAGACACCCCCCCAATGACTGCCATAGGAGCTAAGGCAGCAACAGCGCAACCTGCAAAAACAGCCCAGCCCCCCCTCACAGGAATAGGTAAACATACTTTGCCTGTCTGTCTAACTGGCTGGCTGGCTGCTGACTTTCTCCCTATCTAGCAGGCTATCTGTCTAGCTGGCTACCCAACTGTCTGGTTGTCAAGCTGGCTGAGTGTTGGAACTGGCTTGCAGGCTGGCTGTCAAACTGGCTGGCTGACTGTTTTACTGTACTGTAGGTGGTAAAAGACCTTTCATTCCCACGGCCACATGTTTCAGTGGGAGTGGATTACGTAAAGAGGTATCACAAGTTTAATCTGGGGACTAATCCAGAGAATGCCTCGGAGAGATGACGCCGCTGGATAATCTCTAAACAGGAAACGCAGAGAAACGGTTCACTTCTGTGTCAGTGTCAGCTGGCCGATGTCATCATCACAGGAGCTGCGCTCCAACAGCAACTAGTCCTCTGACAGCTGGGGTCAGGGAGCGGGGCCAATAGCTGTCTGGCCTTTTAGATTCAGTGAGATCATAATAAACATACACCATTCTGTTGCTTTAAGACTCTGTGTGTTTAAAGAACTTATTTACGATCCTTCAGATTTGAGGTAACTCAGTTTGAGTGTGGTATCTGTCCTTCGGGATTACTGGCCTGTGGGTTGATATAGGATTTAGCATTGTGTCACTTACCCCACTGCTCTTTTCTCCCTCCTCACCTCATCTGCCCCCCCTCCCTCCCCCAAGGTTCCAAGGCGGGCCCTAGACCAGGAGGCATCGGCAGCGCCGCGGCAGGCCTGCCGGGGGCGGAGGGAGACAGCGTCCTCTCCAAGATCCTGCCAGGAGCAGCCGCCGAACAGGCCGGGAAACTTGGAGAAGGTAGAAGGAAAACTGGAGCGCATTGCGTTTCTCTGACCTATCACACTTGACCTCTTGACCTCTGGCCTTTTCTGTAAATCTGTCTCTAACCGGTCCCTGTTCTTGCCGTAACCGTAACCGTGTTATAACGTCTTTCTCTCCCAGCTATCTCTGGATTTGGCAAGAAGTTCACCTCAATGTTCTGAGGTGCTGAGATGAAGGTGAGTCTCTTTTGATGCTTCATCTCAAAGCAGAAGTGGTGCATTTGATTTATAGTTTTGCATAATACGCTGCTCTTTAAAACTAATTTAGTTGTGGATTGGAGTCCAAACTGAAAATATAGCAGAATCAAGCATGCCCAATTTAGCTTTTCAGATTCAGAGTAAGTGACCAGTGCCCATTACAAATCAGTGGCGTTTGTTTTCCAGTGCTCTACTTGTGTGAGTTGGAATGTGTAGAACAGTTAAGCAGTATAATCAACCTTAGTCTAATACAAACAATTTTATATTGTTATTGAATTTTTCTTGGTTGAATTCTTTGTTTAATTGTGTTTATTGTCTGTGCTGTAATTTACTGTTTTGCTGGCAGGTGTTTGTAAATGTTACGGATGATGTCACGAGGCCTCGTACCAGAAAAAACCTATGAAGTTCCATAGCTTTGATGAGAGAGATGGAGAGAGGGAGAGGAGAGAGGAGGAGAGAGGGAGGAAGAGAACATCAGGGAGCGGACATCTGAAAGCACTGGTGAGTGTGAGAAATTCAACACTTCAAAAACTGAAATGGATTCTCTCGTTCTCAGTATTGTTGTGATTCAGAAGCATGTTGAGGAATAACACAGGCCTTATATCAGCCTTTCTTTCAATTCCCTTTTGCAATAAGCAATTCGATTTTTTGTTAGGAACTAACAAAAGCTAAATCTAACAAGTTTATGGATGACAAAATGACAAGAATTAGGCTCTCTTCATCTCCTTTCTTCTGACAGCCAATAAGGAATCAATGGATGCTGCAGATCTCAGGCGTGAACAAACAATGTCAGAGAAACAAACTGTTTTCTCTGGCAGGCCAGACAGTAAGTTACGAGCACCAATACACCAAGCACTAACTAGATTTTAGTTCCAACCATTCTCCATCGTAGGAGTAGGTTTTACGTGTGTCATTTATGTCATAATGTAACTTTATTCCCAGTGGTCGATTTATTCAACATGTTCAGAAGTTCAAACTTTTAAGATTGTATATAGCTGTAGTATCATGTTCATAGCATACACAACTTGC
Source organism: Osmerus eperlanus (assembly GCF_963692335.1). NCBI lineage: Eukaryota > Metazoa > Chordata > Actinopteri > Osmeriformes > Osmeridae > Osmerus > Osmerus eperlanus. The sequence continues at coordinate 6,285,325 of NC_085021.1, forward strand.
ACAACTGCTTGCTAAAATGGACACTAGTCTGTATGGGCGCACATAGGATAGCTTCAATGCTACATAGCACTGCATGCTACATAATACAGCTAATTCTAATGACTTAACGACAGTTCAGCCTGGAGTCAGGATGAGCTGGCTGAAAGGGCATAACCTATTCATTCAACAAGGTGCACAACTTGATACATTTAGAGCCCAAATAAGATGTTGTTTAATGTATGACTCACAATGATATATAATTGTGAGTATAATAGGAATTTAGACTTATCTAAAACACCGAAGGCCTGTCCGGCCATAGGCAAACAGTAGCTGTGCACATGGGACAGATAGTTTAACCACCCAAGAAGTGAACAGCTACCATAACAATTCAGGACCACGGTCTGAACAGATGGTACCCGTCAACAATTAAGTGTTTGTGTGCCGCCCAATTCAGCACCGCTCAAGTTAGAAGTGGAACATAAGGACTAAATTGGTGTTATCTAAAGACAACCTCCAGCCATGAAACAGCGTGACACTTCTGACACAGCAGCCAGATCCATACAAAGTAGTTCTCCTGCCTTTCGGAATGTACTTAGCTTTGTCGAACACTGCTAGCTTGCTTTAAAAAGGTTGCAAAAAATGTCTAACCTTTGCCTTGCTAGAATTGTTTTGTCTGTCCACAGTCCGACCGTCACAATAGCAAAATGTAGCTCAGCCAAACATACCGCAGCTGCCATTAGCGCTAGACAACAACAAAAATAGATTCTGAACATTTGACCACCCTTTCTCGTTATTAACTATTCATAAATTCGGTGAGATTACCAGTGTCACAAAAAATGTCAAATGACTTGAGACACTGTAATACTGTGTGGGGAAACATAATTGACACTTTTTTGAGTAATAATTCCATCATGAGCACAGCGCAGGATCTGCATTCGTCCCATGCATGGCGACTTGCTGAGTCAGCAGAGACGTGGTCGTTCAGACCATTTGCTAACGATTTATTGGTTTTGTAGATTTTTTTGTTGGCACATTATAGGAACACAAGTTCTGTCATGGGGGGCGCTGATACTGTTCCTCCACCCCATAGCACTAGGCCTGCAACAACCACAACCGCATGTTAAAATTGGGATTTCGGGGTAAACTGCAGTGTTTAGAAGGTTGGTGTGCTAGAGGGTAACATTCCAAAAGTTATCCGGGATTTAGCAAGAGTCAGAAAGCCACTGTCTTTTAGGCGGGCTGTGCTGAATAATGCATGGCTGGGGTTCAGTCATCAGTCAAGCAGGGCTTGGTGGATCCAGATCCCACTATGCCAGTCTGAATATGAATGTGAAGCTGGGGCTCACTGGCTGCGTAACTGGATCTGCACACAGGAGGCCCAGTCAGTATCCGATGTCCACATCCTCTAAGACCCCCCCCCCCCCCCCCCCCCCCCGTCATACAGACCCCGGTTCTGTCCCGTCTGTTGTCCTTCAACACACACAAACTCAAATGTGAGCCCCCTCACACACACACACACACACACACATACACCAACTGTGAGTTCACTGCCTGTGGGACGCCTTCTCCTGTTTCCCCATCTACAGTAGACTCCCTCTGTGTATGGGGTGTGAGTGAGAAGCAGGAGAGAGAGAGACACAGAGAGACACAGAGAGAGACACAGAGAGACACAGAGAGACACAGAGAGACACAGAGAGAGACACAGAGAGACACAGAGAGACACAGAGAGACACAGAAAGACACATAGAGACACAGAGAGAGAGACAGAGAGACACAGAGAGAGACACAGAGAGACACAGAGAGAGACACAGAGAGAGACACAGAGAGACACAGAGAGACACAGAGAGAGACACAGAGAGACACAGAAAGACACAGAGACACAGAGAGAGAGACAGAGACACAGAGAGACACAGAGAGAGACACAGAGAGACACAGATAAAGACACAGAGAGACACAGAGAGACACAGAGAGACACAGAGAGAGACACAGAAGCCTGCACTGAAGGGGGCTAATCCCACACACAGCCCCCCAGTGGAATCATAGCGCCAGTAGCTTCTGTCATGCGAATGAATTCCAACAGGCTCAGACAACAGGCCTTGTTAATATGCAGTGCTCTGCAGCGCTATGTGGCTCGATGTGTGCACTGTAGTCCATGCTGTTTTTACTGAACATGTGATCAACTTTGATGGATATTGTTTGCAGAGCGGTGACTTTTTAATTTGTGCAGTGCATGCAGTGATGGATGCCAGACTTGTACTGTGTGTGGTGAACTGCTACACCTAGTGGGGCAGTGAATGCACCATGCATGCTGTGTGCACCATATCCAGTGTAGGTCTATGTAACAGTGGCGTACAGTGATGTGGGACAAAACTCAGGCAGTGAGTGCGGCGCACAGCTACACGCGGCAGCGCTGGGCGGCGTGTTGGCAGCGCAAGGTCGCGCCGCAGCTGTGCGGTCACCGGGAGGCTCGAGTGACTGCAGCCTCCGTCTGTCTCGCTCCGCTCAGGGGAGCTCTGTGACAGACAGGCCCAGCCGCTCACATCTACAATTACAGCCCCAATTACTGCTCACTTCACTTCAGTCACATCAGGCTGTGCTCTCCTTGAAAACAGCCCCCCCCCCCCCAGTAGCTACAGTTATGGGAGAGAACTTCCTGTCTTTCACTGTATATCAGGATGCTAATGCATTTAGCGGTCAAGGCTCTGATGCAGAATGACAGACATGTCACTAGAGTGGGAGGGGTAGATCGTCCATCTGTCTGATTGAATAACCCAGACATGATTAAGGAGCTGAATTAGCCTTGTCTAAGTGTATTGGGATGGGTGTTGCTCGGTGGTAGAGCATTTGACTGCAGATCGAGAGGACGCCTGTCCAAATCCCCCCCTGTGTGTCCCTTTGGATTAAAGCGTCTGCCGAATGAAGACATTCATAATATGTCCAAGCCGGGGCTCTAACCATCTCATGAAGATCACCAGTGTGTTCTCTGGTTCAGGAGCCCAACATCCGACATGATGGCTCCATAGAAACAGATGCAAACTGAAGCATCAAGCAGTGGTAGTAGAAGTATCAGAACTCTATAGCTAACCACGAACAGACAGTGAAATCTCTGCTTTATTGTATGGACCAACTGGATGCAATATGCTGTAATGTACAGTATATTAAATGTGATTGCATAACATGCATGGGCAGGGAGCACTTCTCTTGTTTGGCTGTTTTGCCACCTGGTGTGGGATTATAGAACTGCACTGTGATACTCTACAGCAGGGGTCCCCAAACTACGGCCCGGTGCCGAATACGGCCCGCCCGCGCATTTGGACCGGTCCTCTGAACAATGCCAGAGACTTTTTGTAATTTTTTATATATTTTTTTTTTCTTTCTCTCAGTTCACACTGATTAATATAAGTAAGTGAATGTTTTGATTTCAATAGCAATGAATATGAAAAAAGGTCATTAAGATGGTAATAATGCTGTTTTAATAGGCTATACATCCCTTGATATGTACGGATGTACGGTGCATAACAAAATAATAAACACATTTAGCATAATAAATACATTTACAATCATAATATAATCTCCACAATAATACTGGTAGTCACTCTGGCCCATGCAATTTTCTGTTACAGACCGACACATTAAAGAAAGGAAAAATGTTCTGGCCCTCGCAGAAAAAAGTTTGGGGACCCCTGCTCTACAGTGTTAAATATTCATAGCGATGGTCTAAGGTTTTGCAATGTGATCTACATGGATGGACCAAAGAGTGATATTTTATAATATATACAGCACAAACACTCAGTCTGGCATTCATTTCCGTTCCCTCAATAGAATGACAGTATTTTCTGTCATGGTAAGATTCATTACTGCTATAGTATAATAAATGACAACATTTACATATTGCACTCTATCCCCTAACATCAGGTTTGTTTTTTCCCGCCAGATCGATTCAAGGGCCCCCATTGTTCTAAAAAGGAACCGACAATGAAGCCACTCCCCATGTCAAAGACCCAGACAACCCCTCGCCCACAGAGCTCCACCATAGGACCTGCAGAGAACCTGCTCTCGGCTGCTCTGCCTTCCCACCACTAGAGGGAGTACCTCACAGGCCAGTGCTGCTGAGACCACCAGTCCCTGCCACAGAAGAAGAGTAGAGTAGCTCTGAGGAAACTGCCTGGCTGGTCCCTCTGCTGAGGATTCAGCTAAACGAGCTTGTACGGAAAAGGAAGGGGAGCAGTGCTGGGATTCCATTGTCATGTGCTGGTGATACTGGGCTCTGTGGGGGGCTTGTGCCAAGAGCAACTATCGCCTCCTAGGTGGTTTGGAGGCCTGGCAGGATCCTTGGTTCCCGACACCTGTGCTCAGATAGAAAATAATGGAAAACACAAAGAAGTCCACTCTACTCGAAAAAGAAATGTTGTGCTTCATAGGCTTTTCTGGTACATAAGGACCTCTTATTTAATCATTTAAAAAGGAGAGAAGATGACTTTAAAAAAAAAAGAAAAAAAGAGGTTATGATGACGAAAATGTTGGTGATGTTGACGCTTCGGACGTCCATCTCCATGGTTTGCTCTGTTTCTATCTCTACATTCCAGAATGGAAAGGCCCTCCCTACGTTTCTGAATGCTGACTTCTCGCTCTCAGTTCGTCTTCACTTTACTTTCTCTCCACTTGCGATGCGGTAACCAAGTGTACTATAGTGGATTTAGGAATTCGGAATGCATGGAACTTTATATCCAAGACCTCACACTGTTTGCCATTTCAACCACAGAGGCCATAAGACACTGGTAACATATGAATAATTAGATGGATACAATACTAAAAGTCTGAGAGATTTTTCTGGAAATTATGTCCAAGAAAGAACAACAGTGGGTCTGGCCACGAGATAGGAGGACGGTAGTAAAGTTTAGGTGGCTTACTAAGAGCTGGAAGAGGCTGGGTAGTTTTTTAGCCATTACAAAGCCATTAAGACAACATTTACACAACACTGGTGGAAACATTTTTTTTTCTCAATCAGCCCACAATTTGTGGGTCTTAAATGTTTGATGTTGTTTATTCTTTGTTTGTTCTTGTTTATTTTTCTACTACAGTTATTTTGTTGTTCATAGCAACATCGCCTTAATCATTCCATTGTTTGTTTATTTGAAGAGTAAAGTGACATATTTTTTTACCCAGGATTGTTCACCCATAAAGCTTATTTTCAATGCACTTTTTTAACGTAATAATAATGATGTCAGCTGAAACTCTGACTGTGAGATTAATTTGTATTTTTCAGATTATATTTTGATTCACTTTATGTTTGTATTTATTTATATATTATTTATTTTTTCATTTCATATTATGGTGTTACTGTAATACCATCCATGGAGCTATTTATTTATTGTTTTCAATAACAAAAAGCAATAGTGTGCGTAGGGAAGGCGGTAAAGAGCACAATCTTGTGTCATTTCAACTAGTGGTCAGGAATGTGTTGCCTCTTGTTTGTATATTTGAACTGTGCAATGTTCTGCTATCACATCAACAGGGCCCTAAAGCAGAGTTTGGTACCGTCCGCATACAGCTCGTCATATCAGCCAATGATTAGACAAGCCTAGTTTTATCAGCCAATCGGGACGGGATGAGGAAGCACTGTAAGACAGCAGAGAGGCACTGTACACAGAATAGTGTGTGTGTCATCACCATGGGATTTGACTTGAAAATAGCTTCAACCTCTGTTTGGGATTGTCACCTCTGGCTTTTAGTTTGAGTCTGTTGCCTTTTAGTTTTATTTCATGCTGGCACCTGAACCGTGAACCGCAACGTTCTATTGGATAGCTGTCATGGAAACCTCTCAGGTCAGTGTACTTCCTGCGGTTGTTTGCAGTGCATCGTGGGAAACTGGGTCAGGTACTAAAATGCTCTGGAGGCCCTACACGCTCCTGCTGTACAGTGTGTCTCTCTCTGTGAAGGCCGGGATCTACGCATGCCCCGGGGAACCTCACAGTCTATTGTTCCCTTTCCTGATGTCTGTTTGTACGTACTGTAGGTACAGTATGTATGTGTGTGTGTGAGTACTGTGTATGTGTGTATTCAACTCATCATCCAATGACAAAAAAGGAATATAATAATGATAACAATAATAATGTTAAATACAACCGCGGTTCAGTAGAAACCTCCCATCTCCAACGTTCTATGCAATGAATAATGCGAATAAGAATGATTGAAAAGGGACGACAGCCAACTGGATAAACCACAACCATTGTTTATCAAGCCTGAGGCCACATAAGGTTGTTTTAGCATTCCTGACACAAAGAGAAGAAATTTTCCAGTGTGTCTGCATAGTTTGCTGTATGTCAGTCAGTCAATTACGAATGTTTTCTGTCTCGTTACAAGTCCCCACAAGTTTCTGTGCATTTGGACCAGTTTTACAAAGTGTCATAAGCATCTGCCATTTTGGTTCATTTTTCAAATTTTTTATATATCATGGGCAGCCGATGGTTTCAGTGGATGGTCTTGTCCAATCAGCAACCTCAGCTTTGTCAGATGATTGCCACGGTTCATAATGATTGGCTGTCCAGTCTGCTAATCTTGTTATTTACAGACTGAAACTGCTGGAGAATGTACAGGGAACAGATTTTAAGATCAGATTTAAAAATTCAAAGCCAATATATAGAAGTATACATGTATAGAATATATGAAATAAATATAAAGATAGATATATTATAATAATAGACAAAACACTGATATGCTGTAATGATAAAACACTAAAGGGAAGCCTACACATGCTCACCTGGTGTGTATGTTCACTGCCACTACCTACCCCAGACACGTGCAGAGAGAAGAGCTAGACAGGAGAATGCTTGAGGTGAGAGTGAGGCCCAGTTGTCTATAGGTCGACTGGAGTCTTCTAAACACGTGGACCTCATTTCACTGTATTCAGTTGAACTATATTCTGAGTTTTTGATCCACTGGGTTTCAAGCTCCAAGTCTGTAAACACCACCCTCAGCACAGATACTGCTGCTTTCAATATGGGCAAATTTGTTAACTGGTTAAAACTAGATATTTTTTAAAGCATATGTTTATGGAATATCTATACAGAAATATTATTTTATCATACAAATGGATGGGTAGATAGATGAGTTTGACTGTATCCTAATGAAGAGATCCTTATGAAATTTAAAGTGAATAAATAACCACTATTCTCCTCTAATGTAGCCTTTACGTATGCTCCCTAGTGGTGAGGTTTTGCATGGCCAGGATCCTTGACTGGCTCACTGAAGAGACAGGCAAGGTCTTGATGTAACTCAATGTAAATTAAATAGTATAGATCAAAAGTTGTAAAAAAAAAACAAGAGAAAGAAAACGATATATCCTATCAAGAACTGGAAATATGACTGTATGTTTATGTTTTTGGAGTTTATAATCGTACTCAATCACTTTTGCCTCAGGAAAGCACACACAAAATGCACCGTGGCGAAGTTAAAGGGGGACTTTAATATGCACAGCAGTAAGGGCTTTATAACAATACTGGTCAACTGAGAAAGCCATCCTGTTCCAGCTCCATCTGACTACAGCCTACGATGCTTTGGCCTTAACGGCCCGGGCTCGTGATGACAGCATCAACCAGGGACTGAGAAACACCCATGTCTTTTTTTTAAACGTCAACCAAAAACGTGTTGCTTTTCAGTCGCATATTCTTACTGTTATCATTGGCTCTTGCTGTCGGGTCGTTACTATGAGGATATTCAGTCTAAAACCAGGCCACAGACGGAGGAGAAAGAGAAGGGTGAGAGACGCTACAGGAGAAATTCTGAAACAAAAAGAAAAAGCTACAAAAATTCATTTTTCACAACCATCAGGGAGCTGTCATATTTCACCTGAAGTTTCATAAATGAAAAGTAACAAGTGCATGACCTAGAGCAGCCCCGCCCCTTGACCTCACAGGCAGCCATCTTCAGTGTAAATAATAGTTGGGATCATAGACGCTCTGTACAACATGTAAATGCCATACATGATCACACACACATGAATCCATCTCACAGGCATGGAACACGGCAACGTGCACAGTGGAATAACACACGTGCACGCCGACCTGCCAACTTGTGCTTTTGTGTATAAAAAAAACGAAAAACGAAAAAGAGCAGTTATTGATTTTAAAATAAATGCATTGTGTACGTGTGTGGCTGGCTCGTGCGGACTGTTTAAAAACTAAAAAAAAGTTGTATTCGGAAACATATTGGTCTGTGTAGAGTTTCTATACATGTCGTGTTTGTAAATCGAGAAATGAAAAAAAGAAACATTTCCTCTAAAGAGACATCCAGGCTTCCATGTAATTTTGAGGGGGAAAAGGGGTAAATTGGACAGAGATGTGTTGAAATAACACTCAAATGAAAAAGGCAACAGAAAATAAAAGGCGGAGACCCTAAAATGAATAAAATGTTACATTCACTGTTGTAAGTGCAATGAGCTCTACTTCATGTACCCATTGTAAAACCTTGTGTATGTTTCAGTGTATTCCTGTAAACAGTTGTAGTAGACTTGGTGCATCATGTCATGTAATTATGTGATGAATGAATAAAATGACCTTACAATACATTTCAGGAAAAGAATAAACAGAAATAATATTAAAAACATAATTCCTGTCATATTTTCTTGTATATGTCGTGTGTTGCTGTGTATAGTATTTACCTCCTAATGAAGACGAAATACTTTGATAATACTTTAATTGCTGATATTTATTCATTTAAAAATAAACTATATAAAAATTTTTTTTTATCACCATTATCTTTAGCATATGTACTTTCCCTTTCAATTTCCTTGTCAAAATGTTATATCTGTTAATAAATGTTAGCAAACACTTGTGTAAAATACTATCATATTAATCCATTGCCCACATCCATTGTGTACACTAAAACTGTACTATACAGTGGAATGGAATACCCCAAACTATAATTTAAGACAAGTTACAAATAAACAGAAATAAACACAAGACAACACATAAAATCTACTTTTTAATGTTGGTACATTAGTCTTTACCTGCATTACCATGTGGATAACCATATTAGCATGTAGCTAACCGTGATGAAGTGATAGAAGTAGTGTGGTCAATTTCACATACATTTTCTGCACAGACAGTGAAGATATACACTCCTGCTCTAAACTTAACTGTTCACTTTGTTATTAATGATAATATATAGACAAAGAGAGATAAGTTAACAAACTAATTATTTGTCAAAACATTTCTCCAATAAACCTAACGCATAAATATCAAATGAAATAACGGTACATTTAAAAGGTTTACGTAAATCCAGGCAAAAGGAATAACATGGTAATAACATTTAAACTGAAGAATTACATCATTATCTATGACTTGTTGGTTTACCACACCCTTTTGCAAAAACGAATCACTTCTTCGAAGCATCTATAATCATTTGAATAAGAAAAAAAGATTTTGAAAAAAGTGTTGCATGTAAAGTAAAATAAGTAGCTAACTGTGGATGTGGTGGTGGGGGGCGCAGGTCAAATGTTTCAGTCACAATTAATTTGTTCTACGGTATCCATTTACCTAAGTAGAACTTTTAAGTACAATACACTACAGAGATCTATAGATCATACCGTATTCACAATCACTGCTAAGATTTGTTGTTGCGGTTTACAGGTCAATGAAGTTCCCAATGTTACTCGACAAAAAATGAATGTTTTGTGGTCGTGAAGAACTAGTGAATTGTTTATTTGGTTTTATTATGCATGTTCATTTACGGAGGAGGGTGAGCCTAGGAGTGGTTGGTTGCATAGATTCTGGCTGATACCTGGAATGCACAGTGTGGTTTGGGAGCGTAGAAAAGTTCTAATAGCTTGGTTCCTCAACGGTGTGCTCTTTAGCTAGATAGTTTTGACGTTTTATCTTAATCTAGCTAGATTTGAAAGCGAGCTACGATTAAACTCACAAGTGACAAGAGCTAGTTATTGGTCAACTAACTAGCTATGAGTCAAGCTTATTTGCCATTGGCTTGCTGTTGGTAAATTACTTTCAATCCTATAAAACAGTTGGCTTATGCATACACTGTTCTGGAGCCAAGCTATAGTTCTTGGTGCAGGGGAGCAAAGATTTCATTCAGACATTCTCTAACATGGACATAGACAGTTGAAATACAATTTTTTTATTTTTTTGCTGGTTAAAACTACTTTCAGTACCTAACCAGGAAGGCTATAATTCAGTGAGCTTGGTAGGGGTGACAACTGCTATGTGAAATAGCTGATGAAACTACTGTTTCCATCTAATATCAAATTCACTGAGTGGATAAGGCTGAACTACAATGATTTATAGCTCATGAAGTTACTATTTACATTTTTTTTACGATCATACTCTAATGATAGCTCTGGTTAAGTCTTTGAGTTTCACATGCTGTCGTGATCACAGAAAACTGACTGGCAACACCATGTTTGTAAGCCATGGCCACCCTGGTGTTAAAATTACCCATATGGCTTTAGAGTCTGTACAAATGGCTAGTCAATCACATCCACCCATCACACACACACACACCAATTACTCTCAACAACTGTTATTGTTATCAACCCTTAATGTTTTGTTTCAGGAATCATCATTCCTTGCCATGATTACTGGACGTCCAAGCAGACTAGCTAGAGTGGTGAGCAGCAGGCAAGGAGCAGAGGAGCCAGGGAGGGTTGAGGACAGGCTGTGCAGCTGGAGCAGAGAGCCAGGGAGGGTTGAGGACAGGCTGTGCAGCTGGAGCAGAGAGCCAGGGAGGGGTGAGGACAGGCTGTGCAGCTGGAGCAGAGAGCCAGGGAGGGTTGAGGACAGGCTGTGCAGCTGGAGCAGAGAGCCAGGGAGGGGTGAGGACAGGCTGTGCAGCTGGAGCAGAGAGCCAGGGAGGGTTGAGGACAGGCTGTGCAGCTGGAGCAGAGAGCCAGGGAGGGGTGAGGACAGGCTGTGCAGCTGGAGCAGAGAGCCATGCAGCAGAGGAGCAGACACTCACACTGGCTGATGGGTCTACTGGTGTTCAGAGAAGACTGGAAAATGCTGCAGGTGAGTATACACTTAAGATAGATCTCAAACAAATCTAACATGCACCCGACCGACAGTTCTAAAAATCTAAAAGACCCGCATATGCATTAAACAATGGGTTCTGGGGATGAGTGCCTACTAAGGTGGATGCCAATGTTTTTTTTTATGACCCTCGTTGAAAAACTCATTTTGTAAGTGTGCTAGGACACAGTGTAAACACTGCTAGAGTTGGTGGCAGGCTGAAGGGCGGAGTTTAGAGAATGACTGACCAATGGGGAACATGGATATGGAGTGGGCCTCGGTACTTTGAGGAGACCATTTTCATGGGTCTGTTTCACTGTAGGTAAAGGAGTCAAATCTCTCTTTCTGGCCCAATTGAGGGAGGGGGCAGAGGGGAAAATCTCCCTTTTTAAACATGATCTCTTCCTGACTCAGTTACATCACTTCCTGTCCGTGTTTACAGATAATAGTGTGACATTGTATTGTCCCTCATAATCCACACACAGTGTGTGTGTACGTGCACGTTTGAGTCCATCAATCCATCGTCAGTCAGAAGGTGCATTCACAGCCCTGATCTCACCAGCGACCGTTTTTCTGTCTTCCATCTTGTCTGTCCATCTCAAGCTGTGTGTGTGTGTATGAGGGGGAGGGGGGGTTGTGCTGCAAACATATAGATACATATGTGCTGTGGTTAAGGTCTAAACGTTATCTTATGCTTAGACCATGGAGGCCATGAAGAGAAGCAAGGGGCTGGTGGGTGAGGAGGGTGGGGGGGTTGGTGGCGACACCCCGGCTCAGTAGATGTCAGGCAGGTCGGTGTAGTTCCTGCTGAAGTAGCCTCCAGTGTAGAGCCAGTCCTGGGAGCTGGTGTAGGGGTTGGTGCCAGACTGGAACCACCTGGAACACAGAAGCACACAGTTAGAATGATAGGAACCGGGACTCCCAATCTCCGATGCACCTGTGGCCTGTCAACGTCGAAACTTCACTAAGTACACATTTACAATTGAGAAGTCCTATGGGTGCAACAGTTTGGGGCTCCCTCCTTCCTCCAGAGCTGGGAGGATTGGTTCCTACCTGGTGGACCACTCTTCCTCTGTCCTGGCCCTCTCCTTCCTGGCAGCTCTTTGCTTCTCCTCCAGCCTCTCCTTCTCTCGGCTCGCCTCGTCTGCGGTCGCAGCACAAACAGTTAAAGGAACATTCGCCAAGGTAATCTACTTCTGGTACAGCAGGTTTATTTAGGATACACCCGTTGTTAAAGGGGCAATTTAGTCAGAATGAAGCCCCATTTATCCTTCGGCTACGATTGTGAAAGGTGTTTATGACACAATAACCGATGAGCTCCTGCTGGTAACAGTAGGAGGCAGCAGTGGGGGGTCTAATGGAGGGTACTGTGGGGAAAAAAAGACTACATTACCCATGTTGCCGTGCTCCATAGCTCTGATGTCGGGCCGCAGGCGGCAGTCTGTGGGTGCCAGCGTGCCCTCCATGCCAGGCTCCAGTTCATTCAGCGCCATGGCAAAGTTAGTGAAGTTATACATCTGTAGGGAGGCAAAGATGAGTCAGTGGAATGTGTGTGTGCATGTGTGTGTGTATTTACTGCGTGTTAGTCGGCTACCTCGGTGGAGTGAGCTGGTCGGGATGAGATCCTCCAGAGGAGTGTGCTGCCAGGGATGACAGCTACAGTCTCCTGGGCCTCAGGCATGTCATCCGCATCATCATTCTCTGCCCCCTCAGGCTCCTCCTGGACACGGACACACACACACACACACACACACATCAGACCAACACCAAACACACACACATCAGACCAACACCAAACACACACACATCAGACCAACACCAATCACATACACACATTAGACCAACACCGAACACACACACATTAGACCAACACCAAACACACACATCAGACCAACACCAAATACACACAAACACACATCAGAACAACACCAATCACACACACGCACGCATCAGACCAACACCTAACACACACACATGCATCAGACCAACACCAAACACATACACACATCGGATTAACATCAAACACAAACACACATCAGACCAACACAAAACACACACATACACACAGACAGACACAGATACACACCAGACCAACACTAAACACACACAGTCATATCTAAAGCACAGACAGTACATTCACACGTTTTTCCAACAAACTCCACTAATTCACTACTCTGCACTGTGCTGTAGTACACCTTAACACTACACAGCTAAATACCACCACAGCAGCCTAGACTAATCTCTGTGTGTGTTTACCTGGATGCTGTGTCGTGGGCTCGCTACCAACACCAAACAAGAATCGAAACCAGGAATGAGTCATCATGACACAGCTGAACATAGCTAGGCTTGTTCAGTCAGTGAATGACATACTTCTCACCTCAGGAGGAATTCCCATGAGAAGGCTTTCTAAAGGCCTGTCGGCTGCTCTTGTTTAAACGGAGCTTCCATTTCATTTAGTGTTTGTCTTGAAGTTGCTAGACTGCTGCTGTATGACGTCTGCATGTGTCTTGTCCTTGGCTCAACTTGGTGTACAGGTGTAAGGTACTTGGTCTGTTTGACTGACTAGCTGGATGTGTCTGATTGATTGACTGATACGTTCGAGTGAATGGTTGACTGGCGCGTTCTGAATGACTGGCTGTCTGTGTCTCGCCAGCTTGAGTTTCTTGTAGTCTTATCTCATCTATATCCACTGACTTGGCTATTGACTGACTGACGGGTAGATTGACTGAATGACTGTGTGGCTGACAGACTGACTGACTGGCTTACTGACTGACTGACTAACTGACTGGCTTACTGACTGACTGGATGGCTGGCTGGCTGACTGTGTGGCTGACTGACTGGCTGGATGGATGGCTGACCGACTGACTGACTGACTAGTTCTGCCTGTATGGCTGGATGTCTGGCTCTGACTGGCTGGCTTACTGACTGACTGGCAGGTTGACAGACTGACTGACTGGCTTACTGACTGACTGGCAGGCTCCATTTCCGTCTTACCTGCTTGGTTTTCTTGGGGTCGGCCTTCTTTTCTGCCTTCTTGTTGAGGTCATAGGTCTGAGGGTCGACGCTCCACATGCACTCGGTCCACTTCCCGTAGATCACACACTTCTTCTTCTTACTGAGGAGGCAGATGGGGATGTTAGCGGGGCTGGAAAACATTCTAATCTAGAGCCACACAAGCGATCTGACAGGATCTGGACCCATCTGGTTTGATCCACCATCACGATTTGGAATAAGAGTTCAAAAGATACTGAGGGTCACTGGGTCAAGTGAAAAAGAAATCATTCTGAATTCTAACAGCTGGAGAGAATATCAGGTGTACAGATAGCCACAGAAGCTGGTCAGATGTAGTTGACATGAGGGGAGTCCAGATATTCTTGTTGACCCCTACCTCTTATCTTGAATGTAGCCCTCTACTCTGTGTAGCTCCTTCCCAAACAGGCCGCAAGGCTTGAAGTTCAGCACACACTTTTCTCCAGTACTGAGGGGGAACAGACAGGCTCTGGTTACACAGTCAGCACAGATGGTGCGGTTAATTGGTAAGGTTAGGTTAGGTTGTATGTTTAGATAGTAAAGTTAGAGATAGAAAAGTTAGGTCAGATGGTAAATTTGTCTAGTTAGGTCAGTTGGTAAAGTCTGATGGTAAGGTGAGATGGTCAGTTTAGTTGGTCAGATAGTCAGGCGAGATGGTCAGGTTAGTTGGTTAGATAGTCAGGCGAGATGGTCAGGTTAGTTGGTTAGATAGTCAGGCGAGATGGTCAGGTTAGTTGGTTAGATGGTCAGGCGAGATGGTCAGGTTAGTTGGTTAGATGGTCAGGTGAGATGGTCAGGTTAGTTGGTTAGATGGTCAATTGAGGTCAGGTTGAACCTCTGCACACCTGTGGTTCAGGATCTCCACCGTGCCGTACTGTTCTATCCACAGCTTGCCCAGGATCACGTTGTGGACACAGCAGAAGGGATTGCTCCATGTGTACACCTCCTTGTGCCTGAGAGAGAGAGAGCGAGAGAGAGGTGGGGTGTAAAGAATATTAAGAGGGTCCACAATACCTCAGAACACACACACACACACAAAGACACACACTCCCAACTCACTTGAGGAGCTCTAGTGTAATGATTCCCTTGGGCTCCGCCTCAACGCTCTTGCCCCAGAACTTGAGCTTGGGGTAGATGGATCCGTGGAAGACAAAGTCTCCCGTCAAGCTCTCTGCGTGGAAGGCACTGACTGGAGGGTGGTGGCTCACCTGCTCTGACACCAGCCTGAAGCCCTGGTCCTCTCTGAAGGGGCCGGGGTACAACAGAGAGACATGAACAACTGTGATGATGTGTATGAGGATCAATAGGTGTGTGGATCTCTGTTGATTGTTGGTGTGTGTGTCTCTGTTAGTGTGTATCTCTGTTGAGGTGTATACGTGTGCATCTGTGTGTGTGTGTGTGTGTGTTTGGTCACCTGATGAGTTCGTAGGTCTCTCCCAGTAGTGGGTTGAAGGGTTTTCCAGTCCTGTCCCACTGGGAGGCCACAGCAGACACAGCGAAAGCAGCTACCGCCTGGACACACACACACGCTGAGGATTCACACACACACACAATACACTGAGCGAACGAGGGCCCTGCATGCGTGTTCCCCCCTACCTGCATGCGTTCTGTAGAGTCGGACAGCGAGCAGGCTTTGTTGATGAGGTAAGTGTGCTCCATGTATTCAGAGATCCTCTGGAGGAAGCTGAGAGGCTCATTGAACACGATGGGCATGGTGATCTTGGACAGCTCCTACACACACACACACACACGAAGAAGCTTGGTAACACAAAAAAAACACACAATACTGTCCAAAGTTACAGGGCCAGGTCCCTCACCAGTCCAATGCATTTCTTCAGGATGCTCCACACACTGAAGTTGTTTCTGGAGAACATGGGGGCTGGTAATCTGGCCCTGGGAA
Source organism: Osmerus eperlanus (assembly GCF_963692335.1). Classification (NCBI taxonomy): domain Eukaryota; kingdom Metazoa; phylum Chordata; class Actinopteri; order Osmeriformes; family Osmeridae; genus Osmerus; species Osmerus eperlanus. Next base: position 6,301,252 of record NC_085021.1, read on the forward strand.
GAGAGAAGATAGGAGGGACAGGATGACTCCGCCCTCATAACTGTGGTGCACCTTGAGTATCGCCATGATGTCTATCAGTGGCAGTGATACAGGACGATGAACAGTACCGTGCGGGCTTTTACTAAACACACACACACAGAGATAGATAAGCTGAGCATGTGGACTAGGCAGTCTTTTAACGGATATCGAGGGGGAGAGAGAAAGGAGGGTGGAGATGGTGGAAGACTGGGCGACAGAGGAGAGAGACGATGAGGAGAACCTGACTGAAAGAAAGAATGAAAGAAAGAAAGAAAGAATGAAAGAAAGAAAGAAAGAAAGAAAGAGAAAGAAAAAGAGATGGAGCATAAGGAATCATGAGGAGAGGAGGGAGGACTTGGCAGGAATGCAGTCGTACCTGTGTTTCTTGATCCCGTTCTCTTGTGGAACGGAGCCATTGTTCTGCTGGCTGCCGTCAAATACCACCGCATCTTTAAAACTAGCCTCCGACACTCCCTCGTATGACTCATCCGAATCCAAGCCTGACACACACACACATACACACAAAGAAGGGTGGACACAAATTACAGAACGATTCCAAGTTCCTTACAAGAACCATTCACCCACAGCGACACGGAAAATGCTATACGGTATCCTAACAGTACAGATCCACACCTTAACACTCCTAAACAAATAACACCCATTCGATGACTGGAGCACCATGAACTAAGCAGACACACACACCTACACCGACAATGCAAGCCTTTGTGTTTCACAGAGACAAAGAGAGAGGACAAGAAGGAGATGGCGAGAAGAATAGATGGGGAGAGAAAGGCCTGGAACAATGAGGGTTTTCCGAGTCACGCGCCCTCCACCTCATGGTATAAGAAGACTTAAGGGCCCGTCTCTAGACGTGCACAAAAAGCTTTGGCGTGCCTCCTGTGAACAGCCCTTAATCACACAACTTTCCCTATGTCATCTGTGCTCCGCCCTGTCATCCAACTCTATTCTCTCACCACGCGCACACACACACTGAGACAGATGACAGGGCCAATTATGGAGGCAAAATAATTGCCCACTGCATTATTGATGAGGCGATCAGGCGAAGCAGTCAGGTTGTGTTTCTCTGGATGGCTCTACGCCATCGTCAGCCCCGGAGACATACTCTTTACCTGACCACCAGCACACTTAGTCTTAGCTAGGTCTGACTTGTATTGTCTATCAGTTGTAGTCTAGATACAGTTAGGTCCATAAATATTTGGACATTGACACAATTTTCATCATTTTGGCTCTGTATACCACCACAATGGATTTGAAATGAAACAATCAAGATGTGCAGACTTTCAGCTTTAATTTCAGGGTATTTACATCCAAACAGGTGAACGGTGTAGGAATTACAACACATTTTATATGTGGCCCCCCCCTTTTTAAGGGACCAAAAATAATTGGACAAACTAACAATCATAAATCTAATTGTCACTTTTAATACTTGGTTGCAAATCCTTTGCAGTCAATGACAGCCTGAAGTCTGGAACCCATAGACATCACCAGACGCTGGGTTTCGTCCCTGGTGATGCTCTGCCAGGCCTCTACTGCAACTGTCTTCAGTTCCTGCTTGTTCTTGGGGCATTTTCCCTTCAGTTTTGTCTTTGTCAAAGACTTGTCACTTTGGCAAGTGAAATGCATGCTCAATTGGATTTAGGTCAGGTGATTAACTTGGCCATTGCAGAACATTCCACTTCTTTGCCTTAAAAAACTCTTTGGTTGCTTTCGCAGTATGCTTCGGGTCATTGTCCATCTGCACTGTGAAGCGCCGTCCTATGAGTTCTGAAGCATTTGGCTGTATCTGAGCAGATAATATTGCCAGAAACACTTCAGAATTCATCCTACTGCTTTTGTCAGCAGTCACATCATCGATAAATACAAGGGAACCAGTTCCTTTGGCAGCCATACATGCCCACGCCATAACACTACCTCCACCATGCTTCACTGATGAGGTGGTATGCTTTGGATCATGAGCAGTTCCTTCCCTTCTCCATACTCTTCTCTTCCCATCATTCAGGTACAAGTTGATCTTGGTCTCATCTGTCCATAGGATGTTGTTGTTCCAGAACTGTACAGGGTCTTTTAGATGTTTTTTGGCAAACTCTAATCTGGTCTTCCTGTTTTTGAGACTCACCAATGGTTTACATCTTGTGGTGAACCCTCTGTATTTACTCTGGTGAAGTCTTCTCTTAATTTTTGACTTTGACACAGATACGCCTACCTCCTGGAGAGTGTTCTTGATCTGGCCAACTGTTGTGAAGGGGTTTTTCTTCACCAGGGAAAGAATTCTTCTGTCATCCACCACAGTTGTTTTCCGTGGTCTTCCGGGTCTTTTGGTGTTGCTGAGCTCACCAGTGTGTTCTTTCTTTTTAAGAATGTACCAAACAGTTGATTTGGCCACACCTAATGTTTTTGCTATCTCTCTGATAGGTTTGTTTTGATTTTTCAGCCTAACGATGGCTTGCTTCACTGATGGTGACAGCTCTTTGGACTTCATATTGAGAGTTGACAGCAACAGATTCCAAACACAAATACCATACTTGAAATGAACTCTAGACCTTTTATCTGCTCCTTGTCAATGAAATAACGAACTCCCATGAGGGAATAACATACACCTGGCCATGGAACAGCTGAGCAGCCAATTGTCCAATTACTTTTGGTCCCTTAAAAAGGGGGGGGGCACATATAAAATGTATTGTAATTCCTACACCGTTCACCTGATTTGGATGTAAATACCCTGAAATTGTATGTGTTTCTGGGTCAAGTAACACTATCCTTCTCCCAAGACCCTCCGGGCTGTTCTACATCTCTACACCAAGTCCTGAGACCCATCTGTACAGCTAGTGAATCTAACTATGTCTTGAAACCCACCTGTGACGGCGTCGTAGAACTCGTCCTCATTGTTCATCTTCCAGAGTCTCAGCCAGGCTTCGAGAACCCAGAACCTCTAGAACATGGTCTCTATGAGGGAACCTCACAGGCACCGGCAGCAGGACACCACCGGAAGGTTCCTGGAACGTTAGCAGAACGCCACAATCCAACGTTCATCGGCCAACTCCCACTTCCTTGAGGCAGAACAGTTGTAGGAACCTAGGGAGAGGTGACAACACAATCAGCTTATTGTAGCATACAGCAGGCCAGCTAACTGGCTAGCTGCATGACCGACCTGGCTGGCTGGTTGAACTCTCTCTCTCTCTCTCTGGTCTGTCCCTGCCCAGGAAGAAGGAACGCCTCAAACACACACAGGTGGACTTTTGACTAACCATCCATTTGCTTGTTTGCAATTGATAAGAGAGGGACTGCAGCTTTGCTGTCGAGGCTTCAAACACGCACGCAAACACACTTAACAAGTGATCAAGATAAAAGGAATCATTACAACGAAGCCCCCTGTTAGTGTCGTGAATGTCAACTTAAAGAGGAATAAAGCAGTTCTAGTAACTTCTGCAACGTACCTGTCAGCGAGTGCAGCAGTTCTTTACTGTCTGCCTTCATCACTAGAACATGCAGCCTATCTTTTCCTAGCTCCAGTAAGCACTGTTTCTTTAACCAGGAGCAGCAGTGAGGTTAGTATCGGGTGTACGTTCCTCTTGGGTTTACCATGACAACTGAGCCATAGAAACTCACAACCCAGCCCCCAGCCTTCACCCTACCTACCAGCCCTCACCCTACCTCCCAGTCCTCACCCTACCTCCCAGTCCTCACCCTACATCTCAACCCTCACCCTACGTCTCAACCCTCATTCTACCTCCCAGCCCAGCCCTTATTCTACCTCCCACCCCTGGTCTCTTCCCATCCCTCACCCTACCTCCCACCCCAGGCCTCATCCTATGTCTCAAGCCTCACCCTAGCACTCAGGTTCTGCAAGAGCCGAATCTGCATATGGTTTGCATACCTAACAACACCTTCTGGTGAGTGTTTCATAGCCTATAAAGCAGGAAAGCAGACGTGTTCTCTTCACACAGCAGTACCAGGCTGGAGAAGAACAGTACCTCGACTATTTTCATCAGGATCCTTCATGAATCTTATGAAACAAGTCACTTGCTCAACCACAAACCACCACGAAAGAACACCCAATCACGCTAACGACAGCTGACCTAATGAACAGGGTCCAGGGTATCGTTCTTTTCCCTGCAGACTGAGCCACTCTGTACAGTGGGACTGAACCCAGAACCTTACGGTCTTGTGTCCATGAGGCAAGATGCTCCAGGACTGAACTTTGAATCCTGGTCTGGGACAGAACCCCCCCCCCCACACACACACACACACACACACACAAACGCTCCCTTGTCCTCGCCAACACACACACACTCTTGTATCCACGAATCTCCGGGTGACCTTGCAATCCCACGGCCACCCCGCACAGCGCTCCCATTGGCTGCAGCTTCCCCTCAGGTCATGCCCCTCCCACCCTCTCGTGCACTAGCGAGTCATTACGTCAGCATGAGAGCCATGGCACCATACAGTAGGCGACGCCATAGATACATAATACCTTATCTTTTTCTCTCTAACACACACACACACACTGACATGGAGGATACGTTTCATGAGAGCAAGGGGTAGAAGCCCTTAGAGGGAGAGTTAGAGAGACAGAGTGAGAGAGACAAAGATAGTGAGAGAGGCAGAGCGAGAGAGACAGAGAGAGACAGAGAGGCAGAGAGACATAGAGAGAAAGAGAGAGAGAAAGAGAGAGAGAAAGAGAGAGACAGAGAGGCAGAGAGACAAATGGTCTCCTCAGGATCTCCTCACACACCAGTCTCTGCAGCTTGGCTCCATCTTTAGGTTAAGCGCTACTCTGTTCAACTCAACTAAAACTTTAAATCTGAAAGTCAACTTGTGTTCTGTGCGTGACAGACTGCTGACCGCGTACATCCTTCCATCAATACAATGTTTTGGACTCGCTGGCAATATGTTATTAAGGACGCACGTTGTAAACGACAGACAGGCAGAGACAGACAGGCAGAGACAGACAGGCAGAGACAGACAGACAGACAGACTGACTAATGATGGCAGCTTGTTAGTGGGTCTGATCTCTCAGCCTGCCACTTGTTCCTGTTCCATTCAGAAGGTCCTCTGTGCTAGCTCAGTCCTCTGGGGCTTTGTCAACAACAACCTCAGCCAAGCCAGTCAGAGACAGCCACACATGCATACACACAAACACACACACACAGTAGAAGAGAGTGAGAGCCTGGGAGACTAGAGCTGTTACCATGTGAGAAACACACACACACCCAGGAAAACAATAGAGTTGCATGCACACACACACCGCTGCTGGTCTAAATGGACTGTTTGTGTGTGTGTGTGTTTGACGGCAATAGGAAATTACATCAACAGCAGACATCCATCTCAGAGAAAGATCCTGCTGAACTAGCCCAGTGGCTTGTTGGTCATGACTGGAGTGTTCAAACACACAGACTAGGGGTGTAACAATATATTGTGGAACAATATATCGCAATACAACATTTTTACAATATGTATCGTAGAGTTATGGCAATATTTTTACAATATGACGTCCGTTTGATGCTATTGGTTGAGCTACCAGCACGCGACCTACTCTGCACCTGCGTCATGCGTGCATTCATTGCATTCACAGAAAACGCTTGAACTGAGTGAACTAAATTAACAAATAAAATTATTGTAAATGTTAAATGCAATCTGTTAATTTAATTTGTTTAATAAAAAATGTCATTCAAAATATTGTGATACGTATTTGTACCGTACACCCAGTATTGTGATACGTATCGAATCATGAGCTGAGTGTATCGTTACACCCCTAACAGACACACACATCTGGGAGCCCCATTAAGAGATAAACTACCACCCCTGTGTGTTTGGGATTGTGAGGAGTGTGGGTGTTAAATACAATGGACAACAATGGACAACAATGGACAATAAAAACACAAAAGGGGCAACTCAAACATGTTTCTACACGTTCTTGGCACTTTAGTACTCTCACCTGTGGGCCACACACCAGACCTAGTCGAAAGTAGCCTATCCCTTCGATTAATCAATTCTACGCTTGATTGGTTTTGTCTGATGCCATCTTATCTATAAAGGCAGGAATCTCTGTGTGCCTGCGGTTGGATTATCTAAGAACCAGGCACTGTATGAAGTGTGGGGAGAGAATGTATGAAGTTCTCCAGGTGTATTGGTCAGGAGGACGCAAGGACGTGCAGTGACAGTGTGAAGTTGTTTGGATGAGACGATTTGCGACAAATAAAGAGGAACTAGCTGAGTTGCACAACACGATGAAGCCACGGATCTCGCGAGAAGTAAAAGTGTACACATGTTTGCCGCCAACGGCCACTAGGCTAATGGAACTGATGGACCAATCCAGAAAGTGCAATCTACCCCAACCTCAACATTTCATGCTGACCCAGGCCAATGCTGACGTGTATTTAAGAGGATGTGTAACACAGTTTTAACTCAGACTCTCTGGGAACCAGACATATGTAGGCGATGTACAGGATAGAAGAGAACAGACAGTCAGTCAGCAAATGGAAGTGCACAGTAAGATCACCGACACACACATCAACAGGCACACTCAGTCAGGCACACACGCCTGATCCTGTCCCAGTCTGAAGTGCTTGTTTATTCTTGGCTACTTATATGTAAAGCATGGATGTCATAGGCTAGGACTGTCTGTGTGGACCTCTTTGTCGGATGCGAAAGAAGTTGCTCTCAACTGTGGGACTAAGAAGAGGTACTCTCTCTCTCACACACACACACACACACACACACACACACACACACACACACACACACACACACACACACACACACACACACACACACACACACACACACACACACACACACACACACACACACACACACACACACACACACACACACACACCTCAGCAGACTGAGCTTGATAGGGTGAGTCAGCATGTTCTAATGTAGCCCCAACCTGGGTGGAGCCCTGACAATGTCATTGGCACACACATCAACACAGGACACAGCATAAATAGTCCAACTGTTTAGAATGCTGACCTAAAACTTCCTCTGCCAGTAGGCTGTTCTTCCCCTCTCCTGCACTTAAAAACCAGCTTATTAGCTACACACTTTCAAATACACGGCCAGTCAGATAACACAGACAAACACAGTCAGTCAGCCTGCTATTCATCTAAATGACCTCGGTGCTATAGGGTGCTAACTATGAAACACTAAGGTACGGATTAATAAAGTTCACTTTACTGTTAATGAAGACGAGAATGAAACTTGCCATCATGGCAGACAATTGAGATATTCGCACACTGCAAGCTAGCCCATTCAGTCGGATGAGACTGACTGACACAGGTCCAAGGACCTAATGATGCCAGCGATGCTGCATTGTGTTTAAACTAGTCTCCCTCACTTAATCACATTCCTACTCTACCACAAGCCCACTTACTCCCACACATGTACAAGCTCACAGTTAACAGAATGTAAACCACTTTTATAAAGAAATACTGGTACTGTACGTCCGCACCTGACTGTGCAACCTGGAGTTATACCTACCTGGAGTATAATTACATACCTAGTTCCACTGGAAGAGTATGCACCAAGGCGTAACTATCACCAAGGCGAAATTAGCTAGCTAACGTTAGCTGGAGATGATGCGCACTTGCTTTCGCAATCAAATGAAGGCAAACAAACTAGCTGTCAAACCAGTGTTAACGTGCTGTAGGACCATGTAAGGTGGCTCAACAATCACAGAAAGATAACGACCCTTTCACGATTTTGAAGAGAGGGTGAGCTTAACAGCTTCCAGTTTACAATCTAGCTACTAGCTAACTAGCTACTACTGGCTAGCCCACGGCTAGCGGGCGGCTAAACAGAGAGAGGAAGGGCATCAAAACAAATACGAAGCAAAAAAAAACAACAGCATGAACATGAAAACAAGTTGGCGAATTTGACTTGCAGGCTGTAAAATGCGTTGGTATCAGTTTACTCACCTGAGACGCAAAAACACCTGGATAAGTGCAGAGGTTTGACAGGTCCAAGAGCAGACGCTGCTTACTTACTGGCTAACAGAGTAATCAGAAGTGTGCCTCTGGATTGACACAATAGCGGAAGAGGGTGGAAGAGGCGGTCCTATCGACCGATCCGTGGGACCTATCCTCCCGATGAATGGACAACCTCACCCACAAAAACACTGACAGGTGAAAAGCCCCTGGTGTAAAGGTTAGAACAGCGTGTACTATCTGATAATCAGCCACTGATTTCCTTCTCAGAAATTTGAGACATTCAAAAATAAATTGTTTGGGTGAAGTATGTATAATCCCTGATCATGCATGCCCATATTGTCTTTTCATTCCGATAATTCTTTTAAGAAGATCGGATAACTTGATTATCAAACCATTTCTAAACGATCCATGTCTGTGTCATCGAGTTTTTAGTCCCTCATGGAATAGAAGCAGCACATTTTCCACCTCTCCTCCAAAATCAGAACCGCCAACGACCATGCTTAAAGAAGGGGTGGGGATCAGTTATCAGCATGTTGTGCATATTTTATGAGGGATATATTTGGCAGCTGTGTATTATCCTCATCAATAATGAAAGACATATCGCAATCACCGATATATGCCTTGTCCTCCCCTCTTCCTCATCCCCCCTTTTCTCCCTGCCCTCCCCGATCACCACAGTGGCCTGCCATGGCATGCAATGACCCAGTCTAGGCATGCGTGTGCGTGTGTCAATGTGTGTGTGTGTGTGTGTGTGTGAGAGAGAGAGAGAGAGAGAGAGAGAGAGACAGAGAGAGAGAGAGAGAGAGAGAGAGAGAGAGAGAGAGAGAGAGAGAGAGAGAGAGAGAGACAGAGAGAGAGAGAGAGAGAGAGAGAGAGAGAGAGAGAGAGAGAGAGAGAGAGAGAGAGAAAAAGAAAGAGCAATTTACTGCAGCTGCAACACTTTTCCCTATCGCAGTCTCTCTCTCTCTCTCTCTCTCTCTCTCTCTCTCTCTCTCTCTCTCTCTCTCTCTCTCTCTCTCTCTAGTACTCCTCTTTTGTTTTCAATTGTTTTACATTTTTGGTATGAAAAGAGATGCTGGGTGGACCAGACAAATTCTGATTACATAACTCTGATGGTGTGATCAGATGAGATGAGTCGAGTACTGTCTCTCTTCTCCATTATGACCTCTCACGGCTTCCTCAGCAGAACACAGACCTGCTTGTCCACTCTCTCTATCTCTACTTCTCACACACACACACACACACACACACACACACCCACACACAGACTACACAAATAAACAATATACCAAAGCCTGCACTAATAACACAGATCATTAGTGCTGTGTCAGAACATTGCTTCAATAGTTCTTGACAGCCCGAGAGGGAAATAGACAGAGAGAAAGAAGGAGAGAGATTGATGATCAGGATTCAGCAAAGTCATTTAAATGGAATTATTCATGGTAATTACACCAATAGGCCATGGAGAAGAATACCACAGCTGATTTTGATAAGAAGCAGCATTCTCTGTCTCCCTCATTACAACCATGGATCAGCACTCTGTCTTTTATTTTGCTGCTGAACATGACTGGCATTTTAGTAAATGTAAAGTATTTTATTGAACATGCTGAGTTGTCCTGATGATAAGATGTGTCTACTGTGTTACAAATAATATTTACATTGCTAATTATGCATTATGGACATGGTTTTGTTCTTGCTGTTGTTGTCACTGATGGTTTGTTGTTGTTTCGACCCAGGATTGCTTTAATTCGTTTTTGTTTTTTTTCACCTTCCTGTGAAACACGCCCCAGTTTGCCCTTGCAATGTCCTCGCTTGGTGTTTTTTCACCAAAGGGTGGCGATAGAGGACTGTCCCAGGATGCCTTACTCAGTCCTTCCTACATCCATCCCAGTCCTTATGAGTTCAACCATACGGTACCATCATTTCCAGTAATGACCCTGTGTCTCCTGATTCCTTCCAGGTAGTGTATGGTGCCCGGTGAGCCAAACTAAAACATATCATGGAACAAGGTTTGGAGGCATGGGTTGCGGATTGAGAACCCATGCCAAGGCAGAGATGGGTGGATATGTACGTACGGGTGTGTACATGTGTGTTTGTGTATGTAAGTGTGTGTGTGTGTGTACGTGTGTGTGTGTAAGAGTTGTACAGAGCCCCTCTGAGGATCCAGAGCCACGCTGCGGGGGGTCTCAGTGTTCATCATCACCTCTCTTATCTAGGCCACGGAGATATTGGGAAAAGGGGGGAAAGAAAGAAATGAGCACACAGCAATGCTTCAGCACAGTACAGGAATCTGTGTCCAAAGAAGAGCTCTTGAGAAAGAGAGGATTTGCAACGAAAGGGCTCTGCGCCCACCGTGTCAAAGTTAAAAAAAAAGCTGTTGTTCACAGAAAGGCAAAAGGCTTTATGAGCCTAATGTTTTAGCAAACCTGCTTACTCTTGAGGAAACGCTGGTTATCCTAGTTTGCTAAAGTGCCTCGAAAAGAGCCTGTATGCTGAGGATCAGTCTCGTGGGTTTTTGCTTGTAGTTGCAGTAGCACTGTCCATACTCTATCTGCACTAAGGTACACTGTTTCTGAATACATCTTCATAAGCACAGAACTGGCCCCGCTGATATACCGTGGCCATAACAACCTCTCCAAAGCCATCGTGTGGATGAGTGGGTTCCAATTACAGACAGCACACCACATATCTGCTTAGACAGCACTTCTCTTCAGCGGTTCTTCAGCTCTCTTTGTCCAGTCAGGGAGGATGGAATTCAGCCTTTCCTTCCAATTGGTGGCAGAGACAGAAAGCGGTGGATCTGGGATGTGGGGGGTGGATGGCGTTAATGAGGAGGGTTGGATGGTAATGGTCTCTCTTAATACTCACAAGCACACAAACACATTTGTCTCTATTTGTCTATTTCTCACTCTCTCTCCTACACACACACACACACACACATTTGTCTCCCTATATTTTTCTATTTCTCTCTCTCACACACATACACATTTAACATGTTCCAGCCCTTACGGACTCTTTTCTCCACTTCTCTGTGTTCTTTGGTCTATATTTACATGTAAAGACCAAACATTTTTGTCCCAAAAAATGAAAATGATTTGTTTTTAGTTTTCTTCCATTTTTTTCTACCAAGTGTTGCAGGATGTCCCACACACCCACACTGGAAGGGACGTTTAGTTCACCCATATCTCTGCCGTGCCAAGGAACAGGCAGCTACACAGAAGAGTTTTGTCTCTGCAGTACCCAAGCAGTGTGCATGCGTGCGTACCTGCTTGTGTGAAGGATAGCCAGTACAGCAGAAGGTATGTTTTGCTGAGTTCCCTTTTGTTCAAAGAGCAAACAAAATCTGGAGAATGTACAAAAATGGAGGCGGAAGTCACGTGCTATCAGAGTATACGGATGAGACAGACAGACAGACAGACAGACAAGTAAAAAAAGAAAGAGAGAGGGAGAGAGATAGGAAGGGACAGAGGCAGAGAAACATGAGAGAGAAAGAAAGTGCGAGAGAGAGACTACCAAGATTGACAGAAAAATATAGAGATAGAAGGGAACAGTGGGTTCTACTATTGATACCGTTTTAGTCTTGCCAACCTCAACGCACACACACACAAACACACACACAAATACAAAGAAGAAGAAGTCCTCTAGATCCAGGTAATGGCAGTCCTTTGGAGAGGTTAAATGGGAACATTGGTGCTATTAAGTAGTCATTATGGACTAATTAGTGTGTGTGCCTGTGAGTATGCGTGTGTGTTCATGTGTGTGTATCTGTGTGTGTCCCAGTGTGCATAAAGTATTATTTTTCCCTTACATGTAGAATGCCGTCCTTATACATCTCTATGATTGGCTGACTGCTGTCGCCCTGGAGACAGGGCACCTGATCAGGGGATAACATGACTACAGTGTTACAAAAGCATAAACATCTTGATTAGTACACAGGAAGGTGATGATGTCTATGACACCTCTGTATAAGGTGCTGTACTGTAATAACTATACCTTACTATGTTTCATGTGACTGGATAGTCTTCTGTATAATAGAGCCTGGGGGCACATTTCATTGTCAACAATATGCCAGCAATGAAAGGAAAGAAGAAGGCATTAGTGAAAATGTCAGAGAAAGAGGGAAGCAAAATGAGTTGACTTGTAGCTTGTGTAGAAAAACTATCGAAAGATGACACGTGTTGACCCACGGGCCCTGTCTGTGTGTGTTTGTGTGTGTCTGTGTGCGTCTGCATATGTTTTGTGTGTGGCTGCGTACGCGTGTGCGAGTTAACGTGTGTGCTAAAGTGTGTGAGTACATAATTATGAGTGTGTGTGTGCGAGCATGTGTGTGTGTGTTTGTGCTTGTGTATGTGAGCTATCACCCTGCTGCCCTGTGCCTCAGTAAGCAGAATGGTAACCTAAGAAGAAGAAACTCAGCTCCATGTGTCTCTTCGCAAGTAAAACACTGATGTAACTGCCTGGCTGCAGGCGAGAGAGAGAAAGACTTCAGAATATCAATTCAGAACCAACTCTGCTATGCTAGTTATAAACATCTACCTTTAAAGACTATGTTAATGTCTGGTGGCAATGTTCTTATAGGACAGCCCCGTTCGTTGGCCCCTTTTCACACAGCCATGCCATTCCTCCAATGTTGCTTCGTATATTTTTCTATTTATGTTTCTTTCTCTAGACTGAACTGTATTGACTAGTAGGCTACTGTGTTCTTTGCTCCTGTCCTGTGTTTTAATTTAATTTAGCTCGTGTTTCTTTATGTTGTTTGTTTCCAAGCCGGGGGGGGGCAGCAGTGAGCAGCCAAGATGCTCTTTTCCCAGACAGACAGTCAGCGGCTCGTCACCAACAGAACCGCTAGGACCTGGGCGGAGAAAAATACCCTCCCGAGCACACTACCTCTCTTTTCTTTACCACTTTATGCTGCACCGGCGAAGGAGGAACCGTGCAGAGACAGGGAGAGCGCAAAAGACGTGAAAGTTAACGGAATAATTCGATTTTTTTTAACGGGAAATACTACGAAAACCTGTCCTTATTGCGTTTAACTTGCTCCCTTGGTTCTTCATTCTGCGTTGTTGCATGCGTATCAATTTGGGGCTTGCAAAGATCGTTTTGCCTTTTGATAGAACTGAACTTCTGCCTCTTTCATGTAGAGGTTTCGTTTCTGTGTTCAGTTGTTGTAAAAGCGGAATGAATGACAAAGACAAAGGCTGATGTTCATTCGCCAACTCACTCTGTCTCGCAAAAGGAACGGAGACTCCGGCTCAAAATGGACAACGGGACCGAGAGCGCCGGCAGCGGGCTGGCTCAGCCGCAACAGCAGCACCAGTTTGAGGAGCAGCCCGCGGTGCCGCCCGTTCAACGGAACGAGAAGAAGAAAATCAACCGGGCTCCGTCTCCTGCCAGACCTAAGGACGTTCCCGGTTGGTCTCTGACCAAGATTCGTGGAGGAATAGGAACCCCGACTCTTAGCGTCAAACCTGGCTCAATACATCTTGGGAGCAGGGTCTCGAGGCGCAGTCCGGGCGGTGGGAAAGAAACCAAATCAGAAAAAGCAAAAATGACAGGGAAATCCACATTATCGGTTGCCAGTGCGCAAAAAAGCACAAAAAGTGGTCGGAGGAAGGTATCTGACGCCAGCATAGCCTCGGACGACCTGAGTAAAGATTCTGGGTGCGCTCCGGGGAAACTGTCTCCAACGGACAGCAGCTCGGAGCTTTCCGATTGTGCCTCGGAAGAAAACAAGCTATCCACCGACGCTCTCAGCAGTGATACTGAATCCAGCAGCCGTGGCGGGGGGCCTGAGGTCAACACACGGACCCAAGACGAAGTGCTATCAGAGAGAAGCCGTGGACACCAACATGCCAAGACTTCGGTGGAGAAGGACCGACTCTCGCTAGGAGTAGAAACGGGGGAGGGAAGCATCTCTCCCGGAGACGAACGCTCTCTCACCTCTTTCGACAGCCGAGTGCCCGCCAGCACTTCGCTGGCCTTCTCTGACCTCACTGAGGAGTACATGGATGGCATGCATGAGGAGTTCGTCAGGGAAATCGAGGAACTGAGATCAGAGAATGATTACCTCAAAGTAAGAGATGTGTTTTCCCCACTGCAAATGTGTCCCATGTTTACGTTTGTTTACGTTGTTTAGTTTGGGTTTAAAAGAAACACACTTTACAGTAAAACATAAAACGTTCTTCGGATATAGCCCACTACCCTTCGAAATAAATAAATGTATTAATATCATCAAGAGTCAGGTGGCTGAGCGGTTAGGGAATCGGGCTAGTAATCTGAAGGTTGCCAGTTCGATTCCAGGCCGTGCGAATGACGTTGTGTCCTTGGGCAAGGAACTTCACCCTACTTGCCTCAGGGGGAATGTCCCTGTACTTACTGTAAGTCGCTCTGGATAAGAGCGTCTGCTAAATGACTAAATGTAGGTAGGATATATTATATATAGGCCATATATTTCCACTATTATGATTAGGCTAATTGATTGATTGACCCTCGCCTCCTTCCGTCCAAGCTTCCACCTTCAAAAGTCAACATTTCAAGACTGCGGAGGTGGTCTGTGGTGTTATCTTTGATAACACACACTACTTCAGCTGTTGTTCAGGTGCTTGTGCTTGTCTGATGCGTGATCAAAACACCGGAGGTGGGTGGAGGGGCACGCAGGTGGCTTCACTGTCATGCAGTTCACCCTTGTTACGCACTAGAGGATTACCGTGACCGCGGTAAAGACGGCTTGGCTAATTGCACTCTGTCATCCGTTTTCATGTAATAGGTGACGTGCGTCAGGGTAGACAGATCTCAGAGGGGGGTCGACAGGAATTAATTGAATTAAGGCGTAGCTGTACATGCGCACGAGGCCAGAATCAGACACAGAGTCAAATATGTCCTTATGAAAAAGTATCCTTAAGGCATCTCTGACAAATTATTTTTCAAATCAGTAATTGAACTTGAAAAAATCGGCCTGCATATATAAGTAAAGCCATGTTAACTGGTTGCCAACCAGTGATTGATTACCGCATAGTGTTTGAGTGTAAGAACACTGCCCTCACATTGAGATTGAAGTCTTCATTGACATTTGAGGTGAACTCTCTACGTGGTCACGCCAAACTGTAACTGGCTGCTGGGCTCTGAAAGTCTTCATAGCTATAACCAGGGACAGCTCTCCGCAAACTATACATCTCGAATTGACTGTGGAAATCAGGTCATCCGTGACATTGGAGTAGCGGAGCACAGTGCTGTGTCTTACACATTTATCACTCGTATGACTCCCCTCCCCCTTTCCCCCCCGCCCCCTCTGTCTCACCGACATGCTCTTCTGCAGATGTTGGGCACCCCGGGGGTACCACCCCCACCTAGCACGCTAGGGTAACCGCTAGCACCGTTACAGGATGGTAGCATCGTGCAGATACTGCAGTCCAACCCGCCCATGTTTAGTTATTGAATGCGCCTCACCGGTATCTTCACTCTCTCGATAATGTTTATGTTACCGGGGTTCACCGCACGCGCACAGCGTGAACGCGCGCTCCTCCGCAGTGTGTGACCCACATTCTCCCGTCTCGTGGCGCTGTAGTAGTAGGTCTGGATGACAGCGCAGCGGCCCCCTCTTTTCTCTTCACATCAGCTACGCTAGAAGAAAATGTTGTTACACACTCGCACACACACATACACACTCTTCTTCCTACTCTACAGCATAAATACTTTATCTGGCTTATTACTATGTCTCTGTTTGAGGTTAGGGGGATTTGTAGTAAAGCCTACACACTTGTTATGCAACACATGTGCAGTAGCTGTCAGTTAGTTACTACAGCTACTACAGATATAATGATGTAATAGTTATGTCCACATCAGTGGGTAATTATCAGACAACCTTATCACCCAGAAGTCCAGTTCTGTACAGTTACTCCCTCATTTTACAGCTGTTCTCCCTGACTGTATGTCTGTACTGTACTGTGTGTACCAGTCACGAGGAAGGTCAATGGATCAAGGTCTGATGCAATGTTTGATCTGAGGAAGATTTGATTGCAGAGGAGCCATTTCAAGTTCAACCTTCTTCCTCTCCACCCTTCAATCCCCCTCTCCTTCCCTCTCTACCCCCTATACCCCACCCCTTCACCCCACTCTCCTTCCCTCTCCACCCCCCCCACCCCCCTTCCCCCAGGATGAGATGGAGGAGCTGCGTTCGGAGATGCTGGAGATGAGGGACATGTACCTGGAGGAGGATGTGTACCAGCTGCAGGAGCTGAGGCAGCAGCTGGACATGGCCAACAAGACCTGCCGCATCCTTCAGTACCGCCTGCGCAAGGCCGAGCGGAGGAGCGTGCGGGTGGCCCAGACCGGCCAGGTGGATGGGGAGCTCATACGCACCCTGGAGCAAGACGTCAAGGTGAGAGAGAGAGTGTCTGTGTGTGTGTTTGATATGTTAAAAGATGCAGTAAAGTCCAACGGTCCGACGAGGGGGACTTTGAAGTAATGACGAGCAACTAGGTCATTCACACGCAGCACATCTGAACAAGAAACAGCGACACGCAGTTAGGTCATAAGGTCAAAGGTCATACGTGGGTCTCATTAGTAGAGACCTCGCTGCCTGTTGGTTTTCCCGCTGTCGACCCCAGGCTGTGGTTACACATCCCAAACTCACACGGTTCCATCAACCTCCATCCAGACACGGACGCACAATGTGTTCTTTCTTCCATCAGCCGAAGAAGAGACGTTGGACATTGAAGCGGAGGAAAGACAGGGAGGGTAGAGAGGTGTGAAGCTTGAAAGAGGAGTGGAAAAACAGAGAGAGAATGTTCGGAAGAGGGTAATGATGTCATTCCTCGGGGGTCAGTCCTTGTTGCTGTTCCTCTCCATGCCTCCCGTTGTTTATTGTGTGAGAGAGAGAAAACAGAGAAGAAAGCACAGAAGAATAGTGTCCCTTCTTTTGCCGAGCTAACATTGTGCCTCGCGGCGTGGCAGTGCTGACTCAAGGGATTCTGGGAGATTTGTTCCACTGCCGAGTTAAAGTCTGGGACAGCCAATCACAGTGGGAGTAGGCTGCAAGGCTTTCTGGGTCGCAGAGACGAAGGCGCTGTCTAGAGAGGCTATTAACACAGGAAACCCCAAACAAACCGCTGGGAAACCACCCTGGCCTCCTTCTCTTCTCTCTTTCGCGCAAACTGTGTTCCCAACTCCCTTTGCCTATTTTCCCTCTTATTTTCCCTCCCCCTTCCTCGCCCCCTCTCTCTCTCTTTCTCTCCCTCCCTCTTTCTTTCTCTCTTCCCCCTTCCTCTTCTCTCTTCCCTCTCCTCTCAACACATAGCAGATTGTTTCCCCTAGCTACCGGAGCAAAGCCAGATCAGGTTTCACCCCCCCCCCCCCTCCTCCAGTTCTCTGTTCTCTCACACAACCAGGGCCTTCTGTGTGTGTGTTCGCACGCACGCACGTGTGTGTGTGTCAGACATGCTCTAAACATTCTCTGGCCCCCTTGGCTACCACAACACTGTATCTCTGAAACAACAGTTCCCAGACCTGAAGGGCGTTTATCAAGTCAGTTTAGTGTGTTACAGTAGTATAAACATCTTTCTAATGGATGGTGTGTGTTGCTAGTTTTAACTACACCTGTGTACAACAGAGAAGGAGTGGATCAAATAAGTATTCTTTCCCCATGTGGTTCAGTGTTGAGTCATGGAGAAATAAGCCTGTCGTTAAAATCCTGGAGTTAGAATTCAGGAAGTTACTCCCAGGCAAACCACCCTGTGACTGTGGCCAGTCTGTATGATAATGACTCCTTATTTTTTAGTCTTACAGACGACATGGCACTCCCCTGCTTTTTCAAAGACACAGGCAACAACAGAACTTTCTCTTGGTTTAGCGTCTCATAGACAAATGGTGTTGCCTTGCTAAGCCTTGATTTATGACTCACACACATGAATAGTGTTTTTTATTTGTTTCATGTTGACACATGAGAACAAAATATGTACTCAGGACCAGCAATGTACTATATCAAATATAAATAATATACAAACATACATTAAGTTAAAAATAATTAACAGGCAACTCACCTAAAACCTATTACAGTAATACATGACTAAAAGTTTAAAAGCAGTGTATCATATTAGCATATTAAACCAGAGCAACATTATGACAAAGCAGCACAATGAGATAATGAGATGTATACATATAAATATATAAATATAAGGAGAGATAAGTCACTAAGACAGCATATGTATACAAACACTCACACACAAGTGTTATTTACTCATTCCGAACCAAACCCCAAACCCCCTGAAAAAAAAGAAAATATGTCTCTTGTTGCAGAGCCCAAGAAACTGTCCCCACAAGGTCATTTTCTTCTTAGTTTGCTGTCCTTGTGGGGACTTCTGCTGAGTCAAACAAGAGCACACCCACACACAAAATCCCATGTCCTTTTGCATCCTGAGAGTGAGGGGGAAGAAGGTGTGTGTGTGTGTCCTGTGCTCTAATCGCATGCTGTTCTACTTCCCACATCCAGCAGTAAACATCTGCGTCATGTGACAGGAAATGGAGCATAGCCACAAGTTTTCTCACGATGTCTTCAAACCATACAGACTCAAGCATGACCAGCAAGCATTAGTCCTTCATGACTCAGCATGTCTGAGGTGCTCTGAAACAGGGTTTCTGGTGTGTCGCAAGACCGCGTTAGCCTTAGAAGCTAAAGACTGAGGTGTTAGCTTAGTTTAGTTGTCATATTATGAACACTGGACCAGCTCAGTCACACTAGTTGAGAGTCCATATTATCTGACGGAGGCTGGATGCAGCTGTTCCTCTGCTCTAAAGAGGAAGTCCAGTATTTATAGCTACTTTAGATAAGGTTTTGACCACACTGTGTCTCTTTTCGACTCCATCTCTCTGTTCTAGTGCTCTCCTTCATCCCTCTCTTCCTTATCTTCCTGTGTTTACATTGCGCTGGGGTGTGAGGCTGGCTGGTCTGAATAATATCCGCTCCTGCCTATAGGAGAGAGGCTCTCCTGCATAGCAACAGCATAGAGACCCATGCGGGGGGGGGGGGGAGGGGAGGTGGGTTAGAGGTGGAAGGAGGAAGCTAGGAGGTGTTTTTTTCTCTCTTTTATTTCTGTTCTTATTCTGTTTCTTAGTGCATGTTAGATTCGATGCAGAGGTTCTGTATGGGGAAACACCCATATTACATAGAGTCAGTATCCATGTGTTAACCAGGCCCTGGCACGTTCATGAAGCTTTGTAGGTTCCAGGAAAGTGTTGCTGGTCCACCATGCCTGTTTTGCTGCTGCGCACCATGTGGAGCAACACACACCACACACACAAACATGCACACACACACACACACGGTCCAACCACCAAACCATTATCATGCAGGGTTTAAACCTCTCCCTCTGTCATAAGGACAGCAGATTATCTGCCCAGTCAACAGAGTGGAGGAAGGGAGAAGGGAAGGCAGGCAGGAAAAAATGGTAATAGATCTATTAAAACAGATGCATTTGTAAACCATGTTCCATTGAAGTGCTGATCATAGTAATTATGAAGGCCTTTGTCTGTTAGAAGTCAGTTGGTGCTGAGCATGCAGTAACAGCTTAGTTAGACTGTATATATCGATACCTTTGGACTATACAGTAAATAAAAGAGTTTACCTTTGTTAGTACTAACATGAATCATCAAAGAGGAAAATTCAATATGCTTGCTAAGGTTGTTTAAAAGCAATACATAAAGTTGAGAAAAGCTCAAAATAGCCTCACCCAAAAGTTCAAGGTTGTGTCAGAGAATACAATTACCGATTTAATTCAGTTGTTCACAGCTATTCAGCCATTGTAAAGAAAATATTTGATGTGAGCAGGACCTGGTTGAAGAACAGCATCCGATTCCTGAAGTGGGCACGGTTTTGAAAGGGCCCAAGGCCCTGGGTCTTTCAGGGTTTAGTGAAATCATGGTTGACATTGATGTTCCTCACCCACATCTCAGTCCCTCTTACGCACACAAACACTTCCCCCAGCTTTAACTGCCTCCATACAGATAAGATCAGATAGGGGTGGTGGTGGTGGTGGGGGGGGGGGGTAGTCCTAGTTGGCCGTTGGGGTAACAGGGCAGAGCAGGCAGCGCAGCTGGAGCGTGGAACGCTGCCAGGCACAGAGGAAGAGGAGGAACAGGCTACTGTTTGTTATAAACACACACACACAAGCGCACACACCCCCACAACACACAGAGAGAGAGAGAAAGAGACACGCACACTCTTAGCCCACCGCAAACCATGCACAAAATAAATCAGTTTGGCCGTTAACGGTTGCTTGGTAATGTGATGTGTTGACACAGTGATGCTGTGTGTGTGTGTGTGTGTTGAGCCCTTGTCTCCCGCCCACTCAAGGTGTTCACTGTCTGCAGATCAGAACAGCAACACCTTTCATCTGGAAACCCAGATAGACAAAGCAGCGGGGGGGACGGGGGGACTGTAAATGCGCGGCTGTTAACAGCCCATTAATAAAGACGTTTAACGGCAAAATGGGCGCGGGCCTCCATAAAGAAGAAGCCTCCCTCCCATACACACCCCCCCAACCCACCTCCCTCCCCCGGAGGAGGGGGAGTCAACCTGGAGCCAGGCCAGACTGAGGGGGGCCAGACTGAGGGGGGAGGAGATATGTGGTCTGACCATGTGGTACCTCCACCAGACCTCTGACCCTCTAAAAGACAGAGAGAAAGAGAGAGAGGGCAGGGAGACAGAGAGAGAGAGAGAGAGAGGGGGGGGGGGGACAGGGGTAGAAAGATACAGAATGTGAACGTTGAACAGAAAGACAAGGTGAGAATGAGTGCAAGATAAAGAGAGACACAGAGTGAGAGGCATGCACACACACACACACACACACACAGGGGTGAATTAGAGCGTGGTGGAACGAGGCGGTTGGTTTGTCTCCTCCTGTAATGGGCAGCACAGAGGAGCATTGTGGCTCTCAGCTACACATTGGCTCTGGTTCAGAGCCAAGGAGAGGATCCCCAGCACACACACACACACATGAACAAACACAAAACATACACTCTCACAAGCACACGTACACCTACACACCAACACAACTGCAGATTCAAAGATCCGCTGGTGATTTGTAGCTGAGTTATAAAATACTATTAAAAACTGTTCTGTCTGGGGCCAAGAAGCAGCTCTCAACATGGATTTAGCAATCTAGTGCTTCATTTTTAATACTAGCGCTAATGTAGCTCTAATGCTCACTATGTATCTCCTCTGGTAGCTGCCAACCAGAACAATACAGGCTGAAGGTGCCTGGAGTCCTTCAGTAAACACATCTAACCTACAGCCATGGCATCTGTGTTGACATAGTCAGACCTATGAGAGGGTGACCACCATAATCGTAGCAGTAATGATCCTATTAATAATAATTCGTTTATTAGTTTACTGTCTCTCAGCACTGTCAAGGTCGGTTAAGCAATCGACCAAACATCCCATAAAAATGTCTTAAGATGCAGAGAAAAAATCAGTGGATTATCAGTCACAAAAGTCCTTGCCAAAAGGTGTCCATGTTCATGATTGCTGAGTGTGATTCAGCTGTATTTACATCTACACAGGAATGACCTATCAGCTCGGTCCGATCTGACCTACATCAGACCTGAGTTACCTGGTCATCTACATTTAGTCATTTAGCAGACGCTCTTATCCAGAGCGACTTACAGTAAATACAGGGACATTCCCCCGAGGCAAGTAGGGGGAAGTGCCTTGCCCAAGGACACAACGTCATTTGACACGGCCAGGAATCGAACTGGCAACCTTCAGATTATTAGCCCGATTCCCTAACCGCTCAGCCACCTGACTCATCTTTCACCGGGCAGGCCAGGACTTGTTGAGTTGAGGATATGATACCTCCAGGGGCTTGTGGGTAATTGCACTGTCATGCTGTTGTTGATTTTAAGAGCCATATCAACGCCTGCCTGTGATACAGATACTGCTAATGAGCACGCACTGCCACTGGGAAAGAGAGCACCTTCTGATAAGAAGAAAGCAGCTTTATCATGAACAGCAAAAACGAAAAATGGGTTTCGGTCACTGTTAAGGTCATTGCCCTAGACGCGATCACACGTGGGCACGCACACATTTCACAGAGTCACATTGACGAGGACCAACCGCTCTCTCACCACGGTCCTCTCTCCCTCCCTTACCCCCCAGGTGGCCAAAGACGTGTCCATTCGCCTGCACAACGAGCTGGACAGCGTGGAGAAGCGGCGTGGGCGCGTGGAGGAGGAGAACGAGGAGCTGAGGGTCCGGCTGCAGGACCTGGAGGTGGCCAAGCAGGTGCTGCAGGCCGAGATGGAGAAGAGCAGAGAGGTGAGGGAACTGGGGGAGGGTTGATGCTGGGCTGCTGGGGTGGACTGCCGGGCTGAGCTGGGTTAAAAGGCGTATGAGCTGGGCTCTGAGCTGCACTAGATCTCTCTCCTCATGGCTTGTCTCTTTCCCCTTCTTCTTTTTCCCCTCCCTTATCTCGTGTTGATTAGTCTCTGGAGGGCAAAGGGACTTCCTCTTTCTCGACTCTTCCTCTCTTTCTTCATCTTCCTCTCTTTCTTACTTGAACGTCGGTTGGATAACTGGCTGGCTGGATGTCGACGCGCTCTGCTAACTGGGATAATACAGCTGCTGTGTGCCAGTCCCATGGAGAGGGAGATTCTTTGCATAGCTGACACACTTCTGATCAAGAGCTGCCCCTTTGTTGTGTTTGTGCGTGCGTGCGTGCGTGTGTGTGTGTGTGTGTGTGTGTGTGTGTGTGTGTGTGTGTGTGTGTGTGTGTGTGAAGGAGGGGATGGGGTGGCGGGGTTGTTAAAGAGTGCATATGAGGAATGTCTGTTTGGGCTTTGGATATAATGTTGCTCAGGCATCTCAAGAACATAAAATCAGATACATAGATAGAAACAGAGAGAGTGAGAAGAGTAGGAGAGAGAGAGATAGATAGAGGCAGTGGAAAGAAGACAGGCAGACATTCGTGTATGAAGGTGGATTAAAGATGTATGGAGTATTGATTTTTCTGGTGTAGCCTCTGTCTTGTCTGCGGCTGGCTGTGGTGAGGGGTGGCCAGACTGCTACTTTAAGTGCTTCTATCACCCAGCAACCAACGAGTGTGTCCTGGAGATGCAGTCGTAATTCCATTTCTGGACATTGCCTGGCGATATCTTTGGTCTTTTAATATTAGAAGGCCCTCTCAGAGTTGTAGAACTGAGGGAGAAAGGGTTCAGCTACTGTGCTAGCGTCTTGCTGCTAGCCTGCTAGCACCTTTTGTTTGCAAGCCAACGCTTTCTGATTAGCAGGGAATTGACGAGAGGGGGACAAAGGAATCTGGAATGTGACTCCTCCTCTCCCTCTCCCTGCTCCCTCCCTCAATCTCTCCATCCCACCTCTTTCCCCTTCATGAGAGACTGCTGATCAAGGGATCTCTTCATCCTCCCTCTCGCAACCCCCCTCTCCTTTTCCTTCTCTCATTCCAAGCACATTGATCCCCCTTCCAGCTGTGTTGACCCTCTGAAGGTGACCGGGCAACACTGGATGGTTGGATAAAACAGCGAATGGCTGGAGGGATGGAGGCAGGAGGGATGGAGAGGGGTAGTTAACTCCAATGTTGAATAGAGAAAGTGAATAGAAAGAAAGGTGGTCTACAGCAGCTGTTTTGACCCTTGAAGGTGACTGGGCAAGGCTTGGATGGAGGGATAGATAGAGGGATGGAAAGGTGGAGGGATGGAAGGATGGAGGAATGGAAGGACAGAGGGATAGAGGGATGGAGAGGGTGGTTCATTCCAACACCCTCCTGAGAAAAAATAAAGAGGGAGTGTCTACCAAAGCTGTGCCGACCCTCTGAAGGTGACTGGGCTGGATATAAGGGTACATGATCGGAGGGGAGTGGGCTTTAGGAAGTAGGGTGAAGAGATGGAGGGGGCTTATGTCGGTGGGTTAGTGGTGTAGCTCCAAATGTGGAGAGAAAGGGAGGGTTGTACCATGTGTGATTACCTGGTTGGGGGGTCTGGGTCATACCATGTGTGCTCTTGGTTGGGGGTTCAGGAGACAGCAGAGATAACGTTGTTAATTGGAAAATCCTCAGTGACAAATGGTTGGAAGGAGTAACAGTGTTTGTCTCTGTCTTTATTTCTCTCTTTTGATGTCCTTCTGTTGTGCCCTTCTGATGTTGAGATTAGTGGTCTCTCTCCCTCTTTCTCTCTGTCTCTGTCTCTGTCTCTGTCTCTGTCTCTGTCTCTCTCTCTCTCTCTCTCTCTCTCTCTCTCTCTCTCTCTCTCTCTCTCTCTCTCTCTCTCTCTCTCTCTCTCTCTCTCTCTCTCTCTCCCATTCTCTAAACAGCATTTTATTTTGCCATTACTATTCATGGAAAGCCAGTCCTTATGTTATTTATTGCTAAGAGGAAGTGCTGTCCATTGTTTGTAGGGGCTGGGGAAAGGAGGGGGGCGACCTTGAGCAGGGAGGTTGGGGGGGGGGGGGGTATGAAAAGGGAGGCACTAGGAAGGTCAGTGGAACATGAGGTCATGTGACAACAGGGCACTTCCTACTTCCTGGTCAGGCTCCTCCTATGCTGCATGTTCTCCCTTCAGTTCTCACAACTGGAGAAGTAGCCTACAACAACAATGGGGGGTTTACAAAAGACTACAATGAACTCTCTCCCGTCCCTCCCTCACTCTGGTCAAGGCCCACCTTCAGATTCAGTATCTCAGCCTACAAAGCTGCCTTCAACAATGGACCAGTGGAACTCCTGAATGGAAGTAATTTGCAGTAGTTTTGGGAGTAATTTATCTCTCAGTTCTGTCTCATCCAATACGGCGCATGCTTTTAAAACCGGTTGGATTGATGAGAGCAATGGTCTCTGTCTCATCGGTCTGTATCAAGTATGAAACAAATACAGCAGTTCTCTCCTTATATGGTCGAGAAAGAAACTGAGAGTGAGAGAGCCGTGTCTCTATATCTGTCTCTGTGGCTTCTTGGCTTTGGCCAGTCGTTGGTGATCCAGTGTTTAAGGGCATGCATACTGCTAGAGATGAATGTGTGTCTGTGTATTTATGTAATAGTGCGCGCACACACACACACACGCACACACACACACACATCCAAACTTGTTGAGCTGCATTAGGTGGGCCCTGAGTGCTTCTTCTCAGTCAGCCAAACTGACAAGTTAAATCTGGGATTCGCTGCTGATCCTGCTGACCTCATCAGCCAATCAGAGAGCCGAAGCCACATGGAGAGCAGTCCCACATGGCCGGCTGTCATCACCAGCAGAGTCTGTTTGGGTGTGTTTGCGTGTGTGTCGTGAGTGTGTGTGTGTGTGTGCTGATTAGTAATCCTGACCTACACCTGCAGGCTGTCACAGTGGTGTCTGTGGACCTGAACCCCACCCCGAGCCTGTACCTGGGCTCCAAATCACCCAGAAACAACCTCTTCTCCTCCCTGACTCCCCACACTAACACCCCCTCCACCCCCCTCTCCCTATATGGCTCCCCTGTCCCCCTCTGACTCCCTTCCCTTGACTGTCCCCTCTCCGTTTCTACCTCTGACTCCCCCCTCTCTCCCTCTCTCCTTCCTTCTCCCCCTGCCTAGTACTACATTAACAGTGACAGTCCCCTGTGGTCAAGGTGGCTTAGAATCACAGCTTCCCCCCAGAACCTTCCAGACTGTACACCTATCAGACGTGGACTAGTTTGCAAGGCAGCTGGTAATGTGCAACCAGGACCTCAGACTCCTTCTCTGCCCCAGAGCCTGTTCGCCCTTGCCCTGACCCTGACCGTGACCTACTAAACCTCTCTGCTTAATGATGGGTTCAATCACCAGCTGTCTGTGTTTGTGTGTGTGTGTCTGTGAGGAGAAAGTTGTTGTTTTGGGTTTGTTCCAAGGCTTTTCCAAGCACACTTAAATGAGTGTGTGTGTTTCTGTGTGTGTGCTCTTGCACGTGTGTGTGTGTAGGGGCACTCCATGGCACCAAGGCAGACAAGCATACAGTAGAGGTTTGTTTGGTGTTTCTAGGTCATCGTGATTGATTAGAACGAGGACTCCAAATGAAGCTAATAAATAACAAGATGTTACTTAACACTGGATGTAACCATGGGACACCTTAGGAAGACTGAGAGAACACAAAGGGGGAAGGAAAGAAAGAGAGAGAGAGAATAAAGCAAGCTAGATAGATGTTTTGGGGTGAGGAGGAGAGAGGCCAGGATCAAAGGAGCACTCCCAGGAGCAGTGCTGTGTTACTGGGTCGATTTGAGCCTGAAGTCCTAAGAGACAGACTGGGGTTGGAGAGGGGCTGCACTGAGCTGGAAACTCTTAACACACACACAAACTCACAGACACACAGAGAAAGAGACAGAGTGAGAGAGAAAAGAAAAAAATAACAGTACACAAAGACAATATCACAGTGGTGGAGGAAAGAAAAGATAGATCCTCTAAAGCAACATAATTTTGATTTGATTAATTTCTGATGTGTAAATGCAGCACACAACACCAACATTCACTGCACCAGTACTCAGTTTAATTCAAGATGTGCATATTTAGCCCCCAGAGGTCTGGGAAAGTAATTTCATGCTCCAGTGAAATGCTCCTGAAATGTGAGAAGACTCCCTCAGATCCAGTTTCTACCAGACAGACAGGCAGGCAGTGTCCAGTATATCCATCCTCCAGGTATTTACTTCTCCATCAGAGGACCAGTCTGCAGGATGGAGCAGGTAGAGCAGAGGAGGAGGAAAAGCAGGAGGGATGAGGTAACAGGAACAGACACATCTAAACCAGCATTGTTTCTCTCCCGAGCTAGCCTAGCCTGCTACCACCACACCTCACATGAACCGACTAGCTCTCCTTCTACCCCTCCCCCCTGCTCTTTATAGGCATTAAAAGCTTTCTAAAGTGTCAGATTATCTCAACATGCTGAGAGCAGGTGTGATTTGTGGAGTCTGGGGCTTCTAGAAAATTCCAGGGGCTATGCTCAATTCACCGGGGACCGTTGTTGTCTGGAGAAGCTGTTAAAGTGTGTGTGTGTGTTTTGAGGAGGTTGTTATAGACAGACGATTTGATCAATAGTCCACATCAAGGCTTTGTGGCTCAGATTAATAGCTCCTCCGAGCACTAATGCTTTCTACCAGCCTGTGTGCGTCAGCGAGCGAGTGTGTATGGGGGAGCGTGTGAGTGTTGTGTGGGGTGCTTGTGCGTGTGAGTGTGTGTGTTGCACGCATGTGTGTCTGCTGGCGTGACCGCGTGCATTAGACTGTGAGTGATGCCCAGCAGCTCCAGGACGTGGAGAATTACACATGAATTATACATACTTATGTCATCTGAATATGAGGGGAGAATGGTTATAAACAGCCAGGCTGTTTGTCTGTGGAGATGCTCAGTCCGATTGGTTTACAAGGTCTGTATTTAGACTTGACTTTCTGCTAAATGGGACGAGATTAGATTTGGTTCTATGTAAGGCCTGCAGTACATAAGGAGAGGGGATGAGGGGAGAAGAGAGGAGAGGAGAGGAGAGGAGAAGAGAAAAGGGAGTGGATAGACAAGAGAAGAGAACAGAAGAAAAGAGAGGAGGAGATTTGGACTTTTGGACTTTAGATCCTAATTGGACAGTCAAAACTGCCAGCTAGCCACCAGTTCCGTACATCACAACAACCATTTTGGATCCTACTTACTCATTAAAAGAGAAACTCGAATTTTACAGACAAAAAACAACATTCTAAACAAAAGTGTGATAGATGTGTCAGTAATGAGGATGTAGGCCTACTGTACAGTATTAGTATTCTCCTTCAGGGAGGAGACTAGCATGCAGACATCACGCAGGGCAGGGGAGATTAGGATAGACCACAACCCTGCCCAGGCTGGTCACCTGGCACACACACAACCACACACACGCCTCGATCCACATTACTGCCCTCTATTAATAGTGCTGTTTATGAGCTTTGATGAGCTGAGGGTCAAATAAAGCTCCCACTCATATCTGTCACACTCTCTCTTTCTTACTTTCTCTCCCTCCCTCTCCCTCCCTCTGTCTCTCTGACATCATCGCCATGTTGCCAGTCTTGTGATCTGTTGCATGGTATCATGGTGCTGGCACGCCGGCCTCCTGGTCTTTATTGGTCAGGGTTGCCATGGTTACCCCCGTGTGGACACCCCCGCAGGGTTAGGGCAAGGACGGACTGGCCGACTGACAGACGGACTGACAGACAAAGATTTGGCTGTGCCATACGCTGTAGTAGTGGACTCTTTGTCCATAGCGAGAGAAGAGAGTGAGAGTGAGAGAGACAGAGAGAGTCCATGAAAGTCCCAGTGCAAGCTGTGTCTCCAGTATATCCATCCTCCAGGTATCAACTCCTCCATCGGAAGGCCCGTCTGCAGGGAGGAGCAGGTAGAGCAGGAGGAGGAGGAAGAGGAGGAGGGAGGGAAATAGTCAGACACATCTACACCCGCTCGGTTCATCTGCCTTGCTAAATCCAGGGTCCATTATACAAGTCTGACTTCCATGCTTTTAGTTCTGCACTCATGTCATTAGTTCATGTCAGAACAGCTCTCTCTCTCTTTCTGACAGGAAGATTGGTACATCTCTCCTCCCCATCTCCTCTCTCTCCTCTTCTCCCCGTCTCCTCCTCTCCTCTCTCGTTCAATGAAGCAGAAGCCTGGTCATATTCTCACTCTTATCTAACACGGAGGGTCCTCATCCCTCCTCATCCCTCCTGGATCTGGACCATCATCCCAGCTTGTTACATAAGAGACAGAAATGACTGCTCCCATCAGCCGGCTAAGATATTGGATTGACATCAACTTTATCTATTCACCCCCCCATCCCTCTCTCTATCCCCCCCCCCCCTCTATCTCTCTCTCTCTTCCCCCATCTCTCGCTCTCCCCCTAACTCTGCCTCTCTCGCCCTCGCCCTCTCTCTATCTCGATCCCCCCTCTCTCTATCTACAGCACTCTCTCTATCTCTCTCCCCCCCCTCTTCCTCCTCATGGCGTTTATGGTTAAGACAGCCGGACAGAGGCCCAGGCAGGGCTGAGGGGTCAGGCTTAAGAGTCTTATAGGAGGAGAGGGCTGTTCTGAATCGTGCTGATCTGAGAGGTTTCACCCAGGCTGATTATGCAGCAAGACTAGACCACCTCCTCTGCCAAAACCAAAAATACTTTGGCTTTCATATCTGTGTAACATGTTTGCGTTTTAGTGTGTCTGACCACGGAGCACAGACATCTGTGTTTATCTGTGTGTGTGTGTGTGTGTGTGTTTGGAAGGTGTTATTACATCGAAGTCTGACTTGGCATGGCTGTCATGAGGTGCTGACTCTGCTGTCACGGAGGCCATCCTTGTCTGTTATGGTCAACCTGCCTTCAGCCTGACTGCTGACCCTTTACCCCTACACACGCACATTCTGAGTGTGTGCGTGTGGTTGAAATCACATCATCGAGTTTGACATCTACGTGGCTCGACCTTCGCAAAACGTTCAGTGATCCTTGTCAAAGTGGAAAGACTGTATTTCTACTGTGCCTGGGATGAATGGAACAACTGAAAGGAACAGAGATGAGTAGATAAGGCCACATCACACCAGAGATTGTGTGTGTGTGTGTGTGTGTGTGTGAGAGAGAGAGGGGTGATTCCAGAGGACGTCAGTAGATCATCATCAAAGCCCTCAGGATGCAACATTAACCTCTGCTCTGCCGCAGCCTGCTTTTGCTAGCTAAGCACTTTCCCTTGGTTGCTGCTATCACTGTTGTGATCACACTTCAGGTGCCTTTGTACAGTCGGTGTGTGTGTGTGTGTGTGTGTGCATGCTGGTGTGTGTGTGGTATTTACATGCTACAGAGATGTAGCATCACATCCTCATCCCAGCCTTGAGCTCTTGTTATCTGCTAACTCACAGCCTTCCTTATCAGAGCTCCAGCGTATACACACACACACACACACACACACACACACACACACACATGGACCAGAGAGCTCTTAAAGTCATTATCACCCAGATTAATGAGCAGTTCTGTGGTGCTCACAGCAGCCTAGCTCGGACACAATTCAAACAGCCGTCTTTATCACTGCACCCTCCTGTGGTTTTATAGAGGTTTGTCCATCATAATTAATGAGAAGTGATGGGATTATCGCAGAGGTAAATCACTCTGGGCAGAATAGATACACCGGGGCATCGCAAGTTATGTATAATTAATGGATACAATCATTGGAAGAGTCTATATCAAGTCGATTCCTTCAAAATTCACACACAACCACACACACACACACAGAAAGAGAGAGGCACACACACACACAAAACCAATTGTTTGTTGGCTTTGATGGTGTGTCAGTGAAGTTTCAGGCTGACTGCTCTGGCGGGGTTCTAAGAGTGTGTGCGTAACCCCTGACCCCTGAGGAGGTGCGTACAGTCCCCGCTGCGCCCGGATGCCACAGCCCCCCTCACCGCCGAACACACACAGAGCAGGGCTCCGTCTGCCGGCCGCTGATGAGATCAGAGCAGCGGAGCGAGACGCGCCCGTCTCCCTGCTGGCTCTGACGGGCCTGTGTGTGTGTGTGTGTGTGTTGGGGGGGGGTTGAAGGAAGGGGGGGGGGTAAACTATTTTTGAGTCAGAAGTGAGGAGGGCATTTCTGGCAGCCCTGGGAGCTGGCCGAGTAAAGTGGCTGTTGGACGAGCTGGTGATTGGTGTGTGATATTGTCAGATTGCGTATCAATGTGTGTGGACCGGTGTTGTGTGCGCCCCGTACTGCACGCGTACGTGTTTATGGAGTGCGTCTGAGTGAGAGCATTTCTAAATGCCACGCGTGTCGTCGTGTGTGAACAGTGCACCTGTGCTGACTACAGAAAACCTCTCGAAGAGCCCCACATCCTCGTCTGCCACCAGCGAGGAGCGAGGAAACCCTGAGCACTAACACTGGACACTCATGAGAATGAGTGGGTCTGTAGCCTGCTGGGAGAGTACCATGAGAAGTCACCTGTCCTCTCTGTTTCATCCCCCTCTCACTGTGGTAGAGAGAGACAAAAGACACACAGAGAGAGCGAGAGACAGACAAAGAGAGAGAAAGATAGAGAGGGAGAAGGGGAGAGAAAGAGAGCCCTGTTGTTCATGCTGTTGTCGTTGTTTGTTGTTTCTGTCTAGCAGAGGGGACCAGCTATGAGCAGAGTGCCTGTCTCTTTGTCTTGAGGATCTCACTCCATTAGCAATCGCGGAGAGGTGAGGTGAGGAAGGTAGGAAAGAGAAGAGAGTCCGAGGGGAGGGAAGGGAGAGGAAGAGTAGAGGAGTGTCGATGAGAGGTGTGTTCGTGTGTGTGTGTGTGTGTGTTTGTTTTTAGGTGTGTCCGTGTGTTTGTGACAGCTGACTCGTAGTGTGATTTACTCCCTTCGATCTCAGCAAAGTGATCGAATCAATTCTCCCCGTTCGGCCTCTCCTCGATTCCCTCGTTCCTAATAGAATATCTGGACACTGCAGCGAGCCAAGCAGTCTAATAACTGGCATTCTCATGGTGACTGCAAAGCAGCCGCACACAAATGTGTTATATCAGGCCTGCCACTTAGCCTCCCTCTCTCTTTCTCCCTCTCCATACCTGTCACTTTCTCCCTCTCCCTCTCCCTCTCTGTCTATCACTCTCTCACTTGCTTTTTTTTTTCTTTCTGGCGAGTTTCCCGCTCTCTCTCTCTCTGACTCTCGCTCCCTAATTTTCTTTCCTCTTTTTCTTCCTTTCAGTTGTTTTCATCTTTGTTTCATTTCCCCTCTGTTTTTTTTTCAGAAACTTTCTTTGCCTCCTCTTTCTCCTCCTCCTCCTCCTCGCCTTCCTTCACCTCCTTTCTCCTCCAGGGTCGAGAGAAAACTTAGGACCCTCTCAGAGCCCAGAGAAGGGGAACAAGACAAGGTCAGGACAGAAATCTTCCCTGGGGGACCCGTTTAAACTTTACACGCCACTTCCCATTTGATTTCCTGTCAGACAGGCCAGATTGCCAGGATCAGATCAAATAGCTTGCGTCTCACTCATTACATAGAACTAGAAGAGAAGGGAGGGGGATGGAGGGATTGGGATATGTACATTCTTTATCATATTTTAAATCAGAAGTCGAACATCTAAATCTTCGACATTTTGTCCTTGTGAGGTTAATGTGTGTGTGTGTGTGTGTGAACATCTCATGGCCTTAGAGAGCGAGGGAGCCAGCCCATCAATCTGACATGAAAAGGAAGGATGAAAGAAAGGGGAAGCTGCAGCTGTGTTTGGTCTCTGTTACTGTCTGTCTGTTTGATCAAGACATTACAGAGTGAGAAAGAGAGAGAGAGAGAGAGAGAGAGAGAGAGAGAGAGAGAGAGAGAGAGAGAGAGAGAGAGAGAGAGAGAGAGAGAGAGAGAGAGAGAGACTGAAAGGTAGACCGAGAGGTGAAAATAGAGAGAAGAAGGACTACAGCTTTGTTTTCTTTATTTGGTTCAAAGGGGCATTAGTGTTACAGCATAACTGGGTCAGAGTTACAGAACAAGTCGTTCTCTCGTTACGTTGTCTTGCACATTTGCGCTTTGTCTTGGCCAAGTCGCCGTTGCAAATGAGAATATGTTCTCAATCGGCTCACCTGGTTAAATAAAAGTTAAATAAAATTCAATAAAAATCTCTTTTCAGTATTCATGTTCTGAATGCCACTTGAAATGTATGATAATTACTATGTTGTTTATCACAACCACACAACTATACTCTCTATTTATACACACACACACACACACACCTTCTGTAGCCAGCCAGGGTATGTGTGTGTGTGTATATATATATATAGAGGCCGTAAGAGGGTTGGCTGTGTTTGGATGTAGTGAGAAACACCCTCTGATACACAGCACTGGACAGATGGCTGGTGTTGGCAGAGCTTGAGGATATGTGTTTGAGTGTGTGTATGCTTATATCTAAATGTTTGTTTGTGTATTTTCTTTACCATATGGGCTCTCTCCATGACTCCGTAGTAACAGTTGCTATGAGCTCAGGTGTCCTGTAGAGGGATGTTGCGAGGGACAGAGAGAGAGAGAGCAAAAGAGAGAGAAATGGATGGAGGAAGTCGTATTGAAGCCTTCAAACTTGCATGCTTGATAAAAGTTGCTGGCAGTTGCTGTGTGTTATTGTGTTTGTGTATGTGTTAGTGTGTACGCGCGTGAGTGTGTCTGTGTGTGTGCACTATACTCCATTTAAATTAGAGCACCTGCCAGCACTGGGTGGAGCCATATGCAAATCGTCTCATTTTCAACTTCACTAGAAACATTGGCAGGCAGATAGATGTAGCGGGGTTTGCTCGTTTAAAGATAGAAATACTTAATTTATCATAAAGTCTGGGGCACCACCCTAATATTGGTTTAGGACATTAGGGAATCCTATGTTTAATATGTAATAATCAGTCTCATCTTTAGGAATGAATTCGTTCTAAGAGTAGAGCCAATCGTAACATCAGTGAACACGCACGTCAAAATATCTTTACAATGAATTTATTCAAGTAAGGTAAACAGATCTTATGAAAAGTTGGATTATGGGTTTGATATGAGAGATTGGTTTCAATGAACAGAATGAAATGGTCTAACTTAAAGAAAGGCAGAAATTGTACAGTCAGTGATTACATCCTTACAAATCATAAACAGAGCTCACGCCAATGCCATGTCGAGGAGGAAAGAGCGTTAGCCATAGTTACGTTTTATCAGGGGTTGATCAATGATGTTGAGGGCGGTTTGCGCCAAAGGTCCATTTGAAGAATCTGAAGTCACAGCGCGGCTGCGCTGGGTCATGTGACTGAGTCTGCGGGATCTCAGTGAAGTCGCATTTGGAATTGCGTTTTTGGTTCTTCTGTTGAAACGTCCAGATAGTGACGCGTTCACTATAAAGTTGAATCTCAGGAGAAGCTTGGCGACGTCCTTGGAACGCCAATCCTGATGGCGTTCATGCCATGGTCGGTTTCGCTGGAGTCTGAGATTGATGGTCATCTTAGGGCTTTATACAGTTCGAGGGAGGACCCGTCTGGGGTCAGATGTGGATTGGGGGAAGCTGGGTTCTCAACTCCCCCCTCCTTCCTTCACACCTACCAAAGGTGTGATCTGATCTCTGGCTGATCATTCGATGGTTCAAATATTGTTCTGGACATCTTGGTACAGTTACAAAATATAGTTGAATGATTGTTTTATTATGATAGCTTCGTGTAGATACCAAGAATGACGTGGTTATCTTTCAGGAAGAAGGAGTTGTTACTAGAATCAAGATTTCAGTGAACACAACATTAAAACAAAGTAACAAACATAACACAAATATCCCTCTCATAATTCTCCACCTTGTACTCTTGTGGTAAAGTCTCAAGAACTTTCCTCAAAAGTTCTGATCAAGGTATGTTCTTTATTCAAATCGCCGCCGAAACGGATAGCAAATGGTCGCTGAGACGTGTTGTCTAAATCAGGCCCTTTGAAGCTTGCAAGCTAGCAGGAGGCTGATTTGGTAGATTGGGGAGGTCCCCCCCCATTCTATGGTTCCTTTGCATCGGCGTTTGGTGGGTAATCAGCATACTGAGGGTGTCACAAGGGCTGATTCTGATGTGATTGAATCACTCTTCAGGTGTGGCAAGATGTTGGCTCCGTGTGGTCTTGTGGACCTCACTACATAGAGAAAGAAAGAGAGAGGGATAGAAAGAGAGAGGGATAGAAAGAGAGAGGGATAGAAAGAGAGAGGGATAGAAAGAGAGAGGGATAGAAAGAGAGAAATCCACTCAAGAGGCTTTCAAGGGGCTACAATTTCTGTCCGCCATCTTCCATCTCCCTCCCCCTCCTCTCCCTCCTCTTCCTCCCCTCCCCCTCCCCCTCCTCTCCCCTTTTCACCAGTCAGTTGCGTTGTCCTCCACTGTCAGAACCCCAAGTGCAGACGCGGTTGCCACGGGAACCCGCTATGGTCTGTAGCATAATGGAGTATAACCCCCTCCAACACCACCTCCCTCCTCTAATGGAAAGCCCCCTAACGGCATATTGGGAAATCAAATATTAATTCCTATAAGTGTCTCTCCGCTCTTTTACAAGGTGGTGTGGCCTAAAGAAAGGAGGATGACAGGCTACTTATACATATCTTGGCTTTGCTATCAAACAACTCTACAAGATAGCATAGAATTATCCTTCTCTCTCTCTCTCTCTCTCTCTCTCTCTCTCTCTCTCTCTCTCTCTCTCTCTCTCTCTCTCTCTCTCTCTCTCTCTCTCTCTCTCTTTCTCTCTCTCTCTCTCTCTCTCTCTCTCCTCTCTCTCGCTCTCTCACTCGCTCTCTTTACTCCCCATTTGTGTTGATTGTTTTGAAAATTGAAAATATCCCTTCTCCCTTCTCTTTTTGGTTTCACACCACGCACATGAACACACACACACACACACCTCCTCCCATCAACCTCTCATCAGCTCCACCTATTGTTGCACTACAACACAAAAGAAGATAGACAGAAGAGGAAACAGACGCGCACGTACAAACACATAAATGAACACAGAAGTAGTACTTGGACTCTCATTGTGTATGTCTCTAAAGAACTGTCACACACACACGTACATACACACATACACACACACACACACATACATACATACACACAGGCGACCCTGAACCTGAGACACCTCTCCATCCCTCCTGTAGTGGCTGAGAGCGAGCAGCCAGGCTGCAAACAAAGAAAACCGACAAGGCTACTTTCCCCTCCTCCACTCCCCTCTTTAGAGGGTGTGCTTGTGTATGTGTGCGTCTGTGTGTTCCTCTGTGAGTGCTACAGATTGCTGTTGTCATCTTCAGTTATACAGATCTGGTGTGTGTGGGTGAGCATGCTACAGATTGGTGCTGTCATATCCATTCTCATCACACCAGCAGTGCAACACTCCTATGCTAATAGGCTATTTACTTAAAGTTCTTTATATGATGAAGAAAGAGGGTACACCAAACAGTGCTAACATACCTCATCCAATATCACGCTGATTCCAAATCTAAAACTGTTTTAACTTAAATTGAGCACTCTGGGTTTGTTGGAGATTTTTAAATGGCACAATGGCACCAATGATGGTGCTCTGCGATTGGTTCGTTGTACTGTAATGTCTGGGCCAATCAGACAGTGAAATTACAAAACAAGGTTTTGGTCTGTATTTATCTGTATTTTATCTGGATTTATTATTTCCCAGTTCTGTATTTTCATTCTAGTGGAGGAGAGTCCCCTCCTCTCTCAGTCTCTCCCTCGTTCTCTCAGTCAGTGTCAGTCAGTCTGTGTTCCAAGGAGTGTGTGTGTGTGTATGAATGTGTGTGTGTGCAGGAAATTATGATTTATGAGGAGCTAACTCTGAGGCGTCATTAGTTACGCTACTCATATACTCATTTTATTATCAGATCTCATCCAACATGTGTCTCTCCCTTTCCACATATCTCTCTCTCTCTCTCTCTCTCTCTCTCTCTCTCTCTCTCTCTCTCTCTCTCTCTCTCTCTCTCTCTCGCTCTCTGTCTCTCTCTGTGTCTCTCTCTCTGTCCACTCACTGCTCCTTTACATGTAAATATCTATCATCTACTCTATTCTCTACTCTGCTTCCAGCCAGCTAGGCAGTAGTGGTACTTGGGTGGTGACAGGCCACCATAATTGTGACAGTCAGTATGAAAGACACTTGATCCATTGTCCGATTATCTCTCTCTCTTTTTCACATCCCCCTCGCTGCCCACCCACCTCATCTTCCTACGCAAACACACACACACACACACACACAGACTCCCACACACACACTGGTTATGCAATCCCTGGCATGTTTGTCTTTGTTACCTTGAATGCCACCCATGCCATGGTGGCGGTGATGTGTTTCTGTGTTTCTGTGGTTCGGTGCGTTCTGTTCTTCCACACCGAGGAGGCCTCTCGTCTCCACTCACTCTGAAGTGTGTGCATGTCAGTGTGTGTGTGATTGTGTGTGTGTGTGTGTGTGTGTGTGTGTGTGTGTGCGTGTCTGTGTGGGTGTGCCAGTGTGTCTGGGTGTGTGCGTCCACTGCATACAAATCAATGTTCTCTTCCGCCTCCCACTCACACCCCCACACAGAACAATCAAATGCCATTCAGCAGTCGAAAGCTTTTGTGTGAGTGTTTTGATGTGTCCATTTTTGAACATTTGTTATTGAACCAGTTGCAGAAATCCTTCCTGGCCCTAGCCCCTAACTCCTAGCCCCTGACCCCCAGTCCCTAGCCCCAGGCTGGGCTGGGCAGCTTCCATTGTCTCCTACCTGTCCCTTCTCCTTCTCTCTATCCCTCTCTCTCAGGTTTAATCCTCAAGCTATAATGTTGATGGAATATCTAATAGTATAACATCATCAGCTAAAACAACAACAACAGCGGCCACACCAGACCTATAACCACACAGTGGTCGATGCCTCCTAAAAATCGATAGTTATATTATCTCCCTGTGACAAGCCTATTGACAGAACAGTGAAGTTTAGCTACATTAAAAGACTGTTAGCCGCTCGTTAAACTATAGCAGGACAACGTCAGCAAACCCTGGGCTATTCTGCTGTAGCAGCAGGACCTAGCTAGCTTCATGTAGCCAACCAGTTTGTGGTTAGGCGGTTTTATCTTGGTAGTGCTTACATGTTTTGTGTTGTTTAAAGTTTTCTGTTGTAATTGGGCTTGGGCAATAAGATGAACGCATGTAAAAGAGCTGTAGTGACACTCTGAAGTGAGGCTAATGGATCTGACATAGATTTTCTATCTAGGGTGCTTAGCCTCTCCTCTTCTTGGTCAACATGTGTTGTGTAAAGTTCTCTGTTTAGGCTGGCAGAGTGTGTGATGTTTAGACTTGTATTTGATAAAGCACAGACAGGATAGGAGCATTGCCATCCTGTCTCTCTCATGCATACACACAGACACACGCACACACAAACAAGCACCCATTCCTTTGTTAGCACGTAGTGCGGAGAGAGTTGCCAGTTTCCATGGAAACGGTCCTGGCAAGATAAGCTCATACTGCAGCATGTCAGTCTGTGTTCCAAAGAGTGTGTGTGTGTATGTATGTGTGTGTGTGCAGGAAATTATGATTTTTGAGGAGCTAACTCTTAGGTGTCATTAGTTATGCTACTCATATACTCATTTTATTATCAGATCTCATCCAACATGTGTCTCTTTCTCCCTTTCCACATCTCTCTTTCTCTCTCTCTGTCTCTCTCTCCCTCTCTCTCTCCCTCTGTCTGTCTCTCTGTCTCTCTCTTTATCTATCTATCTCTGTCTCTTTCTATCCTTCTCTGTCTCCCTCTCTTTCTCTCTCTCTCTATTTACACAAATGCTGCCAAGTGTTATTCTGTACCATATCAGTGTCAACCTGGTGATAAATATCTCCATAGTGATGACAGCTTGGGGGAGTGGGAGTGGGGATGGAGGGGTTTGCTATTGAGCTTTTATCAGTCTACAGATCCAGGGCCAGTCATGCAGCCCTGCTGCTCTGACCTGGTGCAGTGGAGGGAGAGGCTGAGATCTGCCTTAGGGAGCGCTGAGGATGTGCTGTTGTGAGACCTGCTAGTGATCTCCTGTGTTTGTTTTTTCTGTTTGCAGAACTCTCAGAAGAAGAGAGGAGCCCGGCCCAACAACAAAGCTGACAAGAAACAGTCTCCCCAGGTAACACATACTTACCCTCACTCACACACACACACACACAAACACACACACATACTCACACACACTCTCTCACACACACACAGACACACGCTCACACACACACTCATGTTCTCACACACACACACACTCCTACTCACACGCACTCTCTCACACACACACACACTCATACTCTCACACACACTCACACATACACTCATACACTCACACACACACACTCACTCACGCACACACACTCACACACTCATTCCCTCACTCACACACACATACACACACACACATCTTCCTCAAGATAAATCAATGAGAGCAATTCATAACCACCATGAAATACTAATCAAGGTCCCTGTGCTAAGCTGGAGCTGCAACAACGAGGTCCCTCTGTTTTGCAAAATGCCTTCGATATCTTTGTCAGGATTGGTGTTTTCCACAGTGTGGTATATCAACAGTAATGTCTACATCATGTACTGTGAGGTGGTCATTAGCTGTCATTCGCTGGAGAGACAGCACAACTATTATGCCTGACTGCAATCCTGCATAGATCTCTACCTCTCTCTCTCCCTGCCTGAGTCTCCCCCCTTCCTCTCTCACACACACAAACATAAACCCACACTCTGTTATTGCAGGGTATCATTAGTTTAACCCACACACTGTACATGGTTGTTAAAAGGCTCCAGTAGTGTTGTTTAACGACCTAGGAGACCGTCTAGACCCAGAAAGCCCAGTAGCACCACAGGGGTGTCATAACCATATTGGAGGTTGGGTCAGAACGGGTCATTGGATCTTACATAACACGGGAATGGGATTTGAGTCATATCCTCTGCTAAATATAAGTGGCACTTCAATATTTAAAATGGCCCGGTTAGATCCTTTGGGGCTGATTTTTCAGACGGATTAGACTTTGCCTGGAAATTTGAGACATCTTGCGAATGGAAGTCTGACCAGGGGTAAGCCTCCTAGATGTGACCTGTGACCAATGGGTTTGGACATCCACTGACAGTCTGTATAAATGTATGAGTCTTTACAGTAAATCTGTACCTGACACGATCTCTCTCTCTCTCTCTCTCTCTCTCTCTCTCTCTCTCTCTCTCTCTCTCTCTCTCTCTCTCTCTCTCTCTCTCTCTCTCTCTCTCTCTCTCTCTCTCTCTCTCTCTCTCTCTCTCTCTCTCTTTCTCTCTCTCTCTCTTTTTCTCTCTGTCTCTCTCTCTGTCTCTCTCTCTGTCTCTCTCAGGAGGACAGTTCAGACCTGAAGTGCCAGCTCCACTTTGCCAAGGAGGAGTCAGCCCTGATGTGTAAGAAGCTGGCCAAGATGGCGAAGGACAGCGAGGCCATGAGGGACCAGCTGGCCAAGTACCGCTCGCTCTACGGGGAGGTGGACGCCTCGCTGACCGTTGAGGAGGTAGCTAGCGACGTAGCTAACAAAAACCAACTAGCTACTCAACTAATTAAACAAAAATATGTAAATGATGAAAAGGTTAAGTGAAAGATAGACGAGACCATCAGTCTGTCCCAAGGCTGGTGTGGAGCAATGACAACTTCCTGTCT
Source organism: Osmerus eperlanus (assembly GCF_963692335.1). Classification (NCBI taxonomy): domain Eukaryota; kingdom Metazoa; phylum Chordata; class Actinopteri; order Osmeriformes; family Osmeridae; genus Osmerus; species Osmerus eperlanus. The sequence goes on from NC_085021.1 coordinate 6,341,328, forward strand.
GAGTGCGGGCACTTCCTGTATTTTCCAGGTGGCTGAATCACCCCACACCAGAGAGGCAGAGGTCAGAGTTCACTTGAAGCTGGTGGAAGAGGAGGCCAACCTGCTCAGCCGACGAATCGTGGAACTGGAGGTACGACTGAATACAAAAATGTTTTTGGACATCTCTTTAAGACTACTTGCATACATACCTCAGTTAGGTTGCTTATCGTACAAGTCAGGTAAATGCCCCTCAGAGTGAATCCCTTCACGTAGGCAGTATTTACAGTACTGTGCAAAAGCCTTGGACACTATTGAAACATAAAAAAATTTAAAAAAACTTTTATATATATACAGAAGACAATATTAATGTAAAAAATCTTGGGTGCTTAAGACTTCTGCACAGTCCTGTATATCTCATTCCTGACCCCCCAGGTAGAGAACCGCGGCCTGCGTGCTGAGATGGACGACATGAAGGGCCAGGACCTGTCAGCCGCCGGTGGCATTGGGGCGGGGCTTAGCCCGGGAGGGGGAGGAGCCGGCCTGGTTCTGGGCGGGGCCTCTGCCGAGAACGTGATGGAGCTGCAGCGCCACCTGCAATTCGTGGAGGAGGAGGCGGAGCTACTGCGACGGTCGCTCCTAGAGATGGAGGAGCAGAACAAGCTACTGATGAACGACATCAACCGCTACAAGTCTGAGCTGCCGCCGCCCCTCTCGCCACACACCACGCTCACGCTGGCTGACGGCCCCTCCCACCCCTCGGCCACCTGCGGCCTGCAGGAGGAAGGCGTGACGCTCATCAGCGCCGAGGCCCCTCCCCCCCAGGAGGAGGAGCTACTGGTTGCCAGGATGCAGATCGGGGAGCTGAGCAACAAGGTGGTTACTCCTTCACCAAACACTCACCTGAACTGCATTGCATTGTTCTGAGTTGAGTTGAACTGAGATGAATTGAGTTGAGATGAATTGAGTTGAATTGAAATGAATTGAGATGATTTGAGATGAACTGTACTAAGTTGAGTTGAGGTGAACTGAGTTGAGGTGAACTGAGTTGAATTGAGGTGTACTGAGTTGAATTGAGTGGTATTGAACTGATTTGAACTGTGGTTGCAGGTGAAGAAGCTGCAGTACGAGAACCGCGTACTGCTGTCCAACCTGCAGCGCTGCGACCTGGCATCCTACCAGGGCCCCTCCCACCCCGCACGCCCCGCCCTCATCACCATGGAGACAGACGCCGAGGCCGGCGATTCGGCCGAGTGCCTCCCTAGCCAGGTGCCTCTGCGTGAGGGCCCCGTCGGGGGCGAGAACCGCCCCCTGGATGAGTTGGAAAGGAAGAGGAGGATGATGATGGCAGAGGGCGAAGCTCTGGGGCTAAAGGACCACGAGACTTTGCTGGCCATGAGAGACCAGGCCCGCCTCATCACCACGGCGATCCAACTACTGACCGCCCCTGACTCCAACTGCCTCTCCCCTCAGTCCCTCTACCAGAAGATCTCCACAGGAGACGCCGCCGAGGCAGATGCCCCGGAGAAGCCCCAGGTCCTGTCACTGTCCCAGGCCCCAGAGCTGGCCGAGCGGCCCCTGGTCGGGGCCCTGACCAGCCGCCTCCAGGCCCTGCAGACCCAGCTCCAGGTCTTCGTGGAGCGGGTGGAGACTCTCAGCAGCTCCCCAGGGAGGGACCAGGAGGAGGGTGCCTCACCCCCACCTGCCCTGCCCGAGTCTGGGGACTGGGTGTCGGCCGTGGCACCCGTCTCTGCCCCCTGTCCCTCTGACCTGCTGACCGGGGATGCTACCTCCCAGCATAAGGTAAGAACACGTGCTCCCGATCTCTCCCTTGCTATTGTTTCTCTCTCTTTCCTTCTCTCTCTCTCTCCCTCTGTTCCTCTCCCCAGCTCTCTCTCTCTACCGCTTTCTCCGGATCGCGATTCCTTAACTTTGTTTGGTTTAGTTTGTCGAGCAAGTTTTCGCTTCTGTTCTATTCTGTTCTGCTTGCGTTCTTTAAAACCATGGTACGGCTTACTAATAACCCCGCCCCCTCATCCCAGCCACCGCGCTAAGCCCCCACCCTCCCTCACCTCACCTCACCCCACCTCCCCCACCAGCACTGAATGCTGTGACCGCACACATGCTCGGACAATGCATTATAACCTGCCATAGACCACAGGCATGACTTGGTATAGCTTCTTCTGGATACTCAGGCCTCAAATGGAGCCTAGTGCTGCATGACATGGGACGACATCACACCACGCTGTCGTCCGTTCATCCTAGACTCGGCAGCTCGGCAGCCTGAGCCTTGCATACCCACGACTCCCCACATTCCCGCAACGCGTTGTCGTGACATCGTCAGTGCCGTTTCGAACGTGTAACTTTTGGGGATATTTGGTTAGGAAGTATTGAATGGAGTCAGCGAGCAGTGTTGTGCTGTTGGGCATGTTGTATTGTGGTGATTCGTGGTGGTGTCTTTTGATGTGCAGTCAGGTTGAGCTCAGAAGCGCGTAGTGATGTGTTGTTATTTTAAGCTAAGATAGCAATAAGGAAAACGATGTAAGTTGTATAAACGATGTATGACCTGTAAGTGTGTTTTAACTGTGATAGCTAGCACATAGTGTTATATATTGTCTTGTAGATAATATGTGATACCAGTGTGTTATATGCTGATGAATAAAATACCTAGCCAGTACTCACCAGTGTGTGCGATGGTAGTTATCTAGTGATATTTTTTTAGACTGCAGCTCCATTAGAGGCCACTGTTCTGAGTCCCAACACCCTTCGCTCTCTCCTTCCCTTCATTCCTCACTTCCGCCTCTCTTCCTTCTTCCAACTCTCCCCCTTTCTCTCTCTCCCTCCCTCCCTCCCATTCTCTCACTGCATGGGCACCATGACCGGCGGTTTGTGCACTTGTCCCTCCACCACCCGAACCTTCACTTTTGATTCTTTCAAACCCTCCCTTCCTCCCCCTCCTCTCCGTCCCTCCCTCCTCCAGCCTTTTCTCCTCCTCCTCATCCTTCTTTCGGTTCTGTTCTCCACAATGTCCTGCGCCTCTCTGACCAAACTCTTCTTCCTCTACATCCTCTTCTTCATCTTGTGACGACCGCCATTACAACATCGTATTGTGTTCACCTCCGACGCCCTTTTGTTTATATGATTTGGGGTCTTATTGTTTTGTTTTGGTTTGTTGTGTTGTTCATTCCTTCCCACACTTCTCTTTTATATTCACCATTCTGTCCCGCCCCCTCTACCTCCCCATCCTGTCCCCCTCTTCCGTTCACCCTCTCTTTATTTCTTTATTCATTTGTTTTGTTTCTTTCATTAACTTGCCCATGCACACATGCAGCAGCCTGACTGTAGGGACCAATCCGATTGCGAGGTGAGAGGTCAGCAGGAAGAGGCGGACAGCAACAGGAAACAGGAGACGAGCCAAGACCACGAAGGGGAGGAGAAAGACGCTCCACTGGTGGGTCACATGAAGCCACAGTACACACACACACACACAGCTCATACATTATTCACACACACACCCTCAACACACACATGCACACAAGAACACACAAAAAGTCCCTCTGTTGACTCGTGATGTGGTGGGTTTTTGTTGTAAATGTGCGACACTCTCCCTGGAATCCTTTTGCTGCGATGACTTCATTAGCTATATGAGCAGGAAGTGTCTGTGTTGTTTGTTTGGCCTTTTGATAGGACGTCTCCATGGTAGCGCAGGCAGGGCCTGAGAGGGCATCTGTAGCGGCAAGGAACAGAGAAAAGAGAGTGTGACAGAAGGCACAGTAGAACTGAATAGAAATGCAGTCAAAACACGACTGTCTGGTGGATCACTCTCACACTGGAAACGTCCCATCTCCAGTGTGCCATCCAGTCATCCAAGTACCCGTATATGAATGGATTCATTTCAGAGGCTTGACTGTGAAACACAAACCGTTTCATGCTGCCCTGCTATGAAATTCAGTGTGTGAGTCTGTAAGTGTGTGTGTGTGTGTGTGCATGCGTGTGTATCTGATTGAAGGACCTAGCTGAAATTGAGCTCTTTTCACTCTCCCTCACTTTGCCAGACACACACACAGACTCCTCACTTTGGGTAAGGAATGGAATGTGCCTGAAGTCACTCTCTCAGGGCCTAGGGAAGATCACTGTAAGTGAATAAGGTAGGGAGGTAGGGTGGGAGTGAGGGCTGAATAGTGGTTGAAGGAGGAAGAGGAGCTAGTTGAAGAGGGAGAGTATGAGAAATCAAAAGGAGATATGAACAAAGTGGGAGATATTGCAGACTAGGACTTCTTATTAACATGGAGGGCTGCAGTGTGTTGGAATGAGCGCTCAGTAACAGCTCTCTGACAACACCCAAGCTGCTCTCAAAATACAACAAATACACACAATAAATGACGAGTGGGGGAAAGGTTTGCTGAGCAAAGCTAAAACACTCGCCATCTGCCAAAAGAAATGTGTTGGATGTAATCCCAGCAGAACCCCAGAGCTGAGTTACTGAGCTGCTGAAGTCCTGGGCTGGCTCACAGGCCCCGCGCTGACGCGCTGCAGTATGTGGTCATCGTAGACACAGCCAGCCAGTCAGTCTGTACCAGACGGTGATATTATTTCCATCCCACTGAACAGGTCATTTTGCAGCGTTAGATAGCATCCCTAGCTCCCCCCCCCCCCCCTCCGGGTTTCAGGTTTCTACAGTGGCCCTTTCTTCCCCAACTACTCCCCCCGCCCCCTCCAACATTCCCCACGCATCAGCTAATAGGCAGGAGGTGGCATGGTCTTGGGGCGGGGGGCAGGGGACAGCAGAGGGGGGGAAGTCATGAGAAGCTCACGCTGCCTGTCCTGTGCCTGTCATTAGGTCGTCATGGAGACAATGGGGGGGGGCAACAGACAGCAAGCCTCCTGGCAGTCAGCCACCCTGCCCGACCGAACGCCTTTTACAAACACACAGTAGTTATGACACCCTGTAAAGGCTGCTTGGTTAGCAGCAGGGAGCCAATAGGAACGGCTGGTGGAGCTCTGGAGAGTGTATGGAAGGTTATGGTTCAGCAGGAGTGCTTGGTTATGCTGCAAAGCATGAAATAATCCGTGTGAAAAGTGCTATAGAATTGAATTTGGGTTGATTCGATTAAGCCGGTGTGGAGTGGAGGGTGTCCTATTGGCCGGGACTGTGGGCGTGCGCCCTGGCCCCTGGACTGCTATTGGTTAGTGGAGGATGACAGACAGTAATGGGAGGGGTCGATAGCTCTCATTCAGAAGGCAAACGAAGCATGTGACAGTTCTGGGGATGTAAGGTGTGTACTGGTCGATCAGAATGCTACTTTAGACCACTGAAGACCTGAACTCATTTAGTCCAGTTTGTCATCCAGTCAGCCAAGTTTATGAATTCCTGTGTGAAATATAAACCATTTCATGTTACACTGCTGTGAAATTCAGCAAGTGCTGCGGGGGGGGGGGGGGGGGTCCCATTCTGTCCCAGATTAATTACTTTAATATCCACAGCTGAATTCTCACACCAAACATTGGATGACATTGGTGGGTCATACACTTCCATTCAATGCATCCAAAAAATGCTTAACCAAGTTCCAAAAATGTATACATATACTTACAGTAGGTATCAGTCCATAATACATATACTTAAGGTATTAAAACAATCCCCCAAAATTTGCTTCTTGAACCTAATGAAAGGTGATTCGTGGGGTTGTGTGTACAGGCCCGTCAGGTGAGTGAGCTGCAGGCTCTGCTGCTGGAGGCGAGGGAGACCGCCAGGAGAGCCCAGCAGGATCTGGCCCTGGAGAGACAAGCTCACAGAGACAACAGCTCCCTGGCACTCACACAGGTACGCTCGCACACACATCTGCACACACACTCATTCACACACCCCGTAAGCTTGACAGAAAAATTAACTGCCGTCTGCTTCTGTGTGTGTGTGTACATGTTTGTGTGTGTGTGTGTGTGGGTGTTGATGTGTTGATGTGTACGTGCGTATGACTATGTGCATGTCTGTGTGTGTATATATACATGTGCCCATGTGTGTGTGTGCGTGTACTTACATGTGTGTGTGTGTGCTCCAGCTCCAAGAGGAGCACCAGAAGGCACTGGTGCGCCGGGACTTCCAGTTGCAGAGCGCCAGCCTGCAGACACGCCTGCAGCACAAGCTGTGGAGCCAGGAGCGGAGCCTGCTGCTGCAGGAGTCCCTGCAGCTCAAACACAGCCTGCTGCTGCTCAGCCTCAAGCTGCGCTGCTTCCTCAAGCAGTGGCGGCTGGGCCGCCGCCCCCAGGGAGAGGCCAGGGATGTCCTGGAGGTAGGAAACACACCTGCTCACCTGGGTTCACATGCTGTCTGCACATAGGGTTGGTGGCTTAGGGTGCGCTTGATTTGACTTCTCCAGGGTGGTGATGGGGCGGGGGGAGCTGTTCGTTCCCTGACTGGTTCTAGGGAGGTTGGTGTTCTTTATATGCAGGGAGGAACTGGAAGAAAATTCTCACTGAAGAAAAATAGCGAGGACTACGAACAAGAATATATAGATTTGAATTGATGGATTGATGGATTGAGTAATTGATTGACTGACTAATTTATTGGTGTAAAGACATTACATAACTGTGTCCTAGTCCAGTGATTAGGTGATTCACCCAGTGATTAACAGACGTGTGTGTGTGCTTTGTGTCCCCAGGTGAACAGTCTGAAGGATCTGTACCTGCTATTGGAGGAGGAGAACCTAACTAGCCCCTCCCACCAGCCGGATAACAAGATGGCCGCCTCGGAGGAGCATCCCCTTAGCCCCACCATCAAGGAACTCTGTCTGCTGGACAAGAGTTACAGTCAGGTACACACATACACATTCATTATTATGATACCTATGTCTGGTATATACACACACACATACACACCCGATTACACCTGAGTCTGGCACACACACACACACACATCCATGACTGGATGAATACGCATCACATTATTCTGTGGTAGGAACACAAGCATGCTTCATAACGTACGCTTGTCTGTGATAGTTTAGATTACAGCTTGGTCGTTTGTCTCGTATGTTAACAACATGTTAACCCTTACCCCCCCCCCCACCGCCCCCTCCCCCCAGTCCAGCGAAGTGAGTGGTACCCTGTCGGACCTGACCGTGGCACTGCAGGACCTGAGCGCGGAGCTGCGTGAGGAGCACCAGGGCTCTCAGGAGCTCACCCAGCAGTTCGCCCGGGCCAAGGCCTCCTGGGAGGTGGAGAGGACCGAGCTCAAGAGCCTCCTCACCCAGGTACGGAGACCACCAGCCCAGCCTGCCCGGGGCTTCACAACACGTGCTGGCTCCGTCCAGCACGTGGATGGAGGGAACCAACAGGGTTTCCGAGGGCACAAAGCAGGGGTTGTGAGTCTTGGGTCTGGTGTGGAGCCTTAGAACCTTCGGAGATGTTCCATTGAGTAGAATAACCGACCGTTCCATTTGGTAGTGTTTCTCTCTCTTTGCCTGGACCTTCGTATGAGCCAGTTGACCAGAGCAGGGTGATGAAAGGGTATGTTTGTTTTTACCCCACTTGTTCCGTTCTGCTCTGTAGCCTACAGCTGTATGACTGATCAAGAATGACTGGGCCGGCAGGGGGGTTGATAAGAGTTTGACCCATCGACCCATGTCAGCCTTTGAAATATAAATCAGCAACTTGATCATCTCGTTCATCACAGCCAATATTCACACTGACTACCGCCTCGAAAACTGTTTGAGGTGAATTTTCACCAGTCTATCTTTTTTTATCTGGCTCCTGTGTGTTTCATGGGTGTGTGTGTGTGTGTGTGTGTGTGTGTGTGTGTGTGTGTGTGTGTGTGTGTGTGTGTGTGTGTGTGTGTGTGTGTGTGTGTGTGTGTGTGTGTGTGTGTGCGTGTGTGTGTGAGTCAGTGAGTGTGTCTAAGGGGTCTGTCAGTGAGAGATGAGTTTAATATCCCTGTGCCAGAGACAGCCTCTTAACAGCCACAATGACTTCAATTAAGCAGCTCTGAGACGGGCTTGCACCAGAGCCTAATGTTATTTTCAACTCCAGTGGGAGGTGAAGGGAAGGAGAGCAGGAGAGATGGGAGTAATATAGGTAGAATGATATCTGGTTGTGTAAGTGAATAAACGTTGAGATTCATTGCTTTGAAGAAGGTGTCCTAAATGAAAAATAGCTGTGATTGGCTCTTTTCTCTACCGGTCAAAGATAATCGGTCTTCTGATTGGTGACACGTGACTTCCTAACCAGTAGGAAATGAGAAGCCCCCAGACACAATAGATATCAGGATGGCCTTTACCACATGTGGAAGGCTGGTTTTTATGAGAGAAAATTTACGGACTAACCTTTATGGCATAACCAAGGCTTAATTCATTTTGCTTTGACCTTTTTTCGCAAAACCCATTTGTTTCTGCCACAACTCACTAATGCTCACATACACAGGCACAATTACTGGTCTACTGAACCACTGAACCACACACACACACACACACACACACACACACATACAAACATTCATCCATGTGTAAGACTCGCTGGGCTGGCGGCCAGATCTGGATGGCATAGCTGCAGCTGATCTCTAGCTGATCGCACACACACACACACACACACACATATCAATGCAACTCTGCCAACAACATCAGGATGGCATTCTGGCACGGCATCCATAGCATCACCAGCTGTTTCTAATTCTCTTTTCCTAATGTCCTCTGTTCTCTGTGGATTCCTCCAGTGGATTCTACTGACTTCACATTGACTCTTCTAATGTGCCACCTGTCCTGAGTGATTATAGAATGATGAATTAATCCATGATGCCAGTGTTACAGTGATCCGTGGCTATCTCTTTAAAGGGGAAGCTAATGCCAGCCTTGCACAGGCCTCAAGGTCTCTCGTCACATGGTCTTCTGAGGATGGAAGTCGGGGACTTGAGGTTGAATGTGTTTCTCTGTGTGTCATAAACACAGCCACACGCCACCTCTCCACCCCTCGGCGCCCTCAGGGAGAGAGCTCGTTAGTGATGGGGCTCATTAAGACAAAATCTGGTTACAGTACGTTTGTCATTAGACGAGCGCAAAGCTCCGTCGCCGTCGGAGACGGGGTGTGTAATGGTCAGATTGCCTGCCAGGCGCTTCCATTAAGCCCTTATAAGGCAACGCCCTGCCATCACCCTCTGAGACGACGAGCGATAAATGGGTCTCCCCCAGAGTGTGTGTGTGTGTGTGAGAGAGAGAGATAGAGAGAGAGAGAGAGAGAGAGAGAGAGAGAGAGAGAGAGAGAGAGAGAGAGAGAGCACTGTGAATCAGTCTCATAAACCAATGAGCAAACCCCTGCTTCAATGGCCTCTGAAGTTAGACTTCAGTGGGTCAGTGAGTGATAGAAAGGAGGTAGGAGAAAAAGCGAGAGAGTGAGCAAGAGACTGGCGGGTAAGATCGAGAGAGAAAGAGAGTAGATACGAAGAAAGAGTGAGGTTGGAGAAGAGAGGAGGAGGAGAAACACACAGGCCAGCATTTGTTTCAGCTGTTGTCTCCAGTGTGTGTGTGTGTGTGTGATGTCACCATAGGAACACACATGACATCACATCCTAGACATGCCGTCTGTAGTGGTGAGCCAGGAGGAGAGACAGCTGCTCAGGGTCTGGTGGTGAGGGCAAGGCCCTGTGTACAGGCTGGAGGGAATAGACATGCAGCGGCTAAAAAAAGCAACTATGCGGTATAGATACACATCTGCAAAGGGACAGGGAATTTATAATGATTTACTTCTCCGCTCTCCCACTCTCCTGCTCTCTCCTACTCCTCATTCCCATGTCCTTCCCCTTCTCCTCTCTCCTTCTCCTCCTCTCTTCCACTCTCCTGCTCCCCCCTCTCTCCTCTCTCAACTCTCCTCCTCTCTCCCCTTTCCTTCTCCCCTTCTCTACGCTCTTTTTCTTCCCCTCTCTCCTCATCTCCTGCTCCCCCCTCTCTCCTCTCTCCCCTCGCCTTCTTCTCCTCTCTCTGCTCTCCTTCTCTTCCTTTCACCCCTCTCCTTCTGCTCCCTTCTCTTCCCTTTCCTCCTCTCTCCCCTCTCCTTTTCCTCCTCTCTCCCTCTCCTGTTTCTCCCTCTCTCCCCTCTCCTTCTCCTCCTCTCTCCCTCTCCTGCTGCCCCCTCTCTCCCCTCTCCTTCTCCTCCTCTCTCCCTCTCCTGCTGCCCCCTCTCTCCCCCCGTCTCAGTTGGATGGTAAGACAGGGAAGGCAGCAGCGGTGGCGTGTGGTGACCTGGACCCTCCAGACCTGAAGGCGGCGCTGAAGAGGGAGAGGGAGGAGCACCAGCACCTGCTGGCCGACTCCTACGCCGCCGTCATGGACCTGACCAAGCAGCTGCAGATCGGAGAGCGCAACTGGAGCCGGGAGAAGCTGGAGCTCCTGGAGCGCCTGAGCCAGGAGAGAGGGGCCTGGGAGCAGAGGCTGAGAGAGGCCCAGCAGCAGGGGAAGACTGCTCCGGTGAGACCGGGGGGGGGGGGGGGGGCATGGTGGTGGGGGGTAAGGAGGAGTGAAAGGGGTATGGGGTGGAGGGTATAGGGTTAATATGGCTCAGGTGTGACTTGAGGGGGGGGGGGGGCGCAGTGGGGTAATATGGTTCAGGTGTGAGGGGGCATGTGGGAGGGGGCGATGGGCTGGGGGCGACGGTTGGTCCGGATGAGACGGGGCGGGGGGTTGGGGGGGTAGGTAGGGTGACAGCCACGGATGTAAAGTGTGACTCTTCAGGAAGCTGCCTCTGTTGCTGTATGACTGCCTAGAGTCGGAATGTGTGAGTGTGCATGCCCAAGCACACACAAAATGGGAGAATAATGAAGGAACTGTCTGGACAGTGACCTACTCTTCTCTCCCTCCTTTTCTCCCCCCTCTTTGCTACACTGAACCACACAGGAAACACATTACAGCAATGCCAAGAGGATGTCATTATTTCTCTCTCTTTAAACAACATGCTACTAATACTATTTTCTACTGGTACTGATGGTGTCAGTACCCGTCCCCCCCTTATCTATCCTCCCACTGAGAGGAAATGAGAGTGCAACTCTACACGTGTATGTGTGTGAGCAAGCATAGTTTATCCACCGCCAAGACAAACGGGGCTTGTTCGTCCTTCCCAGAGACCCAGTCACCTGGTGATGTCACACAGCTCGCCTCTTCATGTTTACTTTGCTGACGTTCATGTCCTTGGCCTTCAATGTCGAGGCCTGGAGTTGTTAACATCTCTCCTCTCTCTCGCTTTCTCTGTATCTCTTTATCGCTTTCTCTCTGTCTCGTCCTGCTCCTCTCTATCTGTCTCTCTCCCAGTCTCTTCATGACAAACCGTCAGACGGAGAAGCATCAGTTACTAGCGAAACAAACTCACCAAGGTAACACTATTAACGCTCTCCCTCTCTGTAGTTCAATCAGTGCCCAGTCTCTACCTATTCCGCTCCATGGACCGTAGTAATAAACTCAGTTCTGTTTCTTTCCATTGCAGGACAAAGTCCATACCTTCCCTGTCAGAGCTGGGTGGTCTGTTGGAGGCTTGTCATGAGGTCAACGGCTCCACCAATAAGGAGGAGGAAGGCGGCCAGATCAGGACCCCGCCCCTTCTCCTGGCCCGCACAGACCTGGGTGACCTCACTAGGAAGAACTGGGCCTATCTGACCCATGGGATGGAGCCGTGCGACTCCTCCAAGACGTGGGACGGCCCCAGCAGCAGCCAGGGGGCGGAGCCAGGCCTGGAGAGCGTCCAGAGGAGCCACACGGCGCCCGACAGGACGGGCATCCGCATCTACTACAGCCCCCCCGCTGTCCGACGCATGGAGACCAGCCGCAGACAGGCCAGGGAGGTCCAGCAGCAAGCCCAGCAGGGTCACCCGTCCCTGGGCTCGACGTCCTCAGACGCCGGGGGGGTCCTGGAGGCCTCCTCTTCCTCGTACCAGCAGTGGCTGAGCTCGCTGTCCAATCAGCACCGGGCAATCCTGGAGAGCAGGGCGGGGCTGGAGATCTCGGCCAATCTGAGCGACGACATGAAGGAGATGACCAACGTGGTTCGCCAGGCCATCCGCTCCAGCTCGCTGGAGAGGAAGGGCAGCAAGGACGCAGGAAGTCAGACCCCGGGGGGCGTGGCCACTCACTCCACCCAGACCACGCAGTTTGTCAGTGTGGGCCTGCAGACCGACGCCCCCTCCAGAGGGGTGGGGCTTCACTCCAAGGTGTGGTCGCCCCGGCCCTCCTCCTCACTGGCCGCTGCTCGCTCCAGACACATCTCCACCTCCCTGGACAAGGTCCACGGGCGCATCGAGCGACCCTGCTGCTCCCCCAAGTACGGCTCCCCCAAGCTGCAGCGCCGAGTCTCCGCCGGCTCCGCCTCCCGCCTGGACGGATCCTCCACCTCGGTGGGATCGCGGGACCGCAGCCTGTGGAGCCTGCGGGGGGCTGGGGGGGGTGGAGGGGGGGGCTCGGCCTGGGCACGGTCCACCACCACCAGGGACAGCCCTGTCCTCAGCGGCCTCAACGACGGCCTGTCGTCCCTGTTCAGCGTGGTAGAGCACGCCGGCAGCGTGGAGGCCCTCTGGAGGGCCGACGGAGGAGCGGGAACCGGCCAAAGCCAGAGCCAGGGGGCCAGCCCGGCTAAGCAGCCCGCCGCAGGCAAGCCCTCCGGGGCCGTGCCGGGGCCTGAGGCCGGGGCCCAGAAGTACGGCCTGGTCCAGGAGTTTTTCCGGAACGTGTGCGGGAGCCGGACCCAGGGGCCTTTAGTCGGGGTTTCCCTGGGCATGGTCGACGAGCCGAAGCCAGATTGTGTGTCGGGGGCGGGGCTTGGGGGGCTAGGAGGGAGTGACAGCGTGACCAGGATCGTAAACAAGAGGTTCATGAGACACATCCCCCGAGAGGAGCTGGTGGCTACCGTTACCACGGTAACAGCCAAGGACCTGGGAAACCCTGGCAGAGAGCTGCCTGTCATCTCCAGCACGGAGGTAAGTCTGAACACACATTAACATGTCGACATGCAGAAACACACATATACACACACACAGACGCATGGAATACATGTCCCTGTATCTGTTCCTAAGCTGGTTCCTCCCATTTCGCAGGACGCGGCCTGTGATTGCTCCTCCCAGTCTCTCTCTTCCTGCATCACCCGCCCCTCCCGCTCGGCCACACGCCATTCGCTGGGCCACTGTAAGCACCGCCCCCAAGAGTCTCCCATTGCAGCCGAAGAGAAAGGGGACACCATCCCAGAGTGACAGAAGTGTGACACACACACACACTCACACACACAAACACACTGATACTAAAGATCCTGTTACTGCCACGCAAACCAATATAAACACGCACTCTGCCCCCCACACCTACACACTGCCACAGACAGCACAGCATCACAGATACACTCATACACTCCTGCACACTGTACGTGCTTACCGTTCATGTACATATACCTACCATGTACACAGTCCTTCACACACTGCCACACAGATTCACTGCCACACACACGCACCAACACCGATGCACAACCCCCCCAAAATTAATTTGGATGTATCTACGTGGATGGATGGACATTTTGGAGAAGTTGAAAACTGGATCTCCAATTGGAACTTGGAGAAACCCACCCAAGGACCACTCTGAGGGTTACCTGTCTGAAATACAAGCCCCAGGATCAGACTGCCTCACAGAGACATCGTGATGTCACAACAACACTACTGTGGACTACATAAAGACAAACACACAAAGACACCAGACTGGGATTCTGGCCTGGCCTGGGTCTAGTCAAGTCTATTATATTATAGTAGTCTAGTCTGGCCTAGTTTCCAGGGTGGATCAGGCTCTCTGACTAGACCAGACAGCCTTTTGTGTCAACTATCATCACACACCCACCTCTGTCAAACATGGTGAGTTTAGGTCAACAAACCTGTGTCCTCCAACAAGACTACAACATGGACAGGATACAACATCATTCACAGTGTGTTTCCAGGCTCGCCATGTTCAACAGGATGGGTACTGTCGGTACTGAATTGACTTTGTCTACTGCAGCCATGTTGGTTAGCTTCTTAACAGTAAGCTGTAAAAGATGGATGTCCCAAATGCCGGTATTGTTCTGTACTGTACTGTATTGTACTGTAGGCTTGACTGTAGTCTTAAGGCTACACTCTCTCACACACACACACACACAGCACCAGAAATACAGCAACCAAGACGAATCCCTGCCAGTTAAGATAAAGTGTGTTCCAAGTTCGTCCCCTTTGGAGATGGATAATGCATTCCTCTTTTGTAATTACACAACAACTACTCCTACTGATTCATGTGAGAGTGTTTGTATCGTAGCTATGTACGGGCGAATCGACTTCCAGAAGAGTTCTAGAATGCATCTCTAACGCCCCCCACCCCTCTTTCCTCAGACCACCAGCTCACACGGCGCCTCTTGTCACCATGACAACAACCGCTACTGCGGGGGGGGGGACAAGGACAAGATAGTTTTTGCTGTTTTATTCGTGACATGAGAGAGGCCAGACTGTCGGAAATTAAATTATAAACACATTTACTTTCTATTTGTTTTATATATGTATATAAATATATCTAAAGGTTTTGGATTTGAGCTGATGCTGGACCAGCCCCGTGTCAGGCTGTGTGCTGAGTGCTGTTAGCAGCACAGACTGTTGTTTATAGAAACTGTAAGAAGCTCCCGCCATGCTGCTCTAGGAGGCGTGATACTTCAGACACATGCACACATAGCAGTCACACAAACACACACACAGCACACCGTTTTCTAGAAGCTGGGTATGCATGTGTTGGCTAGCCAGCAGGCTGTGTGTGTGTGCTGTACCTGATGACTCATGTGTTTAACAAGGGCATCAGGCAGCTATGTGTGTTTAGAAGGGGAGGCTACAAGTGGAAGCCTGTGTTTCCTCCAGCTCCACTGACCTACATAGAGCCCTGACACTCAGAAAGACCTGCTGGTGTAGCAGGTCTAGCAGCATCAGTGTGTTAGCCTGCCAGACCCTTTCTACTGTAACATTTTTGATTACTGCAGAAACAAAGAAAAAAATTGGCTCTCTTAAACCTTTTATTAGCGTTTATCAAGAAGAACGTGGAACAGCCTCCCATTAACGTACTCATCTTGCTTTGTTTACACCTCCCAATCCTGACTAATGGTATATACTTACATACCTAAATACTTACTTCCCCTCTGCCTTGACTGTTCTCTGCCACAGCACTTCTTCTGCTACCTCCTCTGTCCTGTGACCTGGAAGAGATAACACCAGGTCGTCATGCCACACTGTCCGTTGTCATGGAGAAGGTCAACAGTGCCTTTCTACTCTATACGATGTCGCCTGGAGACAGTCTCCAACTTGATAACAGCGCTGATGCCACAGAGATAAAAGCAGCATTTTCTGTTTTTCAATCTTTGGTATCATTTAGTAGACATTTCAAAGCTAGGGTTGCGACATTGAATAGGTTTACAGTATACATGACTCAAATCCACAATCTCAGTGCATTCAACTGTTGCAGGAGGTTGAGGTTTACTCAAAGACTGGAAACACTATATTTTTACAGAATATACAGTGTAGTTATCCCCCAGGCTTGACGTACTAGGATTCCTAGACGTTTTGTCTCAGATAGTGAGGTAACAAAACCTCCAGAGATAATTCAGGTTTTATGTTTACAGTTCAGATATTCTCAAATTAGGATGACATTAAAGTCTCTCTTTCTATCTCTCTCTCACGTTTCTACCTGCTGTCGATCTGATGTGCAGTTGCTCCTCCCCCTCAGGTAACAGTAACTAGTCCCACCGCACAGTAGCCAATGACAGACAAGCCCTGTAGGGTCAACATGGCCCACGAACCAATCACGAGGATACTTCTCATGATACTTCCTGTATTTTGTCAAGGAGTGTAAAAAGAAGTGTCAAGTGTAGCTAGGATTCTATAGAAGTGTCTCCCATGTACGATCCAATGAACTGGCACCTCATTCCTTTTCTGTTCTTTGTGCAGTGTAAACCAAGAAAGGTTTGATAGGTCAAGAGTGTGATGTTACTGCACCTGCCCCAGTCCAACGCCCCCTTCTTAATGACTAGCAATTGTGTACATGAACTCTTAGCTTCAGCTTGTTGATAATATTAGCTAAATTATTGATGAGTCATATTGCCTGTAAATATGCTTTATATACTGTAATTTCTCTTTTTAATACTTGGGGGAGGGGGGGGGGGTGGAGGAGAATGTGATGAATGATAGAAAATTGAACAAAAAAAGTTGCGCTTATCTTGTAACTTGAGAAGAAAACACTAAGGTGATATTTGTACTCTTTGTATCCTGGCTTTGAGAATCGGCTGAATATCTGCAAAGTATCTGTGTGCCACAGAGCCTCTGTAGAAGTATGTAGCTCTCTCCCTTTATAGCAAAACTCATGAACAGCCGTATGTAAATAGATTCATTTTGAAAAAAGGATGCAAAAGAAGACAACAAAAACAACGTGGGGGGGGAAACAGTGAGTGCAGGGGTGATTTTTAGGGACGCAGGGTTTGTTTGGGGTTGGTCGCTTTTTTGCCCAACCATGCAGCTTGTCAGCTGAGATTTCATTGCCTCCTGTTTGTCCTGTCATTCTTCACCAATAAATGTTTGTTGACAACAAAACGGCGATTTGGCCAGTCTGTCATTCTGTTGAAGGAGTTTTCCAGAGAACGTGAATTGAACATGACTTCAGTTTTGTCCCTTTCCTGCCTCCTCCTCCCTCCGTCCATCCCTCTCTCCTTCCCAGCTGTCGCCACTCCTCCCTCGCTCGGCAGCTGCAGAGAGGATGACGAAACCCTCGGCAACACTCAGAGAGAGGGAAGGAGGGAGCGGGGAGGAAGGCAAGTGGGAAAGCGAAGGGAGAGAGACAACAGACACCGGGAAGAGGGTAGGGATGGGAAAGATATGAGGAACAAAACTGAGAGAAAGAGAGGGAAGAAGTTGAGAGATACTGTGAGGAACAGAATGTAGGCGAGATGAGGAGGGAGAGAGGAGAGAGAGAGAGACAGAAATGGGAAGTTTAGTGTGATTGTAAATGGGGGATTTTTTAAAGATGACCAGAGGACAGAGAGGAGGAATACGGCATCTGATAAGTGATAAAGTCTGTGCCAGTGTCCCTGGTTTTGGTAAAGATATGCTCTGCTGTGTCTGTGTGGTGACTGTGTGTCAGCGCAGGAGACTGGAGCTGTTGGTCGCTGCAAACAGAGCGGAGCTGTGAATCAGTTCCAGCCAAGGCTGCTCGCCCCTGTCTGGACACGGTCAGTCACTCCACCAGTGATGTCATCAAGGGGGAGCTGGGTTCAGGGGTGAGAGGTTGGGCCGGGGGACGACAACACTTCCTGTCAACATCTGGGATTCTCGTCAAGACCTGTCAGACCCCCCCCCCCATCACCCCTCCCAACCCCTCAACCCAGTCCCTTTCGACTTATTTTCAAAACATAACAAGCATTTGAATCTGCTGCTGGCTGGCTGGCGGACAGACAGGAAATGACCTAATTGCAACATTTAAAAACAAACACAAGTTTCCTGTTTGGGTTGTGGTGCCACTTCAGAGAGAATATATATATCAGTGGGTCATTATGTTGCCAGGACTTCAGAGTTGGACTAATACAGGCCAAATGACAAGCTAGCACAGAATTGTTATTTTTGTATGCTTAGGGTGGATTGGGGGCACAGTTGAGGTTGGAAAATACACAGTTCAAGAAGAGTGTAGATATATAAAGAGATGTGTATATAAATACATTTAAAACAGTTTCAAAACTATAAAGTAGAACATATTTTATGGGCTTCAATACTATACAGCATATGCACTATGTATATTTATTAACTTATTTGTTCATTTATTCATTGCTCATTTTCATTTACTTTACGCCTTTGTATTTTGAATATATTTATTTTGCAACACAAATAAAGACATGACTGATTTGAAGCTGAAAGAGAAAGAGAGAAACAGAGAGGAGGATAGAGAGAGAGAAACAGAGAGGAGTATAGAAAGAGGGATAGAGAGGGATGTAAAGAGAGAAATAGGAGGATAGAGAGAATGACAGAGAGAGATAGAGAGGGATAGAGGTAGAGAGGGATGTAAAGAGAGAAACAGAGAAAGGGAGAGGCTTCTGAGGCACCAGCCTCCTTGCCAGCACGACCGACCCATAATGCATTTCATTTCACACTTGGGCACCTTCCTGCTGACCTGGCACAGCCCTGTCGACACACACTCAGAGTCATGTCTTCTCTATCACACATACGTACACATGTGCAATCACTTTATCAGTCTGCTGTGTCAACCACCTCAGGGTTCGAATTACGGGGGGGCTTGGGGGGTTTGACCCCCCTAATTAAGACTGGACCCCCCCAAAAGAGGTTAAAAGGTCAGGGGGTCGATACATTTACATATCGTTCTTACCTGTAATCATAAATATTACTTTACACCCTGGAGAAGAAGTTGACCCCCCCGATTGTCGTATAAATCACACTCCCACCTACCCAAGTGAATTCCTCTTCTGCCCTTTCCAACTCTGTGTGTCTGTGAGTTTGTGTGTGTGTGTGTGTGTGTGTGTGTGTGTGTGTGTGTGTGTGTGTGTGTGTGTGTGTGTGAGAGAGAGAGAGAGAGAGAGAGAGAGGAGAGAGAGAGAGAGAGAGAGAGAGAGAGAGAGAGAGAGAGAGAGAGAGAGAAGGGATGAGAGGTGGAGAGGATGAGAAAAATATATGGAGGTAAAAGTGATGAAGGGGAGAAAGATTGTAAGGAGGAAAGAGAGAGGATCATCGTGCAGAGGATGGAGAGACAGGGAGATAGAGAAATTGAAGGGGAAAATGACTGCTTTGCTCTTTGCTTTGCTCTCATTTGAGCCAAGCACAAATGAGAGGAGAGAACTAAGGGAGGACACCAGTGGGGAATGGGCTAGACAGAGGAGAGAGAAATGGAAAGTTCATACAGAGAGAAAAAAGAGAGAGCAGAGAGAGAGGGCAGAAAGAGAGAGAGATCGGCCACTCACCATTGATCCCGTGTAATGGACATGGATCCATGGCTCCCAGACACAGTCCCCAGATCCATGCCTTCCCCCAGTCCCCCCCCAGTCCCCTCCCAGCCCCCCCCCCCCCCCCCCCCAAGTCCCCCCCAGCCCCTCCCATGTCCAGTTGAGACCTGCTCAGAGAGAAATGCTGGTCTCAGCAACACTGCATCTTACAAGGTCTGCTGAGACACCCAGAGTCAACCACAACCATGTCTCTCCCACCGCACGTTCAATCAGGAGAGAGCTCAGAGCTCTGTGTGTGTGTGTGTGTGTGTGTGTCCAGCCTGATTACCATCCCAGGTCCTATCGAGCAAGCTTGAGACAGGAACACACAGACAAAACCAGGAAGCCGCCAATCGGCCTCCCCCAATTAAAAGTGAAATGAAGTGCAACGCCAGGTTATTAGGGTCCATTTTCTCTGCTTTGTCTGGACAAAAACAACCGTCGAATGGGCCGGGAGAAGTGTTTGAGGCCACACGCAACACAACAGAGGAAGGGTGTGTGTTTCCATGTCTGATAAGAACACAGGGACAGCAGCAAGCCAGCGGTGTGCCAGACAACACACAGACACCGTGGGCAGCTCCAGGGAGAGCTGCAGGGATGGCCTCTCTCCTCTCTCTCCTGTCTTCTCCTCCTCTCCCTCCTCTCTCCTGTCTTCTCCTCCTCTCCCTCCTCTCTCCTGTCTTCTCCTCCTCTCCCTCCTCTCTCTCCTGTCTTCTCCTCCTCTCCCTCCTTTCTCCTCTCTCTACAGTCTCCTCCTCTCCCTACTCTCTCCTCGCTCTCCTGTCTTCTTCTCCTCTCCCTCCTCTCTCCTCTCTCTCCTCTCTCTCTTGTCTTCTCCTCCTCTCCCTTCCCTCCCCTCGGTCCCACTAATATGCCTCTTCACTGTCCTCTTCCCATCCTGCCCGGCTGCAGTCCTGAGAACTCAGATAATCAGATTATGTGGCCAGGGTGTTAGAAGGTCCTATTGATGACTGAGAGAGACACACATTGTCTATGACCTAGTTGTACGTGGGAGCACTTACAGGGAAGGGAAGGAGGGAGTGGGAGAAAGAAAGAGGGAGAGAAAGAGGGGAGTGATGCGTGAGGGTAAAGAGAAATAGACTGACATAATGCAAGACTCCTGACATCTATTACAGTGGTTTGCAAAATTCAACCAAACTATGTTACCCTATTTAGCATTTAGATACAATATAGGAATCTAAAGATGCACTATCTAATTAAGACACCCCCCCCCACACACACACACACGTCGGCAGACACACACACACACACACAGTGTTTACAGAAGACCTTCAGAGCTGCCTGGCTCTTGTCATCAGCCCACTTCAGAATGTGACCCAGTTATACAGTACTGGCACCAGGAGCTCATTTCTCTGTACGTCCTGGAGGACAGGAAGGGAGGACAGAGAGAGAGACAGATACAGAGAGAGAGAGAGACAGAGTGAGAGAGAGAGAGAGAGAGAGAGACAGATACAGAGAGAGAGACAGAGACAGAGAGAGAGAGAGAGAGAGAGAGAGAGAGAGAGAGAGAGAGAGAGAGAGAGAGAGAGAGAGAGAGAGAGAGAGAGAGAGAGAGAGAGAGAGAGAGAGGGGGACAGAGAGAGAGTGAGAGAAACAGAGAGAGAGATGGGCGAGACAGAGAGAGAGAGAGAGAGAGAGTGAGATGAGATGGGGGAGACAGACAGAGAGAGAGAGAGAGAGAGAGAGAGAGAGAGAGAGAGAGAGAGAGAGAGAGAGAGAGAGAGAGAGAGAGAGAGACAACAATAGAGAAGGAGAGAAGGGGAGAGAGAGGGAGAGAGAAAGGGAGAGGGAAAAAGGGGGGGAGAAACGCTACTGAAACACACTCACATTTTAGCACCCGATAGTCACACTGTGTAATCCATTAACTTCTAATGGCAACCCCTAGGCGCACACACTCACACACAGCGTGTATGTGCCTTATTGGGTCTTAGTGGATGTTCCATTTTAATAATGGACAGTTCTGCTGACACCACGGAACTGGCGCATACAAACATTGACACACACATTGTCTTCTACACACATTCACACACAGCACACAGCAAAGACTTCAAATTAGAATCATTTTGTGCCTTACTATCAATCAGACAAACTGTGTATGCGTGTGTGTATGTGCGTTGCCATCTGCAGGGAGAGTCATTAAGCCACAACACCCCTCTGAGTTACACAAGAACAACCGTGACACAAACACGCACACAAACAAACACACTCACACCACTTAATCCTGTCCTCTGCAATAATTACAAAAAGATTAGCTCCACTCACCCCCCTACCAAAGTCACACACTGTGGTGGCCACTCACATTTACACCCAATTATACTATACACACACACACGTTATGCCTTCACAGGTATTATCCCTGCCATCCTGTGTAACCCAGGGGACAAGGGGAGACAGGAAGTGATTTTCTTTCATGCCACAGCAATCGATTGGCTGGCCTTCGGACCTGTCGCCATGCAGCAAGCTGCCACACGGTACTGATGGAGACATAGGCTTCAACACACACACACACACACACAACACACACGTTTATACATCTGTCTGCATGGCAGCTTCCAGTATTCACACAGTGCACATGTTAATATAATGAGGTGTCTTTAAAGAGATGCTTCGCTCGCTGCTATTTCTGTGTCCAGCTGACTGGTGTGAAAGCTGGTGACAGGTGGCGCCTATCTCTTATTCATGGCCAGGACTAATCCCACCACATTTAGACTCTCAACACAATTTAAGAATTTCTGAGATGTCTCGCTTAAGGTGAGGATGATGAAGATTTTATGACCATCACAAACTCTGTGCAGGAAGGCAGTCAAGCAGTCAGGTACATGTACAGGCAAGCAGGCAGGCAGGCAGCCTCGGTAGACAGAAGAAGTAGACAGAAAAACTGAAAGACAGAGTCTTTCACAGTGAGTGTAGAGAAGGTGGTTTGGACCCAGGCTTGTGTGATTGGGGAAGCAGTCATGTTTTAAGACCTCAGACCAAAAGGAGGACGTCTTGGTCTAAGAGAGACCCAGGTTTGATGTCCAACTCCTGCTACTCACAAGGACAGGCTTGTTTACAGGGAAGAGTTCTTTCTGCTCCCTCTCACGTCACTGGTGTCTCTTCTGTAAACAGAATGAAAAGAGACCAGCTAAACACAGGGGACTCAGAGAGAGAGGGAGAGATAGAGAGATGACGAATCAGCTGCCAGTGAAATAAACAAGTTTTGATTTAAGGTGTATGTGTGATCCCGCTGACAATAGAGGTAAGGACTTACTGCTAACCATCTGTCTGGGCTTGCCAGGTAATCCTGCCAGGGCTAGCTCTCTCTTGCTCTCTCTCAGTTTGTCTTACTCTCTAACCAGGAGAGGGGGAGAGGAGAGGGGTGAGGAGCAGAGGGGGGGAGGAACAGAGGAGGGGAGGGGGGAGGAGAAGAGAGGTTGTGGCACCGTGCTGTTTTATATTATTCACACAGGGTTAATTAGAATGTGCAAAAATTCGACTGGAATGTGAAAATAAGCTTCTAATATTAGACATACTCACACAGGCGCAGTGGTGCACACACCCTCTCTCTCCCTCTTTCTCTCTCTCTCTCTTTCTCACACACACAAACACTCTTTCTCTCTCACACACACAAACTCTCTCTCTCTCTCTCTCTCTCTCTCTCTCTCACACACACACACACTGGCCAAAATTCTCTGAATTGAGAGCTGAGGCCATTCAGAGAGGAAGGTCGATACTTGGTGAACAGTGGTCCCACACAACGACCACAAGTTAATGACATACGCGTGTGTTGTTGACACTCAGTCATGTTTTGCAACATTTCTGTAAAATCATATTTAATCAAAGACAAACATTATGTTTTTTGTGATGTGTTATGGTTACGGCAAAGCCTCAAAAGACAGGAAATTCAGATGACCACCAAATATGACCACATCACAACAATGTTTTGTGATTGCGTGATGTACAGTAGACCAACATAGCTACAGCGCAGTAATGGGTGTGATGACTGTGTACTGGATTAAAACGTGTTCCTGCATCGATAAAGTCAGGACTGTGGTGTTTTGAATTATCTTTGTTTTTATTTTCTTCTACCACCGTGTACCCCAACAGGCACTTCATTGTGAATGATTTCCGCTAATGAGACCCCAACACAACATGTCATGTTTGTGTTAAAGGGGGAGGGTAACTCTCCCTCTTTTTTTCCAGCGACACAAAAGCTCCAACGCGACAACATCCCTGCTCGGTCTGTCGTAAAAATCACTGCCGGGTTGCCATAGCAACAGCTGACCGACACCTGGTGGTCGTGAAGCGACACGTTTCAAATTCCTCGCCAGTCGCATGGATATTACCCAGCATGCATTGATAGCGGATGTGGGATGTTCACCCCGATGCTTCCAGCATCATCATTGGTTAAGAGCTGTAACAACATGGTCCCTGATAGGCTGACATGAATAGTCATTGGGGGTATTTTCACACTTTCTCTCTCTCTTTCTCTGAGTGTGTAGAGAGACACACCTCTCTCCGTGTGGTGTGTGTGAACATCCCATTTCAGTGTGTGTGTGTGTGTGTGTGTGTGTGTACTATCTATCCTGCCCACCCATTAGATCCACCAGGTGCAGTGTGAGGTTATAGAATGTGTACTATAGAAACAGAATAAACAGGATATTGTCACTGTGTATCTCTGTTGTGTATCACTGTGTGAACACTATCTAGCTCTACGGTCTATACCCTGGGTGCGCTCTCTCTGTTCGTCCTGATTCCTGGTGTGGAGCTGGCACGACAGACATGACAGTTTGTTAATTATGGTCTGTCGTCTCTCCTGGTGACGGTGTGATTCCGAACACTGTAATTACTGCACATTACCAGTCTATGCTAATGCTGTTAGCTAATCCCATTCAGGAGGGGTATCACACACACACACAGACAGACAGACAGACAGACAGACAGACAGAAACACACAAAAGCATATACACACACAGACACACACTGTACTCCAAGCTATTCATCTCTTAGAGCTCTCAGTTGTCCTTCTCCCACAATAGTCTTCCCACACAGTATGATTGCACTAAAGGATAAAGGATCATCCACATCAGACACACACACCACCAGACACACACACTCACACACAAACACACACACACTGAGGCTGGTGTAGGTGCATCCTCCCGAATGATAATAAATGTTATGACAGCAAGAGGAGAGGACTGATGAAAAGCTGACAAAGGAACGAAGCGCCCAGGCAGACGAGAGGTACAGGTCTATTAGAGGCTTGTATAGACATAAGGAGGTCTATTAGAGGCTGGTATAGACATAAGGAGGTCTATTAGAGGCTGGTATAGACATAAGGAGGTCTATTAGAGGCTGGTACAGACATAAGGAGGTCTATTAGAGGCTGGTACAGACATAAGGAGGTCTATTAGAGGCTGGTATAGACATAAGGAGGTCTATTAGAGGCTGGTACAGACATAAGGAGGTCTATTAGAGGCTGGTATAGACATAAGGAGGTCTGTTAGAGGCTGGTATTGACCTAAGAAGGTCTATTAGAGGCTGGTATAGACATACGGGGGTTTATTAGAGGCAGGTATAGACCTAAGAAGGTCTATTAGAGGCTGGTATAGAGAATGGGAGGTCCATTACAGGCTGGTATAGAGATGTGGAGGTCTATTAGAGGCTGGTATAGAGATGTGGAGGATTATTAGAGGCTGGTATATAAATGTGAAGGTCTATTAGAAGCTGGTATAGAGAAATGGAGATCTATTAGAGGCCAATAGACAAGAACAAGTTGAAGTTGCTGCCTCAGGCTTAAAGTGAAACACCACTTGGGTGAACCACCCTAAAGGATTCATCAAAGAGCCTCTCCAATCAAAGAAGCAGCTCCAGTCCCAATCTCCTGCTCTGCTCTGAGCGAGGGGTGGTGGTGTGTGTGTAGGGGGTCTTTATTTTTTATAAAAAATATATAAATATATATTATATTTATTAATTCTCCAAGAACACCAGAATGTCCCACTAGACCAACTAAACAGCCATGCTACTGAATCCCTCCAGAGCAACAGTACATCGATTTGGGATGTTCTTTTCATATGGACACACACAAACACACACACTCCCTTTTGAAGGACTTATTTTAGCCACAGGAAGGGATGTGAAATGTCACTGCGCCCCAGGCCACCACCAAGGGTGCTAAAAGCCAGCTCTGCAGATCTTGTGTGCAAACACAAAATGACATGCACACTGTAGGTACACAACACCCTTAACTTCTAAAACAACCCTCTCTAAAACTCAACTTTGAACACTGCCTTCCCAGTAAGATGGCCATCACCCACTCTCACCAGCCCCAGACCAGCTTTTATGCTGGGACCTTTCTCTCTTATTCTCTCTGTGTCTCTCTCTCACTCTTTCTCTCTCTTTCTCTCTCTCTGTCTATCATGGTCCTGTCAGGCCAGGTCATTACCTTGTCTATCCTGGGCCTGAGAGTGTCACAGCTGATGTCACACTAGTCTGACTGGAAGCCTGGCAACGGATGACAGGAGATGGGGACAGGGTAACAGGAGGGCAGGTGTACTTCTGTGGGCATATGTGAAGCCCTCTGTGACATTGCTTGTGAAAAGCTGATGCTAATCAAATTTGATTTTGATTGATTGGAGTGTGTGTGTGTGTGAGAAAGAGAGAGAGAGGGACAGAGAGAGAAAGAAAGAAAGAAAGAGAAAGAGAGGGAGAGACTGGAGAGAGATTCTCTGGACTACACACATTTATTCTCTCTCTCATTCCCTCTCTCCTCTGACAGTTAGTAGTCTGTTGGTAGACAGTTGGTCTTACTGGTTTTACTACCGGTATGTTCCTACTCACTACCGGGAGATAAACGGTTTAACAAACAGGCAGCGGAATCAGCAGCTGTGAGGAATCACCAATTAACCTTGAGCACAAACGATGGACATCAGATAGATGGACAAAGAAACACACACACACGTACCGTAAATCTCAAGATGAGTGTACATAGATCCCAGTAGAGGTGTGAAGACACAGGTCACTCAATACCAAGCTGTAGCTCATGGACTCCAGACCTGAGACCTGGCTCTATGATATTCTGTTCTATCCATTCTTTTCTACTCTATCCTACTGTAATTCATCCTTCTCTCATAAATGTTGCCAGGGACTGTCACTGGCAGAGCAACCATTAATCTTGAATTGAATTTAATTAAACTAGAACTGCTGCACACAAATGAACATACACAATAAACACACACACACACACACACACAGACAGACAGTGCAACCCCCCTATGTGAATGGACCATGTAAAGGCAGCATTTAGATAGTCTTTCTGTCCATCCGAAGGCCCATCTGTGAGTGGGACAAAGTCTCTCTAGTCTTGTTGCACTTGGGAACATGCATCATGACACACTAGACCTCCTGTTAACCCACAACACACATCTAACTGTTACCATTTCGCTTGGGTCGACCACACAAAGTTACCCTTCACAGCACAGTTCAAATTAGGCTTGGCGCTCAGTCTCGGTCTGTGAGAGGAATGTGTTGGTTTGATGTACTGGTTAGAGTGAGGGAGGTGGTTGTGTTCTTTGGTGTTTCACTTCATTGGTGGTCC
The DNA here is from genome assembly GCF_963692335.1 of Osmerus eperlanus. Lineage (NCBI taxonomy): Eukaryota > Metazoa > Chordata > Actinopteri > Osmeriformes > Osmeridae > Osmerus > Osmerus eperlanus. The sequence goes on from NC_085021.1 coordinate 6,367,879, forward strand.
AAGGCTTGGATGCAGGACAGAGTGGGATCCTAACCCGGGTCATGTGTTCACCAGAGTCTACCAGCAGACCCAGAGGAGCTCCCCGGGGCTAGGGGGACTGAGGCTGGCTTTATGGAGCAAGGAGGGAGGCCTCTCTCCCCTTATTCTCTTTGTCTCTGTCTCTCCTACCATCCTGCCCTCCCTTTTCTTTGTCTCAGTCTCTCCTACCATCCCTCATCCACCCCCCCCCCCCCATCTCTCTCTCTCTCCGTGTGCTGCTGGGCTCAGCATGGGCAGAGGAACCCGACCGGCAACTCACCGCACACACCAGTCCACGTTGTCATGGCAACTTCACAGCCTGGCATTCACCGAGTTGGCAGAGGAGAGGATGAGAGAGAGAGAGAGAGAGAGAGAGAGAGAGAGAGAGAGAGAGAGAGAGAGAGAGAGAGAGAGAGAATGGGAGAGACGTGGAGAGAGGGGGCGACGGAAAGACAGGGACAGAGGGTAAGTGACCGCTGTATCCACAGAGTGGGTGCCAGTTTGAGACAGGGCAGGTAACTCAATGGGACAGGTGTGATCACATCTCTCTGGCCTCTACACCACTCTACACACTGCAATCACACCGTGGCTGTCGGAGCTCACATGATGGACAGTCACACCCTGCCTCGGGTGAACCATTACCGTGCACGCGCACACACAAACACACACACAAGATGTGTTTTTCTCTGTGGAAGATTTCAATGCATGTCCAAACAAATTATCCACCTTTCCTTAGAATGCCTTGGCTTGAATCACAAAAAAACACCCGCTCCAGTTTAAATAGCTCCCCCTATGAGCTGGGTACTACAACAGCCAGACTGGTTGAGTGAGGGGAGAGGGGAGACGGGAAAGGAGGCCAGTGAAGGGTCAGAGATAGGTCCGTCTGATGGGCAGCAGATGTGTCTGGACTAACCTTTACTGGCACTGTACATACATACATATCCAGATGTGCTGTCTGGAAACAAAGGTTTACTACTAAACTGTCCCAAAGTCTACAGTTCATGGACAGATAAGGAGAAAATTGAAACAAATGGAGAGATGTCACAAAAGTGTGTTTGTGTGTGTTGACAACTGGGTTCACCCACAAGAGAAGTGGGAGAAAAGTGGGTTAGCAGGAGATCTGATGGGGTGTGTGCCTCCTCTGAATGATCGAAACACTGGATGGAGAGGGAGAGACTGGGATGAGAGAGGAAGAGAGAAATGGGGAGATTATGAAGAAAGGGAAACGAGAGAAAGCAATTTCTGTTATTACAAAGCAGGTTGGACTCTTATCTCTGGCAGAGTTTATCTGTGTTGCTCTCTGGCTTTGGCTCTACACACACACACACACACACACACACACACACACACACACACACACACACACACACACACACACACACACACACACACACACACACACACACACACACACACAGTCTAACCATCACACTTTAATCCCTCTGGACCCAAGCACTGCAGAAGGCTGGAGGAAGGGGGAGGGGAGCAGAGAGAGTGAGAAAAAAACAAAAATGTACATCTTTCTCCCTCTCCTCCCTCTCTTGCTGTAGGTCCGTAGCTCAGAGCCCTGGGGAACTAAGCAAGTAGACCGCCTGCTGTCAGCTCCAGTTCAACAGAGGAAGAGAACATTATCTGTCAATTGGAAGTCCTCGTCTCCTCTCTTTTCTCTGCTACTCCTCCTCATCCATGTCCATATATCCCTCGCTCAGTCTCTCCCACCTGTCTCCATCCCTCCTATCGCCCTGTTGTGTTTACACAGACCACAGTGGCTTCACCATTAACATATCCCCCCCCACACACACACCCTCTCACCCCCAGTGCCACACAGGCTGCTCTAAGGGGTCAGAGGCAGTGACAGCTAGGACAACAGGCCCCCTCACACCCCGGGGACATCCAGTTCCCCCTCACCCCCTACCCACACAGCCCAATGTCCCAACCCACATCCTCACCCCCCAGTCTCCCTACCTACTCACCCCAACCTCCCTAACTCCCCAGTCCCCCCAACCAACCCACCTTCTCCTGGCCGCTACTGTCTGTCCAGACAGCCCCCCTTCAACACAGACCCTGACCCCAGCTCTAGCCACAACACTCGAGTGACTGTACTGTTATTCACGTTACGGCCGCAGGTCTCTCCCCCACTCCTCCCTCCCTCCCCCACCCACTCTCTCTTCACTGTATGCCTTCCTTCATTCCTCAGATGCATGTGAAAGTGTTAGCGTGTTCCGGTATGGCACACTATCCTGGACTCGCTGACTGACCGGTACTCGAACATGTGTGTGTATGTCTGTTTGGACATGTGTTTAGTGGAACGAGAGAACAAAGACCTAAAAGCAAGACGCATACATGGACCATGTGAAGCGCGCACACACACACACTCACTCACTCACACACACGATGTTGTGTGAAGAGAAGGCCCCTCCTGTCACAGTGATGAATGATCATGGCCTGGTTAGGATTCCTCACACACACCCCCAATATCTTTATCTACCGTCTACCTCTGTGTACCATGCCTGAGTGTTTGTGTGTGTGAGGAGGACAAAGAGTGTGTGTCCATTTATCTCCCCTCTATCTCAATCTCTAATCTCTATCAAACACACACACACACGTCCGGACACAACAGTACCCACTCTCCTCTCTCCGCACCCCAAACACCAAGCATCAATTATTCAGTCCGTGTCATTTGGAGCCCTTCCACAGGGAACACAGATGGTTAATGTGGCTGTGTGTCTGCTAGCTGTGCCAGGTGTTTCAGTTACAGCTCAGCACTGCCCTCTTCAGGTGGGTCCGGTTCAATGTTGGGTAAGAATATCACTAGCGAGGGCAACACTTTACAGTTACAGTGGTTATCATGTAAATAAACTGCGCTACCTATAGTAATCAAATTAGTTCCATTCTTCGTTAAAGTTTAGTGGTTATTACACAAGTTTAACCTGGTATGGGGAAGGTTAGGCTTTTCAGAGGTAAAGGGGTAAACATTGACCTTTTGGCGTGTTGGTAACAACCTTCCACTGCCTTTTTACAACATCCATAGATCCCTCCCCTATACGGTGCCTTCTTACCCTTCTGTACCAATCTGTACTGAAAACACTTCATCACATTTCATTACATAGCAATTCCTAAGTTGCTCCAATGAATACCGTATCTTACCGTGTCTTCTTTACATGGTGGTTAATGCAACCTTTTAAAAGGTGACCTTTAAACGTGTTTCCCATGAGAGTCGTAGAAGAAAGTGGACAGGGATTAGACTGCTGGTAGTTCTACCTGACAGCAGAGCAGTGTGGCGAGTCTGTCAGGGTACTGCATGTACAGGTGCCCCTGGTAAAGAGCAGCTTGAAGATGGATAAGACCCAGGGCTGACCAGTATCAAGAAGGACCAGAGAAGCAGATGGGCAGCACTCAGTGATTTTACTGGTATTATTGCATGTCGCTTTGATACAAAGGGGCAACAAAAATCAAACTGCAATAACAAAAAAATCATTTGGAGGGCAAACTTTTTGTCTCGCCCCAGCAACGTCACCAACACAAACGTTGCAGACGAGGAGAATCGCTTTTCAAATCAGATCGCTTCTTATCACACGTACAAGATTACAAACCACATCCGGTAGAATTTGACTTTGTTGGCACATGGAAAAACACTGCGATTAAGTCCCAACATCAAAATTGTAAAAATAGAAAATTAAAACTAATATGAATAAATGTAGTAGCTATTTAACATCAGGTCCAGCGTTGGTGCCCATCTCTGACCATACAATCGTCAGGGTCATTGTCACCATTGTCCGAGCCCAGAAAAAGGAGACCCTGGGATACAGTGATAAGACCTCCATCTCAATTCTCCAGCCCTCCAACCACAGGGGAGGAGGGGGTGGTGACTGGGGAAGCCTTCCTGGACCCAGTCTGTACCCTGGGATTATTAAGTAACGCACACAAAACACACATCACATGCCCACCCCCACCACCAACCACACACTAGCAGGAGAGGATGTGTGAGGTAGTTGGTAGAAGGCTAGTGAATTGGGACTAGTCCAGCGTTGAGCTCAGTGCTGCTGGTGCAGGCTACCACTCCCTCTGGAAAGACAGGCCTCACACGTTGAGACGACTTTAAAACATTGAAGCGTGCAGGAGGACACAAGGATGCTGAATCAATTCTATTTCAAGCCTTAATTAGACATGCAGACAGAAAATGGGGGGGGAGAAAATAAAAAACTATACTAGAACTTCAGACGTCTATCTAACGTACTTAACTGTACTTCATAGCAGGGGAGAAGGTACTTCCTGGTTTGCTGAAGGGAAATGTAGTCTTTTCAACGCCACATTTGTGCTGAGGACTACAAAAATGGCCCCCCATCCCAACAGAACCTCCAGCCTTTCGTCCCTGGACACTTCAGTGACTCAGCAGCCTGACTGGCTGCATGAAACAAGAACGCTACAATGATGACGCTCATCTTGCTAAAGTCCATCGAATCCAGAGTGCTATGGAAAAGGGTTGTAGAGGGGAGGGGTCTAGGGTGTGGTGGTGAAACAAAACCCAAACAGCTCAACAGGTCTGTTTGAAACATCCTCCAGCCCCTCCCTGCTCCTGCCCAGCCCCACAGGGGGCCTGGCGTGGACGGGGCTCTGTGGCGCCCCCTGCAGGTGAGGGGGGACGGGGGTTAGGGTCGGCGGGGTCACACGTCGGAGCAACTGCGGTTCTCAAACAGCTGCTCGATGACGGACGGGTCGGCCAGGGTCGACACGTCACCCAGGTCCCGCTCGTTGTTGGCGATCTTGCGCAGCACGCGGCGCATGATCTTCCCTGAGGGAGGGGGAGGGGCATACGTTACACACTCGAATACCGATCAAACCTCCAGTCTACAAGGATTTACAATCATATGGATGCATAGCTTTTCATCTCACAATGCAATGTCAATGTATTTACACGGTTCGAATTTCTATTATTGGAGGTCGAAAGGCCTGAAAAGATGTATGAGGTGTCGTCTAGAGAGGGGGAGGAAGGATAGTGCCTGTGGTGGAAGGATGGAGGAGGTGGAGAGGCAGGCTGACCTGATCTGGTCTTGGGCAACCCCGGGGCGTTCTGAATGTAGTCTGGAGTCGCAATGGCTCCAATCTTCTCTCTCACTGGAAGGGTGGACACACACACACAAATTAAGTTGCCTACTGAGACTCTTAACACACAGCAACCCCTCTCACAGATCACCCCACCCATATCCCTAAACGCGCACACACCTTGTTTCCTGAGCTGGGCCTCCAGGGAGCGGTTGTAGGTGACCCCGTCTCGGAGGGAGACGAAGCAGTAGAGGCTCTCTCCTTTGACGGGGTGGGGTCTGCCCACCACAGCAGCCTCCGCCACCGCCTCATGCTCCACCAGGGCCGACTCCACCTCCGCCGTGCTCAGCAGGTGGCCTGGACACACACACGGACACACACAGACAGAAACACACACAGAAACAGAGAGAGAGAGAGAGAAACAATGATGTAAATAGTGCTGCAGGTGCCAGTGTGCCATCCATGCATCCCTTGTGCCAGAGAACAGGACTCACCTGAGACATTCAGCATGTCATCTATCCTCCCTGTGATCCAGTAGTAGCCATCCTTGTCTCTACGGCAACCTGGCCAATACAACACAACCACGTCAGCCATTTCCATGATGTCCAAGGTGTTTTTTTTTGTTTTCAACAAATCAATATGTTAAGAGCTTGTAAAACGGAAGTTCATATTTAAGGACTGTGATTGAAACGCAGGCTAGCTTGGAGACCGACACACAGATCACAAGCTGGTACTTCACAAGGTGCATCGTGTGGAGGTGACACAGTGGGAGGTCTGGGGAAGCACATGGGTGCTCGCTCCACCAGAGGCTGTCTGAGGTCTGTGAGGACGCGCGTGCTAGCCGGAGCCTACCGTCTCCTGTCACGTAGTAGCCGGGGAACTTCTTGAAGTAGGTGGTCTCGAACCTCTGGTGGTTCCCATAGACCGTCCTCATCACCCCCGGCCAGGGCTGCTTGAACACCTGGAGGAGTGAGGGGGAGAGAGAGGGGAGGGTAGGTCTTCTGCTAGTTTGGTCTGCTTTTGGCAGTTGGAGAAACGGGGGGAAAAGGTATGTAACCCCCTGGGTTATTTTATGTGTGCACAAACATTTCTTGTTAAACATATGTTCACTTTTAGTGAGTCATATCTAAATTTCTTACCCGTATTGGCATCCTTGGCATTTATTCTAAAGCACCTATTATTTAATACTGCCGGTGGGTTTGTGTTATGTGTTTGGTCAATGAACGTGTCAATCGGGGGCAGTTGCACTGTTGTAATTGGTTTTCGGTTAATTTTGGTAGGGCGGAAGTTACGCCCTGTTTTGACTGACACTGTATATATGTTATGTTGTTTTTCTTTTTGGCCTCTTGGGACGCGACCACTCACGAGAGAGGCTGGACGGTTAGCTCTCGTGGTGCGTCAATTTGAGGAGCTAGCTAGCTAAACCTAACTTCTATGTTGGTGTACGGCTATCCTCTATTGGGAGCGGTTAACGGACTGACATCAGTGGAAGTTACGATAACTTTTCACCTAGAGCAGAAGATCTACCCATAGAGGACAACGCTGGACCCGTGTGCCCTAGCATTTGAGAGGACCGCGCTGGATTGTTGTTTCAGTGCAACGCTGGAAGTTTGTTTGCTTGGTTCCCCGGAGTTCGCGCCACTTTCTTTCCGCACCCGGAGCTATTGTTGCGGGGTGCCATTAAAACCTTCGGGGTGGGTGGGTAGGGCCTACACGCTCTTGAGCTTGTAACATTAGCCGCTTTCGCACAGCAGCTTGGGCTGCCCCGACTCTCCACATCAGGCCTGCACCGTCAGAGACCTTTTATTAGCACTCGGTACCGAGTCGGGACATTTATTGATAAATAGCATTGCCGGCTTTAGTATTGTGTATTTGATGTGTTTGTTTATTGGGGCCCCCTAACTGTGTTTATTACTGTATAAATGATGTTCATGTGATAACCGACTGTTTTGCTTAATAGCACTTATGGATGGTTGTTGTTCTTTTCGTATTTAATACGGGGAAAGTATTAGCTTTAATCATGGTGTGACTATTGACCTCGTTAATCGTTTTATGACCCACCGAATCATTAAAGGGGTCATCCTTTTCAATGTAATCTTCTTGTTTCTATGTTCCTATTTACAGTTAAGTTTGCATCATCTTCTTTTATATAGCTATATGTTGGATTGAAGTAGCCTGTCACACACTTTACACTTATTGTAGACCATGTACATTGTTACACATTATTTACATACTCATACTAGGGTTAATTAGCCCAGTCTACACAGTTTAGAGTGTACATTAACGAACTTAGGCGCTGTTCATAAGCAGTAAAGCAGAACAAGCGTTACAGGTAGTTTGGTCTTGGCTTTGGAGAGGCGGGGAGGGATAGGAGAAGAGGTGATGAAAGGGAACTATGGGCGAGAAAAATAAAGGAAGGGAAGGAGGGGTGTGAGTACCAGGTAGCCCTCGCTTGGTCCCTCCAGCTCCTCTCCGGACTCGTTCAGGATGGCGGGCACCACGCCGAAAAACGGGAACGTCTGTTGGGAGGAGAGAGGAGACAGGAAGGCGTCAACCGTGTCAGCCTGGAGAGGGTCTGTTGCCCAAAAACGGGAGCTGAAGGTTCGGTGAGCCACGCTCTGAACCAATCACAAGGTCAGGACCACTGCTTGCTAATGAGAAAACCGGGTGTTTTTATTTGTATTTATTTGGTCTATGTCACAGGCCCATTAACGGGAGGGCAGGTAGCACTTACAGCAGAGCCTGGCTTCATGGGCGTGGCAGCCGGGAGAGGAGTCAACACATGTCCCCCCTGGAAGAAGAGAGGAGAGAGAGGGAGAGGTTGGAATGTAGTGGGAGTAGTCACGTACAGTAGACAAACATACACAGTGCTGTAGCAGCTCTTAAAACCCTTCTATTTTAACAGTTATGTGTGATGTGTGGTAGTGGTGTGTAGGTGTGGTAGTGGTGTGTAAGTGTGGTAGTGGTGTGTAGGTGCGGTAGTGGTGTGTAGGTGCGGTAGTGGTGTGTAGGTGTGGTAGTGGTGTGTAGGTGCGGTAATGGTGTGTAGGTGTGGTAGTGGTGTGTAGGTGCGGTAGTGGTGTGTAGGTGCGGTAGTGGTGTGTAGGTGCGGTAATGGTGTGTAGGTGCGGTAGTGGTGTGTAGGTGCGGTAGTGGTGTGTAGGTGCGGTAATGGTGTGTAGGTGCGGTAATGGTGTGTAGGTGCGGTAGTGGTGTGTAGGTGCGGTAGTGGTGTGTAGGTGTGGTAGTGGTGTGTAGGTGTGGTAATGGTGTGTAGGTGCGGTAGTGGTGTGTAGGTGCGGTAGTGGTGTGTAGGTGCGGTAATGGTGTGTAGGTGTGGTAGTGGTGTGTAGGTGTGGTAGTGGTGTGTAGGTGCGGTAATGGTGTGTAGGTGTGGTAGTGGTGTGTACCGTCTCTGTCTGCCAGAAGGTGTCCACCACGGGGCATCTCTTCTCCCCCACCACGGTGTAGTACCACTGCCAGGCCTCTGGGTTGATGGGTTCCCCAACCGTGCCCAGCACCTTCAGGGACGTCCGCTTGCACCTGGGGAAGGAAGAGGGCTCAGCCTGGGGGCTCACTGGATGGCTATCATCTCATTAGAGGCTACTTAAGGCCATATTATATCGTTGAAAACTATGACATGTTTTTGATGCAGGCTTAGTCATAGGTGCACAGTCTGACTGGTTTGGTAAGTGTTATGTCTTACATGTTCTTGTAAGACACTTCCCAACAATTTGTTTGCTTGTAATATTTGTGTGTGTGTGTGTATGAGGACAGGAGTGTGTGCATGTGTGTGTGAACGTGTTTGAAGGGAGGACTGTGTGTGTGTAAGGAGAAGTTTGTGTGTGTTTACCTGGTAACAGGCTCGCTGCCGTACTTCATCAGGAGTCTGATGGCAGTAGGAGCGGTGTAGAACTTGGTCACACTGTACTTGTCTACGATCTCCCACATCCGGCTCACATCAGGGTAGGTGGGCAAACCCTCGAACTGACAAACACATGCAAGATAAGGTCAAATGTTGAAGGCAATGTGCCTTTTGACTGCAGTTCCCCCTCCTCTGTCTCCTCCGCACTACATTTCCCATCAGGCATAGTAATAATAACAATGCATTCCTTCAGGAGACACTTTTATCCAAAGCAACATACAGAACAGGAGGGAATTTGAACCTGCGACCTTGATCAGCAGTCAAAAGCTCGAACCAGGGAGCTCTCCCTGCGCAGGGTGGCCACTCACCAGGACGCTGGTGGCCCCGTTGGCCAGGGGTCCGTAGGTGATGTAGGAGTGTCCGGTGATCCAGCCGATGTCGGCCGTGCACCAGTACACGTCGCTGGGCTGGTAGTCAAACACCAGCTTGAAGGTGGTGGCAACGTACAGCATGTAGCCACTGACTGTGTGAAGCACCCCCTGGGGAGTGGGGCGAGAGAGAGAGAGAGAGAGAGAGAGAGAGAGAGAGAGAGAGAGAGTAAATGAGTATTTGGAGTAAATGAGTGAGTGTGTGTGAGAGAGTGTGTGTGAGAGAGTGACTTCCGAGTGTGTGAGGGCTTACGTGCAACTGTGTGAGAGTGTACCTTGGGTTTCCCCGTGGAGCCGCTGGTGTAGAGGATGAAGAGGGGGTCCTCAGAGTCACACCACTCGGGCTCGCACTCCTCTGACGCCACACACACCAGGCCGTGCCAGCACAGGTCCACCTTGGGGTTCCAGGGCACCTGACACACACACACACACACACACAATGAATGAACAGCATGCTAGAGAACACCAGCTGGAGCAGCATCGGAGCCAGGCCCGCTCTGACACCAGCAGCCCTTCATGGAGAATCAGAGCCAACGAGGAAGAATACAAAATGCTACATCGACTGCCCACGTGGACGTGACAATGTTAGCTCCAAAAGAAAAACGCATGCAGCTCAGACCAGCTAAGAAGAGAGAGAGAACAAAGGAGAAAACGACACGAAAGTGAGTGAGTACACAGTGTGTTATGAGGGGCTGCGTAGCATGGGAGGGAATGAGTTTGTGTTCCATCTGCACAGCAGCAGACTGAGACACAGGGGGGAGGAGTCACAGTTTCACTTCCTGATCTCACAGTGATGACACCTCTAAGTGTGGATTCTGGCCAATGAGGAGGACCGGACAGAAGCTCTCAAATTAGGACGGCGCTTCTAGGCTCTCGTCACAACATAATGACTAAGTTTGAGAATATTTCAGTATTACAATAAGAAAACAGCAAGATATGTTCAAAACATTGGACATGTGTTTCAATTGACATTGTCACTACTGTGTTTGTTTAATTTTGTATAGTGTCCATGCAATAAACTGGTCAGGTATTATATAATCCATGTTTATTGCCATATGATAAACTAATCAATAAATGTGATTGAATTGCTTACTGATCTAAGAGTGATTGATTGGCTAGTCATTGTCGATCCTGTGTGTGTGTATAAGACTAGACTTGGCATCTCTCAAAGGGAACCCTTTAGTAAGTGTGTATGGACATGTATACTAAGTATAGGTATGTCCAGGGATGAGTGTGTGATGGGCTGAGTGTGAGAGAGAGCAGACAATACTCCTGGATCCAGGAGCTGAGTGTGTTAAAGGTGTAACACACATTTTAAAACAACACAGCCCCCCCCCCCCCCATCATCAGCTGAGGGGGACGAGGAGGAAGGGGGAGGGGGCGGTCAAGCGGGGTTAGACGTGTGTTAAATGAAAAGGACCAAGAAGAGATGGGGAGGGGGGTGGTTAGAGGTCTGGTGAGGTACCTGAGGGACTGGCCGTGTTTTCTTAACCCGGTCTCTCTGAGGGTCCTGCTAAGAGGGGGAGGGGGAGGAGGAGGAGGAGGGGGGGGGGTCATGGACACGTTACTTCAGACAAACACACAGAGAGATACAGAGCTGATTAAACAGTGCTACCAGCCCTGGATGGCCCCAAGATGCTCAACAAACTATCAATTTGTAAAACAACCCCCCCCCCCTTCCCCATACAACAGAAGCCTTCCTCTGAACATCATCTATAGGGCCCTCTCAGGAGAGAGTTGTCAGGTGCTGCTAGAGGCTAGCGTGAGCATGTTGCTGGCGGCCGCGGCTAACAGCACGTGGGGAGTATGGAGAACTATCCATGTTATATGACACATACGACGTCAAACACAGGAGGAAGCAAAGCTATGGAGAGAGGGATGATGAGGAAACCAAATCATTGTTTTTTTGGGGGGGGGAGGAGGGTTAAGGAACATGAAAACATCTGGACCAGGTGGGGCCTCACCTGCAGGTCAGGACATGGACGTTTGGCCGGGGGAGACTGAGAGCCCAGTGGGGTCACCTCCGCCTCCTCCACCTTGGACAGGTGTCTCAACATGATACACCTCTGGACAAGGTATCCCCTACAGGACAGAGGGAGACAAGAGAGAGCAAGAAAGAGAGAATGTGGATAGTGGATGGAGAGTGGAGGGCGGGGCAGGATGAGAAGAGGAGGCAGGGGGGATGAGACAGAGAGGGAGATGGATAGTGGAGGAGGCAGGGAAAGAGAGAGAGAGAGGGGGCAAGTAGTGAGAGAGGGGGGGGGGCAGGGAGAGTGGGGGGGGGAGGGAGAGAGAGGTAGGAGGGAGAGAGAGAGAGAGAGAGAGAGAGAGAGGGCAGGGAGGGAGAGGGAACAGGAAGAGAGGAAGGATCAGATCAGGATGAGGTGGCTAAGAAGGATAACCTAAAAGGATAGAACCATCTCCCATCACACAGGGGGTGTGGCTCCTTACACAGATATAAACAGATATACCTGGACTGGGCTTGCACTCTCATAAACACACTGACAGGCTAATATATTGTCGAAAAGACTGTAGTCAGTAGACCTTTTTACACAGAAAATCCTGAAATATTGCTGTTAAGAAGATCACGATGAAGGCTTTGTTTCCACTGAACCAAACAGGCAGCATAATGCCGTCCCGTGTGAGATTTTGTGATTTTAGAGAGCATGCATCAGAGGTATAACAGACCCCCTGTTCCGTAAGGGGGTACCCTCTTACACAGAACTAGGAGGAGGCATAAAAGTACCACATTCCCCCCTTGGAGCTGTGTAATAGTTGCGTGTGTGTGTGTAGCCAGGCACACAGAGGTGAGTCAGCATGCAGAAGCTTGGTCCGTACTTGTCCCTGCATTTGTGCAGTGCCTCATCAGCGATGACCTTTAGGTTGATCAGCTTATCCCCTCTGTAGAAGCCGTCTGGGGATGAGGGAGAGAGAGGGGGAGAGAGAGAGGGGGGGGAGGAAGGCAGTATGGAGGAAAGAGATAGGGAGCAGAGGGCACAGGAAGGAGGGAGCAAGGGAGAGAGGTACATTAGTAAAAGTGTATGCACACATTGAGCGGGTGGAGGGAACCGTAATGGGTATTGATGAGGCAGAGTCTGGGGCTGTTTGGACAGGACCGACAGAACTCCAACTACAGTCTGGCCCAACAGTTTATTCATGCTTACTACATTTACATTTAGCAGACGCTCTTATCCAGAGCGACTTACAGTAAGTACAGGGACATTTCCCCGAGGCAAGTAGTAGCCTTGCCCAAGGACACAATGTCATTTGGCACGGCCGGGAATCGAACTGGCAACCTTCTAGCCCGATTACTAGCCCAATCCCCTAACAGCTCAGCCACCTGATTCCCCAGGAGGAGGCTGAACTGAAGCTGAACTCAATAAAACAATGTTTCTTTTGTGTGACCCAATGGTGATACACATCTTAAATAATACTTATTGAAATAATGAGATGTTAGTGATTACTTCAGCACTGCTGTCAGTGCAACATCTATATAATTCTCCGATTTACCTGTTCCTAGAAACAGTTCGACAGCCTAGTGTTCCTAGCTGATCCTATTACTAAACGTAAATCCTACAGTGTAGAACAATGCTCCGTGTGTGTGTGTGGTCTACGTCCGACCCCATTACAGCTGTGTCATTCATTCTTATCCCCCGGGATTAGGGGGTCAGAATCTGGGGATAATATGGGTCATTTTAATCCAGCTAATAAGAGTTTCATTGTGGTCCCTCCAGGAAGTGTGTGTTGTAGGTTCATGTCCTGTATGAAGAGCAGAGAGGAGGCAGGGTCCTGGTTACACAGCTTACCAGCGGTGATCAGCAAGCAGCACTGGGAGTCCAGGATCCTCTCGCACAGAGACTCTGCTGAGAACCCTGCAAACTGGAGTAACCACACACACACACACACACACACACGGCATTCCGATTTACTGGATGGAAGAGTGTGGGTAAATGTATGCGTACACACACACAGAATGATTATCGTATAAATGGTCCTCTTGAGCGTTCACCTGGTCGACCATTTTTCCTTCCAGGAACAAAAGTAGCACATTACATTAGACCTGTAGATCAGTAATACATGTGAAGAACAGGTGACAGGGAGTGTGTGCTGGTTGGCTGGCTGACTTAGCTAGTCTATGTGATGGTATCTGCAGTCGTACTCAACACAGACAGCCATGTGGTAACTCACCACTATAGAGTGTGTACTAGCTGGGTGACCGTGGTAACTCACCACTATAGAGTGTGTACTAGCTGGGTGACCGTGGTAACTCACCACTATAGAGTGTGTACTAGCTGGGTGACCGTGGTAACTCACCACTATAGAGTGTGTACTAGCTGGGTGACCGTGGTAACTCACCACTATAGAGTGCACGGCTCCGATACGGACGCAGGCCAGCATGGCCACCACCAGCTCCACCACCATGGGCATGTAGATGGACACACGGTCCCCCTTCTTCACTCCTGCTCTCACACACACACGTGTGTTAAAAAAACAGAAAGACAGTAAGATAGAGTGGGAAAAGTGTCTGACAGAGTATCCAGACAGAAAAACAGTGAGACAGACAGACAGTGAGTGAGACAGACAGTGAGTGACAGACAAGTGTACCTTGTGACTTGAGGACGTTGGCCAGCCTGCAGACCTGCTGGAGCAGCTCTCTGTAAGTGACCGTCGACTCATCTCCCGGCTCGTTCCCTTCCCTGACACACAACAGGGACACAAACAAATATTAAAAACACATATCCACCTAAACCAACTTAAAAAAAAAAAAAAAAGTCTCTGTTCTAACCACAGAGTCACTCTGGGTTCCCTTAATGTACACCTGACACATGAAGTGAGTGTGGTGCACTCGACTGCAGGTGAGGATTAATCCCTTCACTTAAAGCTCGCCCTTGAAACCACAACTAATGACTTCGAGGCCAGGCAGGCTGCAGGCAGACAGAGGGCAGATACAGGCTGACAGGATCCTCTCTCCTCCCATCAGTACAGTACATGTACGTTCGTCTGTCTTTCTGAGTCTGTACAGTACAGGCCTCGTGTCTGTCTGTCCCTCTGTACAGAACAGGCTCCTATGTCTGTTTCAATGTGTTCTTCAGTACAGTACAGGCCTCACCACCCCCTCCCAACCCCGAAGCAGAACAATCTCTTTTCTGTGCCGTGTCATTCCTACAGCCTACACTGTACTCCCCCCAAACAGTGGCCCTTCTCTCAGTGGACTTACACTGGGAGAGGTACTGACAACAATCTCACTCGGGCACCGCCTCAAAGAGACACACGCACAAACACGCCATCTTATTATTTCACTCTGCAAAAGCTTGACATTTCAAGACCGAGATTGTGAAACGTCCTGGGCCAGGCTTTGCAGCAAGCTCCCCCAGTACCCAGTATCTGTGGTAGATGAGCCAACAGAGCGCTCCTCCGGTCTGGCAGACAGGGAGAGAGCACTGGGGGCCTGTGTCTTGTACATGTGATGCCTGGTCCTTCTCACTCTCACCAGCTACTATAATACTAGCGACTGGCCCAACAAGCAGCCTCCAGGGAAAGGACATGTTTAACACGGTTTAGGTTCCGGAAGCATGGCTGTGCATTTAGATGACATAGCACAATAGGTTGGCATGGTGGAGGCCCCTCTATCCAATACAGCTCTGTAGAGGCGTGGGCATGACCATGACCATGAGCCCAGAGACTAGTTACGCAAGACTCTAGGCAAAGACTCTCTGGACTACTTGTTACGGTTGATATTATCTATGTCATCTTGCGCTCCCTTAAGAGGATTCATTTCACAACTGTGGGGTTTTTGGCTCTGGGCTCCACCGTTATCTAATCGCTTTATTTCTCTGTAGTGTCGCATTCATGTGGTGAAGGTCACCGAACAAGTTTCCAAAGTAAAGAAAACATTATCCAGTACACACACACACACACAGGCGTGAATGTGTAAACACGCACACACACACACACACACGAGTGGGTCATGGACGTTTTCCCAAATGAAGGTGACCTTAAGCAACACACAGACACCCACGGACAGCAACAGAGCTATAAATAATCAGCTATAAAACCACGTTCACCACCCAAGATCAGGAGGTTACATGCACAGTCCAAAAACAAATACCAAACAACGCTAAGCTGTGGGTGTGCTTGTTTTAGTAGCCGGAGTGGGCCCGGTTACATCTCAATGATGATTGATCCAGCAGTGAACACTCCATCACCTGCTCTGACTATCCAGGGTGGCAAAACATGCACACATGCAATATTTCACAGGCTTTTACTAAAAACAAGGCTCCAAAAATAAAGACATCTCTCTAGTTTTAAAAGAAAATAGACACACATAATAATTGAACAGTTTTATCACAGAGGAGGGTAGGGCAGGGCTGAACGAGCTGAAACTTGGGATTCTAAGATGTGAGTGAATGTCACTAATCCAAGTGACTTTGCTGTCACTAGGAGTTGATCGTTCTCCAGACAGGATGCCCTGGCCTAGCCTGAACCTGTCAGCTCCCTGGGAAACACACAGTCAGGGAAAAGAGGGACCACACAGTCAGCACAGGAGCTCTGCCGCTGACCACAGTGACTGCAACCCATTCTCACAGGCACAGTCTGATGTTGCTACGCGGGACAAGCTGCAGTGAAAAGCATGGTTAGCACGTCATAGAAGACACGGGCTGCGTCCTCCCACCAGAGGGCTGGCAACACGGCATGTCGGAAAGCCAGACGTCTAAGTTACAGGCTGACACTGAGTGGCTCAGGGTTAGCATTCTTGGAAGTGAAGCACTCTCCACTTCAAAAGCTCTCAGGTCCCCACGCTCGCACGGGCAAAAATATACCGCCTTCCTAATATAGGCCTTTATGACCCACATACAGTTCATTCATTCAATGGTGTCACAGCCATTCAGTCGTGGTATAGGCGTGGGTCATAAACAATACTGACCAATTGGGAAATCTACTTTTATTCAGTTTATATACTTTCACTTGCTCAACCGAAGTTGACATACACTTGACTGAAACGCACAGACACCATATCCTCAGTTAACCCTTCCTAGGTACTCAGATTCTCACCGATATTCTACTCACTTAATTAATGGGGACATCTCTGACCTGAGGCCAGTGTTCCAAAGACAGGGGAAATAAAGGCCTGGTTCTCTGTGTATGTATGTGTGGCAGTGAGCATAGACAAAGGATGGAGGATCACTGTGGATCCATTCAGGCTTTTCCTCTGACATTTCATCCCATTGTTGCTGAGGCTCAAGCATTCACTCCGCGCATTGGGCCGACAAGAGTGGGTGCTTTGGCAACCTTCTCTCCCTCTCTCTCCCTCCCTCCCTCTCTGTCTCACACACACACACACACACACACACAAAATAAATGCACGCAGGGATTGGCACACACTGGCACAGATCCATTTAAAATTCCAATGATTTTCCCTTGTTGTTATCTCTGGCAAACACATGCACTTTCTCACACACCAGTTCTCTCAAAAACACACTAACCAGTAGAATGCCACTTTGTCCCCCAGTTTCTTCTCGTGGACATTGCGGTCCAGGACGTTGTAGCAGATGTTGGTAGTGGCCCCCTCCATGCACTTGACAAAGATCTCACCCTTTGTCACATCGAAGTTGTAGTCCAGAAACTGTCCTGTATGCTTGGTCTTCCAGTAGAAGTCCTTTGCAATGTCACCCCAGAACTCTGAGCGCGACAAACACACACGATAAATTACAGTTTGAGAAAAACGCTGTCGAAATGTGATGGTACCTAAAGGCTGGCAGTTGGTCTTTCATCATCAGGAAGCCAGTGCAAAAAGCTATGTAGGTTACACACACATTACAATGCTCACTTCACTGTCAAGCAATGATCTTAACTCAAACAAAAACAGACTTGAAGCCATTAGGACGAGGCAGGTCTGCTAAGGTTAGGTAAGGAATTAGCCGAGTCTGGTGTTACAGCATCATTATGTTAATACTTACCATCAGGGTTGTCAATGGACTTTATATACAGTTCTTTGTATTTTTCGAAGCTGGGAACATGAGCCTCCTTTTTCAAGTCTCCGGCAGCGTATAAAACGTCCTCTCTTGGAGCTTTGTCCGGGATCATCTTGTCTTCGAGTTTGACCGCCGGTGCTGGACTGTCGCGGTAGCTAGCTAGCTAACAATGCAATGGGAACGATCGATTAGCTTCCAAATTGCTGTTGAGGCTGATGGTCAGGTTGCAAGGCGCCTTGTGAGAGCAGACAGATCTTTGAATCAAAAAACAATACAGCTGGTTTATCTGGCTAGCCAATGAGCTGAACAAACGACGTTCATTTACATTTCCTTATTCGGAAAGTGACAGTTTGCTCATAAACTAATGTGAACTCTGAAAATGGTCTGCATAAGTACATGCAAACCCTTGGCACTGCAAATCTACAGGAGCAAGCAGCTCACCTTGAGCGTGCAATTATTGACCAACTATTTAGAAAGCTAGAAACCTGCAATTTACTGTAAGTCAGCTATCGTGGACTCAGGTCCCTATACTAAGGTTAGCTAGTTCAGTTAGCGCCAAGCCTCGCAACCTCTGCAGAGAAATAAGTCAACAGAAAATATTTGGTTCAAAAACTTTATGCAAAAAGATTTGCGTCGCTAGTTTTGTCGCCAGCATTAAAGGTAATGCATTTCTACCGTTCCTGGGGACTAATTGCTCGCACTGGCTTGCACAATACAATACAGTAGCAAGCTAGCTAGTTAGCATAAAACTAGGAAGAGAGAGGTGAGCGAGATGTACTTGAGCGCGAGACGAGGCCGCTTCTGTCCGACGTGCTGTCGTTTGAATGTAGCCTTTTCCATTCAGAAAAAAATGGGTCCCGTTCATAAAAACTGCGTTCACACTGTACTGATCTGTGGAATGGATTCCGATAACAAGACCCGTTCTTTATGAAGTGGAGGTTGTTGGTGTGCTGCCCTTGTCCTTTCTTTTTTTGACGGAAGAGACAACGCGAAGAGCGCATGCAAAGGGGGGCGGGGACTGAACTCTGCTTGGCCCCACGCTGGGCGTGGTTTTGAGATGAAACATCCAATCTGGTCGTAGCATGGGTAAAAAAGGTTGGTAAAGCTCAAGGAGTTTATATTTAAATGTTTAATTGGAATTCTGTGTCACGAAGCTTTTTCAGTTTTTATCTAAAGAACTAGTGTATACATCACACAGGATACATCAAATACCAGTACACATACTGGTATACTGTGAAAGGTCAGGTCTTCCCAGAATCCTGGAGTCCGGTCACCACAATCATACAACCTACTTCTCAGTAAATCAGTAAAACCTATGTTCTACAATAAGTTGTATGGTTCTATAATGCTAGCTAGCTTCCAAACTTGAAACGTCTTCCTAATTTCTGGTTACCTTTTGTGTATGTATATTTGAACTACAGTGTTTCTTTGTTGCAGATCATAAAATTCCTCATCCATTCACTCCTTCATCCAGCTGTCTGGAGTGTCTGACCTTGGTGAACTCAGGTTTTCTGCTGCCATCTCTGAGGCCAGCAGGAGAGCCAGGCCGGGGGGTGACGGGCGCATCTGACCTGCGGGGAATCTGAAAAGATTCCCCGTCCTCTATGGAACCCTGGAACTGGGACACAGCCTTCTGGACACAGGCCAAGCGTTTGAAACGATGACGGTCACAAAGGTCCCCGACGAGAATGCCTCTGGTTGCGTAGCAGTAAGCCTGGCTAACTCAGTCGGTAGAGCATGAGACTCTTAATCTCAGGGTCGTGGGTTCGAGCCCCACGTTGGGCGTGTTTACATTATGGAGGCCTATCCGTCACTCTGAGAGGCTTCAAGTAGTTGAATCAACTATTGCAGATCCAGAGGTGCTGTGGCTTAGCTGGTTGAAAGCGCCTGTCTTGTAAACAGGAGATCCTGGGTTCAACTCCCAGCAGCACCTCACTGTGTTTGTTTCATACAACTGGCCCATTTTTAACTTTCACCAATGTTGTGGATTCAAACGTATAGCGTCACAAAGGTCCCAGACGAGAATGCCTCTGGAAGCAACATGCTAAAGCCTGGATAGCTCAGGCGTTGGAGCATGGCACTCTTTGTTTGTAGACTATACACCCAGCAAATTTGAAACATTCATTTGAAACTGTATCTGGACAAAATGTCAGCCTTCTGGACACAGGCCAAGCGTTTGAAACGATGACGGTCACAAAGGTCCCCGACGAGAATGCCTCTGGTTGCATAACAGTAAGCCCGGCTAGCTCAGTCGGTAGAGCATGAGACTCTTAATCTCAGGGTCGTGGGTTCGAGCCCCATGTTGGGCGTGTTTACATTATGGAGGCCTATCCGTCACTCTGAGAGGCTTCAAGTAGTTGAATCAACTATTTCAATCCAGAGGTGCCGTGGCTTAGCTGGTTGAAAGCGCCTGTCTTGTAAACAGGAAATCCTGGGTTCAACTCCCAGCAGCACCTCCCTGTATTTGTTTTATAAAACTGGCACATTTTTAACTTTCACCAATGTTGTGGATTCAAACGTATACCGTCACAAAGGTCCCCGACGAGAATTCCTCTGGAAGCAACATGCTAAGCCTGGATAGCTCAGGCTTTGGAGCATGCAACTCTTTGTTTGTAGACTATACACCCAGCAAATTTGAAACATTCATTTGAAACTGTATCTGGACAAAATGTCAGCCTTCTGGACACAGGCCAAGCGTTTGAAACGATGACGGTCACAAAGGTCCCCGACGAGAATGCCTCTGGTTGCGTAGCAGTAAGCCTGGCTAGCTCAGTCGGTAGAGCATGAGACTCTTAATCTCAGGGTCGTGGGTTCGAGCCCCACGCTGGGCGTGTTTACATTATGGAGGCCTATCCATCACTCTGAGAGGCTTCAAGTAGTTGAATCAACTATTGCAGCTCCAGAGGTGCTGTGGCTTAGCTGGTTGAAAGCGCCTGTCTTGTAAACAAGAGATCCTGGGTTCAACTCCCAGCAGCACCTCCCTGTGTTTGTTTTATAAAACTGGCACATTTTTAACTTTCACCAATGTTGTGGATTCAAACGTATACCGTCACAAAGGTCCCCGACGAGAATGCCTCTGGAAGCAACATGCTAAGCCTGGATAGCTCAGGCGTTGGAGCATGCCACTCTTTGTTTGTAGACTATACACCCAGTAAATTTGAAACATTCATTTGAAACTGTATCTGGACAAAATGTCAGCCTTCTGGACACAGGCCAAGTGTTTGAAAGATGACGGTCACAAAGGTCCCCGACGAGAATGCCTCTGGTTGCATAGCAGTAAGCCCGGCTAGCTCAGTCGGTAGAGAATGAGACTCTTAATCTCAGGGTCGTGGGAACGAGCCCCACGTTGGGCGTGTTTACATTATGGAGGCCTATCCGTCACTCTGAGAGGCTTCAAGTACTTGAATCAACTATTGCAGATCCAGAGGTGCTGTGGCTTAGCTGGTTGAAAGCACCTGTCTTGTAAACAACAGATCCTGGGTTCAACTCCCAGCAGCACCTCCCTGTGTTTGTTTTATAAAACTGGCACATTTTTTACTTTCACCAATGTTGTGGATTCAAACGTATACCGTCACAAAGGTCCCCGACGAGAATTCCTCTGGAAGCAACATGCTAAGCCTGGATAGCTCAGGCTTTGGAGCATGCAACTCTTTGTTTGTAGACTATACACCCAGCAAATTTGAAACATTCATTTGAAACTGTATCTGGACAAAATGTCAGCCTTCTGGACACAGGCCAAGCGTTTGAAACGATGACGGTCACAAAGGTCCCCGACGAGAATGCCTCTGGTTGCGTAGCAGTAAGCCCGGCTAGCTCAGTCGGTAGAGCATGAGACTCTTAATCTCAGGGTCGTGGGTTCGAGCCCCACGCTGGGCGTGTTTACATTATGGAGGCCTATCCATCACTCTGAGAGGCTTCAAGTAGTTGAATCAACTATTGCAGCTCCAGAGGTGCTGTGGCTTAGCTGGTTGAAAGCGCCTGTCTTGTAAACAAGAGATCCTGGGTTCAACTCCCAGCAGCACCTCCCTGTGTTTGTTTTATAAAACTGGCACATTTTTAACTTTCACCAATGTTGTGGATTCAAACGTATACCGTCACAAAGGTCCCCGACGAGAATGCCTCTGGAAGCAACATGCTAAGCCTGGATAGCTCAGGCGTTGGAGCATGCCACTCTTTGTTTGTAGACTATACACCCAGTAAATTTGAAACATTCATTTGAAACTGTATCTGGACAAAATGTCAGCCTTCTGGACACAGGCCAAGCGTTTGAAAGATGACGGTCACAAAGGTCCCCGACGAGAATGCCTCTGGTTGCATAGCAGTAAGCCCGGCTAGCTCAGTCGGTAGAGAATGAGACTCTTAATCTCAGGGTCGTGGGAACGAGCCCCACGTTGGGCGTGTTTACATTATGGAGGCCTATCCGTCACTCTGAGAGGCTTCAAGTACTTGAATCAACTATTGCAGATCCAGAGGTGCTGTGGCTTAGCTGGTTGAAACCACCTGTCTTGTAAACAACAGATCCTGGGTTCAACTCCCAGCAGCACCTCCCTGTGTTTGTTTTATAAAACTGGCAAATTTTTTACTTTCACCAATGTTGTGGATTCAAACGTATAGCGTCACAAAGGTCCCAGACGAGAATGCCTCTGGAAGCAACATGCTAAAGCCTGGATAGCTCAGGCGTTGGAGCATGGCACTCTTTGTTTGTAGACTATACACCCAGCAAATTTGAAACATTCATTTGAAACTGTATCTGGACAAAATGTCAGCCTTCTGGACACAGGCCAAGCGTTTGAAACAATGACGGTCACAAAGGTCCCCGACGAGAATGCCTCTGGTTGCGTAGCAGTAAGCCCGGCTAGCTCAGTCGGTAGAGCATGAGACTCTTAATCTCAGGGTCGTGGGTTCGAGCCCCACGTTGGGCGTGTTTACATTATGGAGGCCTATCCGTCACTCTGAGAGGCTTCAAGTAGTTGAATCAACTATTGCAGATCCAGAGGTGCTTTGGCTTAGCTGTTTGAAAGTGCCTGTCTCGTAAACAGGAGATACTGGGTTCAACTCCCAGCAGCACCTCCCTGTGTTTGTTTTATACAACTGGCACATTTTTTACTGTCACCAATGTTGTGGATTCAAACGTATAGCGTCACAAAGGTCCCAGACGAGAATGCCTCTGGAAGCAACATGCTAAAGCCTGGATAGCTCAGGCGTTGGAGCATGGCACTCTTTGTTTGTAGACTATACACCCAGCAAATTTTAAACATTCATTTGAAACTGTATCTGGACAAAATGTCAGCCTTCTGGACACAGGCCAAGCGTTTGAAACGATGACGGTCACAAAGGTCCCCGACGAGAATGCCTCTGGTTGCATAACAGTAAGCCCGGCTAGCTCAGTCGGTAGAGCATGAGACTCTTAATCTCAGGGTCGTTGGTTCGAGCCCCATGTTGGGCGTGTTTACATTATGGAGGCCTATCCGTCACTCTGAGAGGCTTCAAGTAGTTGAATCAACTATTTCAATCCAGAGGTGCCGTGGCTTAGCTGGTTGAAAGCGCCTGTCTTGTAAACAGGAAATCCTGGGTTCAACTCCCAGCAGCACCTCCCTGTATTTGTTTTATAAAACTGGCACATTTTTAACTTTCACCAATGTTGTGGATTCAAACGTATACCGTCACAAAGGTCCCCGACGAGAATGCCTCTGGAAGCAACATGCTAAGCCTGGATAGCTCAGGCGTTGGAGCATGCCACTCTTTGTTTGTAGACTATACACCCAGTAAATTTGAAACATTCATTTGAAACTGTATCTGGACAAAATGTCAGCCTTCTGGACACAGGCCAAGCGTTTGAAAGATGACGGTCACAAAGGTCCCCGACGAGAATGCCTCTGGTTGCATAGCAGTAAGCCCGGCTAGCTCAGTCGGTAGAGAATGAGACTCTTAATCTCAGGGTCGTGGGAACGAGCCCCACGTTGGGCGTGTTTACATTATGGAGGCCTATCCGTCACTCTGAGAGGCTTCAAGTACTTGAATCAACTATTGCAGATCCAGAGGTGCTGTGGCTTAGCTGGTTGAAAGCACCTGTCTTGTAAACAACAGATCCTGGGTTCAACTCCCAGCAGCACCTCCCTGTGTTTGTTTTATAAAACTGGCACATTTTTTACTTTCACCAATGTTGTGGATTCAAACGTATACCGTCACAAAGGTCCCCGACGAGAATGCCTCTGGAAGCAACATGCTAAGCCTGGATAGCTCAGGCGTTGGAGCATGCCACTCTTTGTTTGTAGACTATACACCCAGCGAATTTGAAACTGTATCTGGACAAAATGTCAGCCTTCTGGACACAGGCCAAGCGTTTGAAACGATGACGGTCACAAAGGTCCCCGACGAGAATGCCTCTGTTTGCGTAGCAGGAAGCCCGGCTAGCTCAGTCGGTAGAGCATGAGACTCATAATCTCAGGGTCGTGGGTTCGAGCCCCACGTTGGGCGTGTTTACATTATGGAGGCCTATCCGTCACTCTGAGAGGCTTCAAGTAGTTGAATCAACTATTGCAGATACAGAGGTGCTGTGGCTTAGCTGGTTGAAAGCACCTGTCTTGTAAACAGGAGATCCTGGATTCAACTCCCAGCAGCACCTCCCTGTGTTTGTTTATAAAACTGGCCCATTTTTAACTTTCACCAATGTTGTGGATTCAAACGTATAGCGTCACAAAGGTCCCAGACGAGAATGCCTCTGGAAGCAACATGCTAAGCCTGGATAGCTTAGGCTTTGGAGCATGCAACTCTTTGTTTGTAGACTATACACCCAGCGAATTTGAAACTGTATCTGGACAAAATGTCAGCCTTCTGGACACAGGCCAAGCGTTTGAAACGATGACGGTCACAAAGGTCACCGACGAGAATGCCTCTGATTGCGTAGCAGTAAGCCCACTCTGAGAGGCTTCAAGTAGTTGAATCAACTATTGTAGATCCAGAGGTGCTGTGGCTTAGCTGGTTGAAAGCACCTGTCTTGTAAACAAGAGATCCTGGGTTCAACTCCCAGCAGCACCTCCCTGTGTTTGTTTTATAAAACTGGCACATTTTTAACTTTCACCAATGTTGTGGATTCAAACGTATACCGTCACAAAGGTCCCCGACGAGAATGCCTCTGGAAGCAACATGCTAAGCCTGGATAGCTCAGGCGTTGGAGCATGCCACTCTTTGTTTGTAGACTATACACCCAGCGAATTTGAAACTGTATCTGGACAAAATGTCAGCCTTCTGGACACAGGCCAAGCGTTTGAAACGATGACGGTCACAAAGGTCCCCGACGAGAATGCCTCTGGTTGCGTAGCAGGAAGCCCGGCTAGCTCAGTCGGTAGAGCATGAGACTCTTAATCTCAGGGTCGTGGGTTCGAGCCCCACGTTGGGCGTGTTTACATTATGGAGGCCTATCCGTCACTCTGAGAGGCTTCAAGTAGTTGAATCAACTATTGCAGATACAGAGGTGCTGTGGCTTAGCTGGTTGAAAGCGCCTGTCTTGTAAACAGGAGATCCTGGGTTCAAATCCCAGCAGCACCTCCCTGTGTTTGTTTATAAAACTGGCCCATTTTTAACTTTCACCAATGTTGTGGATTCAAACGTATAGCGTCACAAAGGTCCCAGACGAGAATGCCTCTGGAAGCAACATGCTAAGCCTGGATAGCTTAGGCTTTGGAGCATGCAACTCTTTGTTTGTAGACTATACACCCAGCGAATTTGAAACTGTATCTGGACAAAATGTCAGCCTTCTGGACACAGGCCAAGCGTTTGAAACGATGACGGTCACAAAGGTCCCCGACGAGAATGCCTCTGGTTGCGTAGCAGTAAGCCCGGCTAGCTCAGTCGGTAGAGCATGAGACTCTTAATCTCAGGGTCGTGGGTTCGAGCCCCACGTTGGGCGTGTTTACATTATGGAGGCCTATCCGTCACTCTGAGAGGCTTCAAGTACTTGAATCAACTATTGCAGATCCAGAGGTGCTGTGGCTTAGCTGGTTGAAAGCACCTGTCTTGTAAACAGGAGATCCTGGGTTCAACTCCCAGCAGCACCTCCCTGTGTTTGTTTTATAAAACTCGCCCATTTTTAACTTTCACCAATGTTGTGGATTTAAACGTATAGCGTCACAAAGGTCCCAGACGAGAATGCCTCTGGAAGCAACATGCTAAGCCTGGATAGCTCAGGCTTTGGAGCATGCAACTCTTTGTTTGTAGACTATACACCCAGCGAATTTGAAATTGTATCTGGACAAAATGTCAGCCTTCTGGACACAGGCCAAGCGTTTGAAACGATGACGGTCACAAAGGTCACCGACGAGAATGCCTCTGATTGCGTAGCAGTAAGCCCACTCTGAGAGGCTTCAAGTAGTTGAATCAACTATTGTAGATCCAGAGGTGCTGTGGCTTAGCTGGTTGAAAGCACCTGTCTTGTAAACAGGAGATCCTGGGTTCAACTCCCAGCAGCACCTCCCTGTGTTTGTTTATAAAACTGGCCCATTTTTAACTTTCACCAATGTTGTGGATTCAAACGTATAGCGTCACAAAGGTCCCAGACGAGAATGCCTCTGGAAGCAACATGCTAAGCCTGGATAGCTTAGGCTTTGGAGCATGCAACTCTTTGTTTGTAGACTATACACCCAGCGAATTTGAAACTGTATCTGGACAAAATGTCAGCCTTCTGGACACAGGCCAAGCGTTTGAAACGATGACGGTCACAAAGGTCCCCGACGAGAATGCCTCTGGTTGCGTAGCAGTAAGCCCGGCTAGCTCAGTCGGTAGAGCATGAGACTCTTAATCTCAGGGTCGTGGGTTCGAGCCCCACGTTGGGCGTGTTTACATTATGGAGGCCTATCCGTCACTCTGAGAGGCTTCAAGTAGTTGAATCAACTATTGCAGATCCAGAGGTGCTGTGGCTTAGCTGGTTGAAAGCGCCTGTTTTGTAAACAGGAGATCCTGGGTTCAACTCCCAGCAGCACCTCCCTGTGTTTGTTTTATAAAACTGGCCCATTTTTAACTTTCACCAATGTTGTGGATTTAAACGTATAGCGTCACAAAGGTCCCAGACGAGAATGCCTCTGGAAGCAACATGCTAAGCCTGGATAGCTCAGGCTTTGGAGCATGCAACTCTTTGTTTGTAGACTATACACCCAGCGAATTTGAAATTGTATCTGGACAAAATGTCAGCCTTCTGGACACAGGCCAAGCGTTTGAAACGATGACGGTCACAAAGGTCACCGACGAGAATGCCTCTGATTGCGTAGCAGTAAGCCCACTCTGAGAGGCTTCAAGTAGTTGAATCAACTATTGTAGATCCAGAGGTGCTGTGGCTTAGCTGGTTGAAAGCACCTGTCTTGTAAACAGGAGATCCTGGGTTCAACTCCCAGCAGCACCTCCCTGTGTTTGTTTATAAAACTGGCCCATTTTTAACTTTCACCAATGTTGTGGATTCAAACGTATAGCGTCACAAAGGTCCCAGACGAGAATGCCTCTGGAAGCAACATGCTAAGCCTGGATAGCTTAGGCTTTGGAGCATGCAACTCTTTGTTTGTAGACTATACACCCAGCGAATTTGAAACTGTATCTGGACAAAATGTCAGCCTTCTGGACACAGGCCAAGCGTTTGAAACGATGACGGTCACAAAGGTCCCCGACGAGAATGCCTCTGGTTGCGTAGCAGTAAGCCCGGCTAGCTCAGTCGGTAGAGCATGAGACTCTTAATCTCAGGGTCGTGGGTTCGAGCCCCACGTTGGGCGTGTTTACATTATGGAGGCCTATCCGTCACTCTGAGAGGCTTCAAGTAGTTGAATCAACTATTGCAGATCCAGAGGTGCTGTGGCTTAGCTGGTTGAAAGCGCCTGTCTTGTAAACAGGAGATCCTGGGTTCAACTCCCAGCAGCACCTCCCTGTGTTTGTTTTATAAAACTGGCCCATTTTTAACTTTCACCAATGTTGTGGATTCAAACGTATAGCGTCACAAAGGTCCCAGACGAGAATGCCTCTGGAAGCAACATGCTAAGCCTGGATAGCTCAGGCTTTGGAGCATGCAACTCTTTGTTTGTAGACTATACACCCAGCGAATTTGAAACTGTATCTGGACAAAATGTCAGCCTTCTGGACACAGGCCAAGCGTTTGAAACGATGACGGTCACAAAGGTCACCGACGAGAATGCCTCTGATTGCGTAGCAGTAAGCCCACTCTGAGAGGCTTCAAGTAGTTGAATCAACTATTGCAGATCCAGAGGTGCTGTGGCTTAGCTGGTTGAAAGCGCCTGTCATGTAAACAGGTGGTCCTGGGTTCAACTCCCAGCAGCACCTCCCTGTGTTTGTTTTATAAAACTTGCCCATTTTTAACTTTCACCAATGTTGTGGATTCAAACGTATAGCGTCACAAAGGTCCCAGACGAGAATGCCTCTGGAAGCAACATGCTAAGCCTGGATAGCTTAGGCTTTGGAGCATGCAACTCTTTGTTTGTAGACTATACACCCAGCGAATTTGAAACTGTATCTGGACAAAATGTCAGCCTTCTGGACACAGGCCAAGCGTTTGAAACGATGACGGTCACAAAGGTCCCCGACGAGAATGCCTCTGGTTGCGTAGCAGTAAGCCCGGCTAGCTCAGTCGGTAGAGCATGAGACTCTTAATCTCAGGGTCGTGGGTTCGAGCCCCACGTTGGGCGTGTTTACATTATGGAGGCCTATCCGTCACTCTGAGAGGCTTCAAGTAGTTGAATCAACTATTGCAGATCCAGAGGTGCTGTGGCTTAGCTGGTTGAAAGCGCCTGTCTTGTAAACAGGAGATCCTGGGTTCAACTCCCAGCAGCACCTCCCTGTGTTTGTTTTATAAAACTGGCCCATTTTTAACTTTCACCAATGTTGTGGATTCAAACGTATAGCGTCACAAAGGTCCCAGACGAGAATGCCTCTGGAAGCAACATGCTAAGCCTGGATAGCTCAGGCTTTGGAGCATGCAACTCTTTGTTTGTAGACTATACACCCAGCGAATTTGAAACTGTATCTGGACAAAATGTCAGCCTTCTGGACACAGGCCAAGCGTTTGAAACGATGACGGTCACAAAGGTCACCGACGAGAATGCCTCTGATTGCGTAGCAGTAAGCCCACTCTGAGAGGCTTCAAGTAGTTGAATCAACTATTGTAGATCCAGAGGTGCTGTGGCTTAGCTGGTTGAAAGCACCTGTCTTGTAAACAGGAGATCCTGGGTTCAACTCCCAGCAGCACCTCCCTGTGTTTGTTTATAAAACTGGCCCATTTTTAACTTTCACCAATGTTGTGGATTCAAACGTATAGCGTCACAAAGGTCCCAGACGAGAATGCCTCTGGAAGCAACATGCTAAGCCTGGATAGCTTAGGCTTTGGAGCATGCAACTCTTTGTTTGTAGACTATACACCCAGCGAATTTGAAACTGTATCTGGACAAAATGTCAGCCTTCTGGACACAGGCCAAGCGTTTGAAACGATGACGGTCACAAAGGTCCCCGACGAGAATGCCTCTGGTTGCGTAGCAGTAAGCCCGGCTAGCTCAGTCGGTAGAGCATGAGACTCTTAATCTCAGGGTCGTGGGTTCGAGCCCCACGTTGGGCGTGTTTACATTATGGAGGCCTATCCGTCACTCTGAGAGGCTTCAAGTAGTTGAATCAACTATTGCAGATCCAGAGGTGCTGTGGCTTAGCTGGTTGAAAGCGCCTGTCTTGTAAACAGGAGATCCTGGGTTCAACTCCCAGCAGCACCTCCCTGTGTTTGTTTTATAAAACTGGCCCATTTTTAACTTTCACCAATGTTGTGGATTTAAACGTATAGCGTCACAAAGGTCCCAGACGAGAATGCCTCTGGAAGCAACATGCTAAGCCTGGATAGCTCAGGCTTTGGAGCATGCAACTCTTTGTTTGTAGACTATACACCCAGCGAATTTGAAATTGTATCTGGACAAAATGTCAGCCTTCTGGACACAGGCCAAGCGTTTGAAACGATGACGGTCACAAAGGTCACCGACGAGAATGCCTCTGATTGCGTAGCAGTAAGCCCACTCTGAGAGGCTTCAAGTAGTTGAATCAACTATTGTAGATCCAGAGGTGCTGTGGCTTAGCTGGTTGAAAGCACCTGTCTTGTAAACAGGAGATCCTGGGTTCAACTCCCAGCAGCACCTCCCTGTGTTTGTTTATAAAACTGGCCCATTTTTAACTTTCACCAATGTTGTGGATTCAAACGTATAGCGTCACAAAGGTCCCAGACGAGAATGCCTCTGGAAGCAACATGCTAAGCCTGGATAGCTTAGGCTTTGGAGCATGCAACTCTTTGTTTGTAGACTATACACCCAGCGAATTTGAAACTGTATCTGGACAAAATGTCAGCCTTCTGGACACAGGCCAAGCGTTTGAAACGATGACGGTCACAAAGGTCCCCGACGAGAATGCCTCTGGTTGCGTAGCAGTAAGCCCGGCTAGCTCAGTCGGTAGAGCATGAGACTCTTAATCTCAGGGTCGTGGGTTCGAGCCCCACGTTGGGCGTGTTTACATTATGGAGGCCTATCCGTCACTCTGAGAGGCTTCAAGTAGTTGAATCAACTATTGCAGATCCAGAGGTGCTGTGGCTTAGCTGGTTGAAAGCGCCTGTCTTGTAAACAGGAGATCCTGGGTTCAACTCCCAGCAGCACCTCCCTGTGTTTGTTTTATAAAACTGGCCCATTTTTAACTTTCACCAATGTTGTGGATTTAAACGTATAGCGTCACAAAGGTCCCAGACGAGAATGCCTCTGGAAGCAACATGCTAAGCCTGGATAGCTCAGGCTTTGGAGCATGCAACTCTTTGTTTGTAGACTATACACCCAGCGAATTTGAAATTGTATCTGGACAAAATGTCAGCCTTCTGGACACAGGCCAAGCGTTTGAAACGATGACGGTCACAAAGGTCACCGACGAGAATGCCTCTGATTGCGTAGCAGTAAGCCCACTCTGAGAGGCTTCAAGTAGTTGAATCAACTATTGTAGATCCAGAGGTGCTGTGGCTTAGCTGGTTGAAAGCACCTGTCTTGTAAACAGGAGATCCTGGGTTCAACTCCCAGCAGCACCTCCCTGTGTTTGTTTATAAAACTGGCCCATTTTTAACTTTCACCAATGTTGTGGATTCAAACGTATAGCGTCACAAAGGTCCCAGACGAGAATGCCTCTGGAAGCAACATGCTAAGCCTGGATAGCTTAGGCTTTGGAGCATGCAACTCTTTGTTTGTAGACTATACACCCAGCGAATTTGAAACTGTATCTGGACAAAATGTCAGCCTTCTGGACACAGGCCAAGCGTTTGAAACGATGACGGTCACAAAGGTCCCCGACGAGAATGCCTCTGGTTGCGTAGCAGTAAGCCCGGCTAGCTCAGTCGGTAGAGCATGAGACTCTTAATCTCAGGGTCGTGGGTTCGAGCCCCACGTTGGGCGTGTTTACATTATGGAGGCCTATCCGTCACTCTGAGAGGCTTCAAGTAGTTGAATCAACTATTGCAGATCCAGAGGTGCTGTGGCTTAGCTGGTTGAAAGCGCCTGTCTTGTAAACAGGAGATCCTGGGTTCAACTCCCAGCAGCACCTCCCTGTGTTTGTTTTATAAAACTGGCCCATTTTTAACTTTCACCAATGTTGTGGATTCAAACGTATAGCGTCACAAAGGTCCCAGACGAGAATGCCTCTGGAAGCAACATGCTAAGCCTGGATAGCTCAGGCTTTGGAGCATGCAACTCTTTGTTTGTAGACTATACACCCAGCGAATTTGAAACTGTATCTGGACAAAATGTCAGCCTTCTGGACACAGGCCAAGCGTTTGAAACGATGACGGTCACAAAGGTCACCGACGAGAATGCCTCTGATTGCGTAGCAGTAAGCCCACTCTGAGAGGCTTCAAGTAGTTGAATCAACTATTGCAGATCCAGAGGTGCTGTGGCTTAGCTGGTTGAAAGCGCCTGTCATGTAAACAGGTGGTCCTGGGTTCAACTCCCAGCAGCACCTCCCTGTGTTTGTTTTATAAAACTTGCCCATTTTTAACTTTCACCAATGTTGTGGATTCAAACGTATAGCGTCACAAAGGTCCCAGACGAGAATGCCTCTGGAAGCAACATGCTAAGCCTGGATAGCTTAGGCTTTGGAGCATGCAACTCTTTGTTTGTAGACTATACACCCAGCGAATTTGAAACTGTATCTGGACAAAATGTCAGCCTTCTGGACACAGGCCAAGCGTTTGAAACGATGACGGTCACAAAGGTCCCCGACGAGAATGCCTCTGGTTGCGTAGCAGTAAGCCCGGCTAGCTCAGTCGGTAGAGCATGAGACTCTTAATCTCAGGGTCGTGGGTTCGAGCCCCACGTTGGGCGTGTTTACATTATGGAGGCCTATCCGTCACTCTGAGAGGCTTCAAGTAGTTGAATCAACTATTGCAGATCCAGAGGTGCTGTGGCTTAGCTGGTTGAAAGCGCCTGTCTTGTAAACAGGAGATCCTGGGTTCAACTCCCAGCAGCACCTCCCTGTGTTTGTTTTATAAAACTGGCCCATTTTTAACTTTCACCAATGTTGTGGATTCAAACGTATAGCGTCACAAAGGTCCCAGACGAGAATGCCTCTGGAAGCAACATGCTAAGCCTGGATAGCTCAGGCTTTGGAGCATGCAACTCTTTGTTTGTAGACTATACACCCAGCGAATTTGAAACTGTATCTGGACAAAATGTCAGCCTTCTGGACACAGGCCAAGCGTTTGAAACGATGACGGTCACAAAGGTCACCGACGAGAATGCCTCTGATTGCGTAGCAGTAAGCCCACTCTGAGAGGCTTCAAGTAGTTGAATCAACTATTGCAGATCCAGAGGTGCTGTGGCTTAGCTGGTTGAAAGCGCCTGTCATGTAAACAGGTGGTCCTGGGTTCAACTCCCAGCAGCACCTCCCTGTGTTTGTTTTATAAAACTTGCCCATTTTTAACTTTCACCAATGTTGTGGATTCAAACGTATAGCGTCACAAAGGTCCCAGACGAGAATGCCTCTGGAAGCAACATGCTAAGCCTGGATAGCTTAGGCTTTGGAGCATGCAACTCTTTGTTTGTAGACTATACACCCAGCGAATTTGAAACTGTATCTGGACAAAATGTCAGCCTTCTGGACACAGGCCAAGCGTTTGAAACGATGACGGTCACAAAGGTCCCCGACGAGAATGCCTCTGGTTGCGTAGCAGTAAGCCCGGCTAGCTCAGTCGGTAGAGCATGAGACTCTTAATCTCAGGGTCGTGGGTTCGAGCCCCACGTTGGGCGTGTTTACATTATGGAGGCCTATCCGTCACTCTGAGAGGCTTCAAGTAGTTGAATCAACTATTGCAGATCCAGAGGTGCTGTGGCTTAGCTGGTTGAAAGCGCCTGTCTTGTAAACAGGAGATCCTGGGTTCAACTCCCAGCAGCACCTCCCTGTGTTTGTTTTATAAAACTGGCCCATTTTTAACTTTCACCAATGTTGTGGATTCAAACGTATAGCGTCACAAAGGTCCCAGACGAGAATGCCTCTGGAAGCAACATGCTAAGCCTGGATAGCTCAGGCTTTGGAGCATGCAACTCTTTGTTTGTAGACTATACACCCAGCGAATTTGAAACTGTATCTGGACAAAATGTCAGCCTTCTGGACACAGGCCAAGCGTTTGAAACGATGACGGTCACAAAGGTCCCCGACGAGAATGCCTCTGGTTGCGTAGCAGTAAGCCCGGCTAGCTCAGTCGGTAGAGCATGAGACTCTTAATCTCAGGGTCGTGGGTTCGAGCCCCACGTTGGGCGTGTTTACATTATGGAGGCCTATCCGTCACTCTGAGAGGCTTCAAGTAGTTGAATCAACTATTGCAGATCCAGAGGTGCTGTGGCTTAGCTGGTTGAAAGCGCCTGTCTTGTAAACAGGAGATCCTGGGTTCAACTCCCAGCAGCACCTCCCTGTGTTTGTTTTATAAAACTGGCCCATTTTTAACTTTCACCAATGTTGTGGATTCAAACGTATAGCGTCACAAAGGTCCCAGACGAGAATGCCTCTGGAAGCAACATGCTAAGCCTGGATAGCTCAGGCTTTGGAGCATGCAACTCTTTGTTTGTAGACTATACACCCAGCGAATTTGAAACTGTATCTGGACAAAATGTCAGCCTTCTGGACACAGGCCAAGCGTTTGAAACGATGACGGTCACAAAGGTCACCGACGAGAATGCCTCTGATTGCGTAGCAGTAAGCCCACTCTGAGAGGCTTCAAGTAGTTGAATCAACTATTGTAGATCCAGAGGTGCTGTGGCTTAGCTGGTTGAAAGCACCTGTCTTGTAAACAGGAGATCCTGGGTTCAACTCCCAGCAGCACCTCCCTGTGTTTGTTTATAAAACTGGCCCATTTTTAACTTTCACCAATGTTGTGGATTCAAACGTATAGCGTCA
Organism: Osmerus eperlanus; assembly: GCF_963692335.1. Classification (NCBI taxonomy): domain Eukaryota; kingdom Metazoa; phylum Chordata; class Actinopteri; order Osmeriformes; family Osmeridae; genus Osmerus; species Osmerus eperlanus. The sequence goes on from NC_085021.1 coordinate 6,401,646, forward strand.
CAAAGGTCCCAGACGAGAATGCCTCTGGAAGCAACATGCTAAGCCTGGATAGCTTAGGCTTTGGAGCATGCAACTCTTTGTTTGTAGACTATACACCCAGCGAATTTGAAACTGTATCTGGACAAAATGTCAGCCTTCTGGACACAGGCCAAGCGTTTGAAACGATGACGGTCACAAAGGTCCCCGACGAGAATGCCTCTGGTTGCGTAGCAGTAAGCCCGGCTAGCTCAGTCGGTAGAGCATGAGACTCTTAATCTCAGGGTCGTGGGTTCGAGCCCCACGTTGGGCGTGTTTACATTATGGAGGCCTATCCGTCACTCTGAGAGGCTTCAAGTAGTTGAATCAACTATTGCAGATCCAGAGGTGCTGTGGCTTAGCTGGTTGAAAGCGCCTGTCTTGTAAACAGGAGATCCTGGGTTCAACTCCCAGCAGCACCTCCCTGTGTTTGTTTTATAAAACTGGCCCATTTTTAACTTTCACCAATGTTGTGGATTTAAACGTATAGCGTCACAAAGGTCCCAGACGAGAATGCCTCTGGAAGCAACATGCTAAGCCTGGATAGCTCAGGCTTTGGAGCATGCAACTCTTTGTTTGTAGACTATACACCCAGCGAATTTGAAATTGTATCTGGACAAAATGTCAGCCTTCTGGACACAGGCCAAGCGTTTGAAACGATGACGGTCACAAAGGTCACCGACGAGAATGCCTCTGATTGCGTAGCAGTAAGCCCACTCTGAGAGGCTTCAAGTAGTTGAATCAACTATTGTAGATCCAGAGGTGCTGTGGCTTAGCTGGTTGAAAGCACCTGTCTTGTAAACAGGAGATCCTGGGTTCAACTCCCAGCAGCACCTCCCTGTGTTTGTTTATAAAACTGGCCCATTTTTAACTTTCACCAATGTTGTGGATTCAAACGTATAGCGTCACAAAGGTCCCAGACGAGAATGCCTCTGGAAGCAACATGCTAAGCCTGGATAGCTTAGGCTTTGGAGCATGCAACTCTTTGTTTGTAGACTATACACCCAGCGAATTTGAAACTGTATCTGGACAAAATGTCAGCCTTCTGGACACAGGCCAAGCGTTTGAAACGATGACGGTCACAAAGGTCCCCGACGAGAATGCCTCTGGTTGCGTAGCAGTAAGCCCGGCTAGCTCAGTCGGTAGAGCATGAGACTCTTAATCTCAGGGTCGTGGGTTCGAGCCCCACGTTGGGCGTGTTTACATTATGGAGGCCTATCCGTCACTCTGAGAGGCTTCAAGTAGTTGAATCAACTATTGCAGATCCAGAGGTGCTGTGGCTTAGCTGGTTGAAAGCGCCTGTCTTGTAAACAGGAGATCCTGGGTTCAACTCCCAGCAGCACCTCCCTGTGTTTGTTTTATAAAACTGGCCCATTTTTAACTTTCACCAATGTTGTGGATTTAAACGTATAGCGTCACAAAGGTCCCAGACGAGAATGCCTCTGGAAGCAACATGCTAAGCCTGGATAGCTCAGGCTTTGGAGCATGCAACTCTTTGTTTGTAGACTATACACCCAGCGAATTTGAAATTGTATCTGGACAAAATGTCAGCCTTCTGGACACAGGCCAAGCGTTTGAAACGATGACGGTCACAAAGGTCACCGACGAGAATGCCTCTGATTGCGTAGCAGTAAGCCCACTCTGAGAGGCTTCAAGTAGTTGAATCAACTATTGTAGATCCAGAGGTGCTGTGGCTTAGCTGGTTGAAAGCACCTGTCTTGTAAACAGGAGATCCTGGGTTCAACTCCCAGCAGCACCTCCCTGTGTTTGTTTATAAAACTGGCCCATTTTTAACTTTCACCAATGTTGTGGATTCAAACGTATAGCGTCACAAAGGTCCCAGACGAGAATGCCTCTGGAAGCAACATGCTAAGCCTGGATAGCTTAGGCTTTGGAGCATGCAACTCTTTGTTTGTAGACTATACACCCAGCGAATTTGAAACTGTATCTGGACAAAATGTCAGCCTTCTGGACACAGGCCAAGCGTTTGAAACGATGACGGTCACAAAGGTCCCCGACGAGAATGCCTCTGGTTGCGTAGCAGTAAGCCCGGCTAGCTCAGTCGGTAGAGCATGAGACTCTTAATCTCAGGGTCGTGGGTTCGAGCCCCACGTTGGGCGTGTTTACATTATGGAGGCCTATCCGTCACTCTGAGAGGCTTCAAGTAGTTGAATCAACTATTGCAGATCCAGAGGTGCTGTGGCTTAGCTGGTTGAAAGCGCCTGTCTTGTAAACAGGAGATCCTGGGTTCAACTCCCAGCAGCACCTCCCTGTGTTTGTTTTATAAAACTGGCCCATTTTTAACTTTCACCAATGTTGTGGATTCAAACGTATAGCGTCACAAAGGTCCCAGACGAGAATGCCTCTGGAAGCAACATGCTAAGCCTGGATAGCTCAGGCTTTGGAGCATGCAACTCTTTGTTTGTAGACTATACACCCAGCGAATTTGAAACTGTATCTGGACAAAATGTCAGCCTTCTGGACACAGGCCAAGCGTTTGAAACGATGACGGTCACAAAGGTCACCGACGAGAATGCCTCTGATTGCGTAGCAGTAAGCCCACTCTGAGAGGCTTCAAGTAGTTGAATCAACTATTGCAGATCCAGAGGTGCAGTGGCTTAGCTGGTTGAAAGCGCCTGTCATGTAAACAGGTGGTCCTGGGTTCAACTCCCAGCAGCACCTCCCTGTGTTTGTTTTATAAAACTTGCCCATTTTTAACTTTCACCAATGTTGTGGATTCAAACGTATAGCGTCACAAAGGTCCCAGACGAGAATGCCTCTGGAAGCAACATGCTAAGCCTGGATAGCTTAGGCTTTGGAGCATGCAACTCTTTGTTTGTAGACTATACACCCAGCGAATTTGAAACTGTATCTGGACAAAATGTCAGCCTTCTGGACACAGGCCAAGCGTTTGAAACGATGACGGTCACAAAGGTCCCCGACGAGAATGCCTCTGGTTGCGTAGCAGTAAGCCCGGCTAGCTCAGTCGGTAGAGCATGAGACTCTTAATCTCAGGGTCGTGGGTTCGAGCCCCACGTTGGGCGTGTTTACATTATGGAGGCCTATCCGTCACTCTGAGAGGCTTCAAGTAGTTGAATCAACTATTGCAGATCCAGAGGTGCTGTGGCTTAGCTGGTTGAAAGCGCCTGTCTTGTAAACAGGAGATCCTGGGTTCAACTCCCAGCAGCACCTCCCTGTGTTTGTTTTATAAAACTGGCCCATTTTTAACTTTCACCAATGTTGTGGATTTAAACGTATAGCGTCACAAAGGTCCCAGACGAGAATGCCTCTGGAAGCAACATGCTAAGCCTGGATAGCTCAGGCTTTGGAGCATGCAACTCTTTGTTTGTAGACTATACACCCAGCGAATTTGAAATTGTATCTGGACAAAATGTCAGCCTTCTGGACACAGGCCAAGCGTTTGAAACGATGACGGTCACAAAGGTCACCGACGAGAATGCCTCTGATTGCGTAGCAGTAAGCCCACTCTGAGAGGCTTCAAGTAGTTGAATCAACTATTGTAGATCCAGAGGTGCTGTGGCTTAGCTGGTTGAAAGCACCTGTCTTGTAAACAGGAGATCCTGGGTTCAACTCCCAGCAGCACCTCCCTGTGTTTGTTTATAAAACTGGCCCATTTTTAACTTTCACCAATGTTGTGGATTCAAACGTATAGCGTCACAAAGGTCCCAGACGAGAATGCCTCTGGAAGCAACATGCTAAGCCTGGATAGCTTAGGCTTTGGAGCATGCAACTCTTTGTTTGTAGACTATACACCCAGCGAATTTGAAACTGTATCTGGACAAAATGTCAGCCTTCTGGACACAGGCCAAGCGTTTGAAACGATGACGGCCACAAAGGTCCCCGACGAGAATGCCTCTGGTTGCGTAGCAGTAAGCCCGGCTAGCTCAGTCGGTAGAGCATGAGACTCTTAATCTCAGGGTCGTGGGTTCGAGCCCCACGTTGGGCGTGTTTACATTATGGAGGCCTATCCGTCACTCTGAGAGGCTTCAAGTAGTTGAATCAACTATTGCAGATCCAGAGGTGCTGTGGCTTAGCTGGTTGAAAGCGCCTGTCTTGTAAACAGGAGATCCTGGGTTCAACTCCCAGCAGCACCTCCCTGTGTTTGTTTTATAAAACTGGCCCATTTTTAACTTTCACCAATGTTGTGGATTTAAACGTATAGCGTCACAAAGGTCCCAGACGAGAATGCCTCTGGAAGCAACATGCTAAGCCTGGATAGCTCAGGCTTTGGAGCATGCAACTCTTTGTTTGTAGACTATACACCCAGCGAATTTGAAATTGTATCTGGACAAAATGTCAGCCTTCTGGACACAGGCCAAGCGTTTGAAACGATGACGGTCACAAAGGTCACCGACGAGAATGCCTCTGATTGCGTAGCAGTAAGCCCACTCTGAGAGGCTTCAAGTAGTTGAATCAACTATTGTAGATCCAGAGGTGCTGTGGCTTAGCTGGTTGAAAGCACCTGTCTTGTAAACAGGAGATCCTGGGTTCAACTCCCAGCAGCACCTCCCTGTGTTTGTTTATAAAACTGGCCCATTTTTAACTTTCACCAATGTTGTGGATTCAAACGTATAGCGTCACAAAGGTCCCAGACGAGAATGCCTCTGGAAGCAACATGCTAAGCCTGGATAGCTTAGGCTTTGGAGCATGCAACTCTTTGTTTGTAGACTATACACCCAGCGAATTTGAAACTGTATCTGGACAAAATGTCAGCCTTCTGGACACAGGCCAAGCGTTTGAAACGATGACGGTCACAAAGGTCCCCGACGAGAATGCCTCTGGTTGCGTAGCAGTAAGCCCGGCTAGCTCAGTCGGTAGAGCATGAGACTCTTAATCTCAGGGTCGTGGGTTCGAGCCCCACGTTGGGCGTGTTTACATTATGGAGGCCTATCCGTCACTCTGAGAGGCTTCAAGTAGTTGAATCAACTATTGCAGATCCAGAGGTGCTGTGGCTTAGCTGGTTGAAAGCGCCTGTCTTGTAAACAGGAGATCCTGGGTTCAACTCCCAGCAGCACCTCCCTGTGTTTGTTTTATAAAACTGGCCCATTTTTAACTTTCACCAATGTTGTGGATTCAAACGTATAGCGTCACAAAGGTCCCAGACGAGAATGCCTCTGGAAGCAACATGCTAAGCCTGGATAGCTCAGGCTTTGGAGCATGCAACTCTTTGTTTGTAGACTATACACCCAGCGAATTTGAAACTGTATCTGGACAAAATGTCAGCCTTCTGGACACAGGCCAAGCGTTTGAAACGATGACGGTCACAAAGGTCCCCGACGAGAATGCCTCTGGTTGCGTAGCAGTAAGCCCGGCTAGCTCAGTCGGTAGAGCATGAGACTCTTAATCTCAGGGTCGTGGGTTCGAGCCCCACGTTGGGCGTGTTTACATTATGGAGGCCTATCCGTCACTCTGAGAGGCTTCAAGTAGTTGAATCAACTATTGCAGATCCAGAGGTGCTGTGGCTTAGCTGGTTGAAAGCGCCTGTCTTGTAAACAGGAGATCCTGGGTTCAACTCCCAGCAGCACCTCCCTGTGTTTGTTTTATAAAACTGGCCCATTTTTAACTTTCACCAATGTTGTGGATTCAAACGTATAGCGTCACAAAGGTCCCAGACGAGAATGCCTCTGGAAGCAACATGCTAAGCCTGGATAGCTCAGGCTTTGGAGCATGCAACTCTTTGTTTGTAGACTATACACCCAGCGAATTTGAAACTGTATCTGGACAAAATGTCAGCCTTCTGGACACAGGCCAAGCGTTTGAAACGATGACGGTCACAAAGGTCACCGACGAGAATGCCTCTGATTGCGTAGCAGTAAGCCCACTCTGAGAGGCTTCAAGTAGTTGAATCAACTATTGTAGATCCAGAGGTGCTGTGGCTTAGCTGGTTGAAAGCACCTGTCTTGTAAACAGGAGATCCTGGGTTCAACTCCCAGCAGCACCTCCCTGTGTTTGTTTATAAAACTGGCCCATTTTTAACTTTCACCAATGTTGTGGATTCAAACGTATAGCGTCACAAAGGTCCCAGACGAGAATGCCTCTGGAAGCAACATGCTAAGCCTGGATAGCTTAGGCTTTGGAGCATGCAACTCTTTGTTTGTAGACTATACACCCAGCGAATTTGAAACTGTATCTGGACAAAATGTCAGCCTTCTGGACACAGGCCAAGCGTTTGAAACGATGACGGTCACAAAGGTCCCCGACGAGAATGCCTCTGGTTGCGTAGCAGTAAGCCCGGCTAGCTCAGTCGGTAGAGCATGAGACTCTTAATCTCAGGGTCGTGGGTTCGAGCCCCACGTTGGGCGTGTTTACATTATGGAGGCCTATCCGTCACTCTGAGAGGCTTCAAGTAGTTGAATCAACTATTGCAGATCCAGAGGTGCTGTGGCTTAGCTGGTTGAAAGCGCCTGTCTTGTAAACAGGAGATCCTGGGTTCAACTCCCAGCAGCACCTCCCTGTGTTTGTTTTATAAAACTGGCCCATTTTTAACTTTCACCAATGTTGTGGATTTAAACGTATAGCGTCACAAAGGTCCCAGACGAGAATGCCTCTGGAAGCAACATGCTAAGCCTGGATAGCTCAGGCTTTGGAGCATGCAACTCTTTGTTTGTAGACTATACACCCAGCGAATTTGAAATTGTATCTGGACAAAATGTCAGCCTTCTGGACACAGGCCAAGCGTTTGAAACGATGACGGTCACAAAGGTCACCGACGAGAATGCCTCTGATTGCGTAGCAGTAAGCCCACTCTGAGAGGCTTCAAGTAGTTGAATCAACTATTGTAGATCCAGAGGTGCTGTGGCTTAGCTGGTTGAAAGCACCTGTCTTGTAAACAGGAGATCCTGGGTTCAACTCCCAGCAGCACCTCCCTGTGTTTGTTTATAAAACTGGCCCATTTTTAACTTTCACCAATGTTGTGGATTCAAACGTATAGCGTCACAAAGGTCCCAGACGAGAATGCCTCTGGAAGCAACATGCTAAGCCTGGATAGCTTAGGCTTTGGAGCATGCAACTCTTTGTTTGTAGACTATACACCCAGCGAATTTGAAACTGTATCTGGACAAAATGTCAGCCTTCTGGACACAGGCCAAGCGTTTGAAACGATGACGGTCACAAAGGTCCCCGACGAGAATGCCTCTGGTTGCGTAGCAGTAAGCCCGGCTAGCTCAGTCGGTAGAGCATGAGACTCTTAATCTCAGGGTCGTGGGTTCGAGCCCCACGTTGGGCGTGTTTACATTATGGAGGCCTATCCGTCACTCTGAGAGGCTTCAAGTAGTTGAATCAACTATTGCAGATCCAGAGGTGCTGTGGCTTAGCTGGTTGAAAGCGCCTGTCTTGTAAACAGGAGATCCTGGGTTCAACTCCCAGCAGCACCTCCCTGTGTTTGTTTTATAAAACTGGCCCATTTTTAACTTTCACCAATGTTGTGGATTTAAACGTATAGCGTCACAAAGGTCCCAGACGAGAATGCCTCTGGAAGCAACATGCTAAGCCTGGATAGCTCAGGCTTTGGAGCATGCAACTCTTTGTTTGTAGACTATACACCCAGCGAATTTGAAATTGTATCTGGACAAAATGTCAGCCTTCTGGACACAGGCCAAGCGTTTGAAACGATGACGGTCACAAAGGTCACCGACGAGAATGCCTCTGATTGCGTAGCAGTAAGCCCACTCTGAGAGGCTTCAAGTAGTTGAATCAACTATTGTAGATCCAGAGGTGCTGTGGCTTAGCTGGTTGAAAGCACCTGTCTTGTAAACAGGAGATCCTGGGTTCAACTCCCAGCAGCACCTCCCTGTGTTTGTTTATAAAACTGGCCCATTTTTAACTTTCACCAATGTTGTGGATTCAAACGTATAGCGTCACAAAGGTCCCAGACGAGAATGCCTCTGGAAGCAACATGCTAAGCCTGGATAGCTTAGGCTTTGGAGCATGCAACTCTTTGTTTGTAGACTATACACCCAGCGAATTTGAAACTGTATCTGGACAAAATGTCAGCCTTCTGGACACAGGCCAAGCGTTTGAAACGATGACGGTCACAAAGGTCCCCGACGAGAATGCCTCTGGTTGCGTAGCAGTAAGCCCGGCTAGCTCAGTCGGTAGAGCATGAGACTCTTAATCTCAGGGTCGTGGGTTCGAGCCCCACGTTGGGCGTGTTTACATTATGGAGGCCTATCCGTCACTCTGAGAGGCTTCAAGTAGTTGAATCAACTATTGCAGATCCAGAGGTGCTGTGGCTTAGCTGGTTGAAAGCGCCTGTCTTGTAAACAGGAGATCCTGGGTTCAACTCCCAGCAGCACCTCCCTGTGTTTGTTTTATAAAACTGGCCCATTTTTAACTTTCACCAATGTTGTGGATTTAAACGTATAGCGTCACAAAGGTCCCAGACGAGAATGCCTCTGGAAGCAACATGCTAAGCCTGGATAGCTCAGGCTTTGGAGCATGCAACTCTTTGTTTGTAGACTATACACCCAGCGAATTTGAAATTGTATCTGGACAAAATGTCAGCCTTCTGGACACAGGCCAAGCGTTTGAAACGATGACGGTCACAAAGGTCACCGACGAGAATGCCTCTGATTGCGTAGCAGTAAGCCCACTCTGAGAGGCTTCAAGTAGTTGAATCAACTATTGTAGATCCAGAGGTGCTGTGGCTTAGCTGGTTGAAAGCACCTGTCTTGTAAACAGGAGATCCTGGGTTCAACTCCCAGCAGCACCTCCCTGTGTTTGTTTATAAAACTGGCCCATTTTTAACTTTCACCAATGTTGTGGATTCAAACGTATAGCGTCACAAAGGTCCCAGACGAGAATGCCTCTGGAAGCAACATGCTAAGCCTGGATAGCTTAGGCTTTGGAGCATGCAACTCTTTGTTTGTAGACTATACACCCAGCGAATTTGAAACTGTATCTGGACAAAATGTCAGCCTTCTGGACACAGGCCAAGCGTTTGAAACGATGACGGTCACAAAGGTCCCCGACGAGAATGCCTCTGGTTGCGTAGCAGTAAGCCCGGCTAGCTCAGTCGGTAGAGCATGAGACTCTTAATCTCAGGGTCGTGGGTTCGAGCCCCACGTTGGGCGTGTTTACATTATGGAGGCCTATCCGTCACTCTGAGAGGCTTCAAGTAGTTGAATCAACTATTGCAGATCCAGAGGTGCTGTGGCTTAGCTGGTTGAAAGCGCCTGTCTTGTAAACAGGAGATCCTGGGTTCAACTCCCAGCAGCACCTCCCTGTGTTTGTTTTATAAAACTGGCCCATTTTTAACTTTCACCAATGTTGTGGATTCAAACGTATAGCGTCACAAAGGTCCCAGACGAGAATGCCTCTGGAAGCAACATGCTAAGCCTGGATAGCTCAGGCTTTGGAGCATGCAACTCTTTGTTTGTAGACTATACACCCAGCGAATTTGAAACTGTATCTGGACAAAATGTCAGCCTTCTGGACACAGGCCAAGCGTTTGAAACGATGACGGTCACAAAGGTCACCGACGAGAATGCCTCTGATTGCGTAGCAGTAAGCCCACTCTGAGAGGCTTCAAGTAGTTGAATCAACTATTGCAGATCCAGAGGTGCTGTGGCTTAGCTGGTTGAAAGCGCCTGTCATGTAAACAGGTGGTCCTGGGTTCAACTCCCAGCAGCACCTCCCTGTGTTTGTTTTATAAAACTTGCCCATTTTTAACTTTCACCAATGTTGTGGATTCAAACGTATAGCGTCACAAAGGTCCCAGACGAGAATGCCTCTGGAAGCAACATGCTAAGCCTGGATAGCTTAGGCTTTGGAGCATGCAACTCTTTGTTTGTAGACTATACACCCAGCGAATTTGAAACTGTATCTGGACAAAATGTCAGCCTTCTGGACACAGGCCAAGCGTTTGAAACGATGACGGTCACAAAGGTCCCCGACGAGAATGCCTCTGGTTGCGTAGCAGTAAGCCCGGCTAGCTCAGTCGGTAGAGCATGAGACTCTTAATCTCAGGGTCGTGGGTTCGAGCCCCACGTTGGGCGTGTTTACATTATGGAGGCCTATCCGTCACTCTGAGAGGCTTCAAGTAGTTGAATCAACTATTGCAGATCCAGAGGTGCTGTGGCTTAGCTGGTTGAAAGCGCCTGTCTTGTAAACAGGAGATCCTGGGTTCAACTCCCAGCAGCACCTCCCTGTGTTTGTTTTATAAAACTGGCCCATTTTTAACTTTCACCAATGTTGTGGATTCAAACGTATAGCGTCACAAAGGTCCCAGACGAGAATGCCTCTGGAAGCAACATGCTAAGCCTGGATAGCTCAGGCTTTGGAGCATGCAACTCTTTGTTTGTAGACTATACACCCAGCGAATTTGAAACTGTATCTGGACAAAATGTCAGCCTTCTGGACACAGGCCAAGCGTTTGAAACGATGACGGTCACAAAGGTCACCGACGAGAATGCCTCTGATTGCGTAGCAGTAAGCCCACTCTGAGAGGCTTCAAGTAGTTGAATCAACTATTGCAGATCCAGAGGTGCTGTGGCTTAGCTGGTTGAAAGCGCCTGTCATGTAAACAGGTGGTCCTGGGTTCAACTCCCAGCAGCACCTCCCTGTGTTTGTTTTATAAAACTTGCCCATTTTTAACTTTCACCAATGTTGTGGATTCAAACGTATAGCGTCACAAAGGTCCCAGACGAGAATGCCTCTGGAAGCAACATGCTAAGCCTGGATAGCTTAGGCTTTGGAGCATGCAACTCTTTGTTTGTAGACTATACACCCAGCGAATTTGAAACTGTATCTGGACAAAATGTCAGCCTTCTGGACACAGGCCAAGCGTTTGAAACGATGACGGTCACAAAGGTCCCCGACGAGAATGCCTCTGGTTGCGTAGCAGTAAGCCCGGCTAGCTCAGTCGGTAGAGCATGAGACTCTTAATCTCAGGGTCGTGGGTTCGAGCCCCACGTTGGGCGTGTTTACATTATGGAGGCCTATCCGTCACTCTGAGAGGCTTCAAGTAGTTGAATCAACTATTGCAGATCCAGAGGTGCTGTGGCTTAGCTGGTTGAAAGCGCCTGTCTTGTAAACAGGAGATCCTGGGTTCAACTCCCAGCAGCACCTCCCTGTGTTTGTTTTATAAAACTGGCCCATTTTTAACTTTCACCAATGTTGTGGATTCAAACGTATAGCGTCACAAAGGTCCCAGACGAGAATGCCTCTGGAAGCAACATGCTAAGCCTGGATAGCTCAGGCTTTGGAGCATGCAACTCTTTGTTTGTAGACTATACACCCAGCGAATTTGAAACTGTATCTGGACAAAATGTCAGCCTTCTGGACACAGGCCAAGCGTTTGAAACGATGACGGTCACAAAGGTCCCCGACGAGAATGCCTCTGGTTGCGTAGCAGTAAGCCCGGCTAGCTCAGTCGGTAGAGCATGAGACTCTTAATCTCAGGGTCGTGGGTTCGAGCCCCACGTTGGGCGTGTTTACATTATGGAGGCCTATCCGTCACTCTGAGAGGCTTCAAGTAGTTGAATCAACTATTGCAGATCCAGAGGTGCTGTGGCTTAGCTGGTTGAAAGCGCCTGTCTTGTAAACAGGAGATCCTGGGTTCAACTCCCAGCAGCACCTCCCTGTGTTTGTTTTATAAAACTGGCCCATTTTTAACTTTCACCAATGTTGTGGATTCAAACGTATAGCGTCACAAAGGTCCCAGACGAGAATGCCTCTGGAAGCAACATGCTAAGCCTGGATAGCTCAGGCTTTGGAGCATGCAACTCTTTGTTTGTAGACTATACACCCAGCGAATTTGAAACTGTATCTGGACAAAATGTCAGCCTTCTGGACACAGGCCAAGCGTTTGAAACGATGACGGTCACAAAGGTCACCGACGAGAATGCCTCTGATTGCGTAGCAGTAAGCCCACTCTGAGAGGCTTCAAGTAGTTGAATCAACTATTGTAGATCCAGAGGTGCTGTGGCTTAGCTGGTTGAAAGCACCTGTCTTGTAAACAGGAGATCCTGGGTTCAACTCCCAGCAGCACCTCCCTGTGTTTGTTTATAAAACTGGCCCATTTTTAACTTTCACCAATGTTGTGGATTCAAACGTATAGCGTCACAAAGGTCCCAGACGAGAATGCCTCTGGAAGCAACATGCTAAGCCTGGATAGCTTAGGCTTTGGAGCATGCAACTCTTTGTTTGTAGACTATACACCCAGCGAATTTGAAACTGTATCTGGACAAAATGTCAGCCTTCTGGACACAGGCCAAGCGTTTGAAACGATGACGGCCACAAAGGTCCCCGACGAGAATGCCTCTGGTTGCGTAGCAGTAAGCCCGGCTAGCTCAGTCGGTAGAGCATGAGACTCTTAATCTCAGGGTCGTGGGTTCGAGCCCCACGTTGGGCGTGTTTACATTATGGAGGCCTATCCGTCACTCTGAGAGGCTTCAAGTAGTTGAATCAACTATTGCAGATCCAGAGGTGCTGTGGCTTAGCTGGTTGAAAGCGCCTGTCTTGTAAACAGGAGATCCTGGGTTCAACTCCCAGCAGCACCTCCCTGTGTTTGTTTTATAAAACTGGCCCATTTTTAACTTTCACCAATGTTGTGGATTTAAACGTATAGCGTCACAAAGGTCCCAGACGAGAATGCCTCTGGAAGCAACATGCTAAGCCTGGATAGCTCAGGCTTTGGAGCATGCAACTCTTTGTTTGTAGACTATACACCCAGCGAATTTGAAATTGTATCTGGACAAAATGTCAGCCTTCTGGACACAGGCCAAGCGTTTGAAACGATGACGGTCACAAAGGTCACCGACGAGAATGCCTCTGATTGCGTAGCAGTAAGCCCACTCTGAGAGGCTTCAAGTAGTTGAATCAACTATTGTAGATCCAGAGGTGCTGTGGCTTAGCTGGTTGAAAGCACCTGTCTTGTAAACAGGAGATCCTGGGTTCAACTCCCAGCAGCACCTCCCTGTGTTTGTTTATAAAACTGGCCCATTTTTAACTTTCACCAATGTTGTGGATTCAAACGTATAGCGTCACAAAGGTCCCAGACGAGAATGCCTCTGGAAGCAACATGCTAAGCCTGGATAGCTTAGGCTTTGGAGCATGCAACTCTTTGTTTGTAGACTATACACCCAGCGAATTTGAAACTGTATCTGGACAAAATGTCAGCCTTCTGGACACAGGCCAAGCGTTTGAAACGATGACGGTCACAAAGGTCCCCGACGAGAATGCCTCTGGTTGCGTAGCAGTAAGCCCGGCTAGCTCAGTCGGTAGAGCATGAGACTCTTAATCTCAGGGTTGTGGGTTCGAGCCCCACGTTGGGCGTGTTTACATTATGGAGGCCTATCCGTCACTCTGAAAGGGCTTCAAGTAGTTGAATCAACAATTGCAGATCCAGAGGTGCTGTGGCTTAGCTGGTTGAAAGCGCCTGTCTTGTAAACAGGAGATCCTGGGTTCAACTCCCAGCAGCACCTCCCTGTGTTTGTTTTATAAAACTGGCCTATTTTTAACTTTCACCAATGTTGTGGATTTAAACGTATAGCGTCACAAAGGTCCCAGACGAGAATGCCTCTGGAAGCAACATGCTAAGCCTGGATAGCTCAGGCTTTGGAGCATGCAACTCTTTGTTTGTAGACTATACACCCAGCGAATTTGAAATTGTATCTGTACAAAATGGTCAGCCTTCTGGACACAGGCCAAGCGTTTGAAACGATGACGGTCACAAAGGTCCCCGACGAGAATGCCTCTGGTTGCGTAGCAGTAAGCCCGGCTAGCTCAGTCGGTAGAGCATGAGACTCTTAATCTCAGGGTCGTGGGTTCGAGCCCCACGTTGGGCGTGTTTACATTATGGAGGCCTATCCGTCACTCTGAGAGGCTTCAAGTACTTGAATCAACTATTGCAGATCCAGAGGTGCTGTGGCTTAGCTGGTTGAAAGCACCTGTCTTGTAAACAACAGATCCTGGGTTCAACTCCCAGCAGCACCTCCCTGTGTTTGTTTTATAAAACTGGCACATTTTTTACTTTCACCAATGTTGTGGATTCAAACGTATACCGTCACAAAGGTCCCCGACGAGAATGCCTCTGGAAGCAACATGCTAAGCCTGGATAGCTCAGGCGTTGGAGCATGCCACTCTTTGTTTGTAGACTATACACCCAGCGAATTTGAAACTGTATCTGGACAAAATGTCAGCCTTCTGGACACAGGCCAAGCGTTTGAAACGATGACGGTCACAAAGGTCCCCGACGAGAATGCCTCTGGTTGCGTAGCAGGAAGCCCGGCTAGCTCAGTCGGTAGAGCATGAGACTCTTAATCTCAGGGTCGTGGGTTCGAGCCCCACGTTGGGCGTGTTTACATTATGGAGGCCTATCCGTCACTCTGAGAGGCTTCAAGTAGTTGAATCAACTATTGCAGATACAGAGGTGCTGTGGCTTAGCTGGTTGAAAGCGCCTGTCTTGTAAACAGGGGATCCTGGGTTCAAATCCCAGCAGCACCTCCCTGTGTTTATTTATAAAACTGGCCCATTTTTAACTTTCACCAATGTTGTGGATTCAAACGTATAGCGTCACAAAGGTCCCAGACGAGAATGCCTCTGGAAGCAACATGCTAAGCCTGGATAGCTTAGGCTTTGGAGCATGCAACTCTTTGTTTGTAGACTATACACCCAGCGAATTTGAAACTGTATCTGGACAAAATGTCAGCCTTCTGGACACAGGCCAAGCGTTTGAAACGATGACGGCCACAAAGGTCCCCGACGAGAATGCCTCTGGTTGCGTAGCAGTAAGCCCGGCTAGCTCAGTCGGTAGAGCATGAGACTCTTAATCTCAGGGTCGTGGGTTCGAGCCCCACGTTGGGCGTGTTTACATTATGGAGGCCTATCCGTCACTCTGAGAGGCTTCAAGTAGTTGAATCAACTATTGCAGATCCAGAGGTGCTGTGGCTTAGCTGGTTGAAAGCGCCTGTCTTGTAAACAGGAGATCCTGGGTTCAACTCCCAGCAGCACCTCCCTGTGTTTGTTTTATAAAACTGGCCCATTTTTAACTTTCACCAATGTTGTGGATTTAAACGTATAGCGTCACAAAGGTCCCAGACGAGAATGCCTCTGGAAGCAACATGCTAAGCCTGGATAGCTCAGGCTTTGGAGCATGCAACTCTTTGTTTGTAGACTATACACCCAGCGAATTTGAAATTGTATCTGGACAAAATGTCAGCCTTCTGGACACAGGCCAAGCGTTTGAAACGATGACGGTCACAAAGGTCACCGACGAGAATGCCTCTGATTGCGTAGCAGTAAGCCCACTCTGAGAGGCTTCAAGTAGTTGAATCAACTATTGTAGATCCAGAGGTGCTGTGGCTTAGCTGGTTGAAAGCACCTGTCTTGTAAACAGGAGATCCTGGGTTCAACTCCCAGCAGCACCTCCCTGTGTTTGTTTATAAAACTGGCCCATTTTTAACTTTCACCAATGTTGTGGATTCAAACGTATAGCGTCACAAAGGTCCCAGACGAGAATGCCTCTGGAAGCAACATGCTAAGCCTGGATAGCTTAGGCTTTGGAGCATGCAACTCTTTGTTTGTAGACTATACACCCAGCGAATTTGAAACTGTATCTGGACAAAATGTCAGCCTTCTGGACACAGGCCAAGCGTTTGAAACGATGACGGTCACAAAGGTCCCCGACGAGAATGCCTCTGGTTGCGTAGCAGTAAGCCCGGCTAGCTCAGTCGGTAGAGCATGAGACTCTTAATCTCAGGGTCGTGGGTTCGAGCCCCACGTTGGGCGTGTTTACATTATGGAGGCCTATCCGTCACTCTGAGAGGCTTCAAGTAGTTGAATCAACTATTGCAGATCCAGAGGTGCTGTGGCTTAGCTGGTTGAAAGCGCCTGTCTTGTAAACAGGAGATCCTGGGTTCAACTCCCAGCAGCACCTCCCTGTGTTTGTTTTATAAAACTGGCCCATTTTTAACTTTCACCAATGTTGTGGATTCAAACGTATAGCGTCACAAAGGTCCCAGACGAGAATGCCTCTGGAAGCAACATGCTAAGCCTGGATAGCTCAGGCTTTGGAGCATGCAACTCTTTGTTTGTAGACTATACACCCAGCGAATTTGAAACTGTATCTGGACAAAATGTCAGCCTTCTGGACACAGGCCAAGCGTTTGAAACGATGACGGTCACAAAGGTCACCGACGAGAATGCCTCTGATTGCGTAGCAGTAAGCCCACTCTGAGAGGCTTCAAGTAGTTGAATCAACTATTGCAGATCCAGAGGTGCTGTGGCTTAGCTGGTTGAAAGCGCCTGTCATGTAAACAGGTGGTCCTGGGTTCAACTCCCAGCAGCACCTCCCTGTGTTTGTTTTATAAAACTTGCCCATTTTTAACTTTCACCAATGTTGTGGATTCAAACGTATAGCGTCACAAAGGTCCCAGACGAGAATGCCTCTGGAAGCAACATGCTAAGCCTGGATAGCTTAGGCTTTGGAGCATGCAACTCTTAGTTTGTAGACTATACACCCAGCGAATTTGAAACTGTATCTGGACAAAATGTCAGCCTTCTGGACACAGGCCAAGCGTTTGAAACGATGACGGTCACAAAGGTCCCCGACGAGAATGCCTCTGGTTGCGTAGCAGTAAGCCCGGCTAGCTCAGTCGGTAGAGCATGAGACTCTTAATCTCAGGGTCGTGGGTTCGAGCCCCACGTTGGGCGTGTTTACATTATGGAGGCCTATCCGTCACTCTGAGAGGCTTCAAGTAGTTGAATCAACTATTGTAGATCCAGAGGTGCTGTGGCTTAGCTGGTTGAAAGCGCCTGTCTTGTAAACAGGAGATCCTGGGTTCAACTCCCAGCAGCACCTCCCTGTGTTTGTTTTATAAAACTGGCCCATTTTTAACTTTCACCAATGTTGTGGATTCAAACGTATAGCGTCACAAAGGTCCCAGACGAGAATGCCTCTGGAAGCAACATGCTAAGCCTGGATAGCTCAGGCTTTGGAGCATGCAACTCTTTGTTTGTAGACTATACACCCAGCGAATTTGAAACTGTATCTGGACAAAATGTCAGCCTTCTGGACACAGGCCAAGCGTTTGAAACGATGACGGTCACAAAGGTCACCGACGAGAATGCCTCTGATTGCGTAGCAGTAAGCCCACTCTGAGAGGCTTCAAGTAGTTGAATCAACTATTGTAGATCCAGAGGTGCTGTGGCTTAGCTGGTTGAAAGCACCTGTCTTGTAAACAGGAGATCCTGGGTTCAACTCCCAGCAGCACCTCCCTGTGTTTGTTTATAAAACTGGCCCATTTTTAACTTTCACCAATGTTGTGGATTCAAACGTATAGCGTCACAAAGGTCCCAGACGAGAATGCCTCTGGAAGCAACATGCTAAGCCTGGATAGCTTAGGCTTTGGAGCATGCAACTCTTTGTTTGTAGACTATACACCCAGCGAATTTGAAACTGTATCTGGACAAAATGTCAGCCTTCTGGACACAGGCCAAGCGTTTGAAACGATGACGGTCACAAAGGTCCCCGACGAGAATGCCTCTGGTTGCGTAGCAGTAAGCCCGGCTAGCTCAGTCGGTAGAGCATGAGACTCTTAATCTCAGGGTCGTGGGTTCGAGCCCCACGTTGGGCGTGTTTACATTATGGAGGCCTATCCGTCACTCTGAGAGGCTTCAAGTAGTTGAATCAACTATTGCAGATCCAGAGGTGCTGTGGCTTAGCTGGTTGAAAGCGCCTGTCTTGTAAACAGGAGATCCTGGGTTCAACTCCCAGCAGCACCTCCCTGTGTTTGTTTTATAAAACTGGCCCATTTTTAACTTTCACCAATGTTGTGGATTCAAACGTATAGCGTCACAAAGGTCCCAGACGAGAATGCCTCTGGAAGCAACATGCTAAGCCTGGATAGCTCAGGCTTTGGAGCATGCAACTCTTTGTTTGTAGACTATACACCCAGCGAATTTGAAACTGTATCTGGACAAAATGTCAGCCTTCTGGACACAGGCCAAGCGTTTGAAACGATGACGGTCACAAAGGTCACCGACGAGAATGCCTCTGATTGCGTAGCAGTAAGCCCACTCTGAGAGGCTTCAAGTAGTTGAATCAACTATTGCAGATCCAGAGGTGCTGTGGCTTAGCTGGTTGAAAGCGCCTGTCTTGTAAACAGGAGATCCTGGGTTCAACTCCCAGCAGCACCTCCCTGTGTTTGTTTTATAAAACTGGCCCATTTTTAACTTTCACCAATGTTGTGGATTCAAACGTATAGCGTCGCAAAGGTCCCAGACGAGAATGCCTCTGGAAGCAACATGCTAAGCCTGGATAGCTCAGGCTTTGGAGCATGCAACTCTTTGTTTGTAGACTATACACCCAGCGAATTTGAAACTGTATCTGGACAAAATGTCAGCCTTCTGGACACAGGCCAAGCGTTTGAAACCATGACGGTCACAAAGGTCCCCGACGAGAATGCCTCTGGTTGCGTAGCAGTAAGCCTGGATAGCTCAGTCGGTAGAGCATGAGACTCTTAATCTCAGGGTCGTGGGTTAGAGCCCCACTTTGGGCGTGTTTACATTATGGAGGCCTATCCGTCAGTCTGAGAGGCTTCAAGTAGTTGAATCAACTATTGGAGATCCAGAGGTGCTGTGGCTTAGCTGGTTGAAAGCGCCTGTCTTGTAAACAGGAGATCCTGGGTTCAACTCCCAGCATGACCTCCCTGTGTTTGTTTTATAAAACTGGCACATTTTTTACCTTCACCAATGTTGTGGATTCAAACGTATACCGTCACAAAGGTCCCCGACGAGAATGCCTCTGGAAGCAACATGCTAAGCCTGGATAGCTCAGGCTTTGGAGCATGCAACTCTTTGTTTGTAGACTATACACCCAGCGAATTTGAAACTGTATCTGGACAAAATGTCAGCCTTCTGGACACAGGCCAAGCGTTTGAAACGATGACGGTCACAAAGGTCACCGACGAGAATGCCTCTGATTGCGTAGCAGTAAGCCCACTCTGAGAGGCTTCAAGTAGTTGAATCAACTATTGTAGATCCAGAGGTGCTGTGGCTTAGCTGGTTGAAAGCACCTGTCTTGTAAACAGGAGATCCTGGGTTCAACTCCCAGCAGCACCTCCCTGTGTTTGTTTATAAAACTGGCCCATTTTTAACTTTCACCAATGTTGTGGATTCAAACGTATAGCGTCACAAAGGTCCCAGACGAGAATGCCTCTGGAAGCAACATGCTAAGCCTGGATAGCTTAGGCTTTGGAGCATGCAACTCTTTGTTTGTAGACTATACACCCAGCGAATTTGAAACTGTATCTGGACAAAATGTCAGCCTTCTGGACACAGGCCAAGCGTTTGAAACGATGACGGTCACAAAGGTCCCCGACGAGAATGCCTCTGGTTGCGTAGCAGTAAGCCCGGCTAGCTCAGTCGGTAGAGCATGAGACTCTTAATCTCAGGGTCGTGGGTTCGAGCCCCACGTTGGGCGTGTTTACATTATGGAGGCCTATCCGTCACTCTGAGAGGCTTCAAGTAGTTGAATCAACTATTGCAGATCCAGAGGTGCTGTGGCTTAGCTGGTTGAAAGCGCCTGTCTTGTAAACAGGAGATCCTGGGTTCAACTCCCAGCAGCACCTCCCTGTGTTTGTTTTATAAAACTGGCACATTTTTTACTTTCACCAATGTTGTGGATTCAAACGTATACCGTCACAAAGGTCCCCGACGAGAATGCCTCTGGAAGCAACATGCTAAGCCTGGATAGCTCAGGCGTTGGAGCATGCCACTCTTTGTTTGTAGACTATACACCCAGCGAATTTGAAACTGTATCTGGACAAAATGTCAGCCTTCTGGACACAGGCCAAGCGTTTGAAACGATGACGGTCACAAAGGTCCCCGACGAGAATGCCTCTGGTTGCGTAGCAGGAAGCCCGGCTAGCTCAGTCGGTAGAGCATGAGACTCTTAATCTCAGGGTCGTGGGTTCGAGCCCCACGTTGGGCGTGTTTACATTATGGAGGCCTATCCGTCACTCTGAGAGGCTTCAAGTAGTTGAATCAACTATTGCAGATACAGAGGTGCTGTGGCTTAGCTGGTTGAAAGCGCCTGTCTTGTAAACAGGGGATCCTGGGTTCAAATCCCAGCAGCACCTCCCTGTGTTTATTTATAAAACTGGCCCATTTTTAACTTTCACCAATGTTGTGGATTCAAACGTATAGCGTCACAAAGGTCCCAGACGAGAATGCCTCTGGAAGCAACATGCTAAGCCTGGATAGCTTAGGCTTTGGAGCATGCAACTCTTTGTTTGTAGACTATACACCCAGCGAATTTGAAACTGTATCTGGACAAAATGTCAGCCTTCTGGACACAGGCCAAGCGTTTGAAACGATGACGGCCACAAAGGTCCCCGACGAGAATGCCTCTGGTTGCGTAGCAGTAAGCCCGGCTAGCTCAGTCGGTAGAGCATGAGACTCTTAATCTCAGGGTCGTGGGTTCGAGCCCCACGTTGGGCGTGTTTACATTATGGAGGCCTATCCGTCACTCTGAGAGGCTTCAAGTAGTTGAATCAACTATTGCAGATCCAGAGGTGCTGTGGCTTAGCTGGTTGAAAGCGCCTGTCTTGTAAACAGGAGATCCTGGGTTCAACTCCCAGCAGCACCTCCCTGTGTTTGTTTTATAAAACTGGCCCATTTTTAACTTTCACCAATGTTGTGGATTTAAACGTATAGCGTCACAAAGGTCCCAGACGAGAATGCCTCTGGAAGCAACATGCTAAGCCTGGATAGCTCAGGCTTTGGAGCATGCAACTCTTTGTTTGTAGACTATACACCCAGCGAATTTGAAATTGTATCTGGACAAAATGTCAGCCTTCTGGACACAGGCCAAGCGTTTGAAACGATGACGGTCACAAAGGTCACCGACGAGAATGCCTCTGATTGCGTAGCAGTAAGCCCACTCTGAGAGGCTTCAAGTAGTTGAATCAACTATTGTAGATCCAGAGGTGCTGTGGCTTAGCTGGTTGAAAGCACCTGTCTTGTAAACAGGAGATCCTGGGTTCAACTCCCAGCAGCACCTCCCTGTGTTTGTTTATAAAACTGGCCCATTTTTAACTTTCACCAATGTTGTGGATTCAAACGTATAGCGTCACAAAGGTCCCAGACGAGAATGCCTCTGGAAGCAACATGCTAAGCCTGGATAGCTTAGGCTTTGGAGCATGCAACTCTTTGTTTGTAGACTATACACCCAGCGAATTTGAAACTGTATCTGGACAAAATGTCAGCCTTCTGGACACAGGCCAAGCGTTTGAAACGATGACGGTCACAAAGGTCCCCGACGAGAATGCCTCTGGTTGCGTAGCAGTAAGCCCGGCTAGCTCAGTCGGTAGAGCATGAGACTCTTAATCTCAGGGTCGTGGGTTCGAGCCCCACGTTGGGCGTGTTTACATTATGGAGGCCTATCCGTCACTCTGAGAGGCTTCAAGTAGTTGAATCAACTATTGCAGATCCAGAGGTGCTGTGGCTTAGCTGGTTGAAAGCGCCTGTCTTGTAAACAGGAGATCCTGGGTTCAACTCCCAGCAGCACCTCCCTGTGTTTGTTTTATAAAACTGGCCCATTTTTAACTTTCACCAATGTTGTGGATTTAAACGTATAGCGTCACAAAGGTCCCAGACGAGAATGCCTCTGGAAGCAACATGCTAAGCCTGGATAGCTCAGGCTTTGGAGCATGCAACTCTTTGTTTGTAGACTATACACCCAGCGAATTTGAAATTGTATCTGGACAAAATGTCAGCCTTCTGGACACAGGCCAAGCGTTTGAAACGATGACGGTCACAAAGGTCACCGACGAGAATGCCTCTGATTGCGTAGCAGTAAGCCCACTCTGAGAGGCTTCAAGTAGTTGAATCAACTATTGTAGATCCAGAGGTGCTGTGGCTTAGCTGGTTGAAAGCACCTGTCTTGTAAACAGGAGATCCTGGGTTCAACTCCCAGCAGCACCTCCCTGTGTTTGTTTATAAAACTGGCCCATTTTTAACTTTCACCAATGTTGTGGATTCAAACGTATAGCGTCACAAAGGTCCCAGACGAGAATGCCTCTGGAAGCAACATGCTAAGCCTGGATAGCTTAGGCTTTGGAGCATGCAACTCTTTGTTTGTAGACTATACACCCAGCGAATTTGAAACTGTATCTGGACAAAATGTCAGCCTTCTGGACACAGGCCAAGCGTTTGAAACGATGACGGTCACAAAGGTCCCCGACGAGAATGCCTCTGGTTGCGTAGCAGTAAGCCCGGCTAGCTCAGTCGGTAGAGCATGAGACTCTTAATCTCAGGGTCGTGGGTTCGAGCCCCACGTTGGGCGTGTTTACATTATGGAGGCCTATCCGTCACTCTGAGAGGCTTCAAGTAGTTGAATCAACTATTGCAGATCCAGAGGTGCTGTGGCTTAGCTGGTTGAAAGCGCCTGTCTTGTAAACAGGAGATCCTGGGTTCAACTCCCAGCAGCACCTCCCTGTGTTTGTTTTATAAAACTGGCCCATTTTTAACTTTCACCAATGTTGTGGATTCAAACGTATAGCGTCACAAAGGTCCCAGACGAGAATGCCTCTGGAAGCAACATGCTAAGCCTGGATAGCTCAGGCTTTGGAGCATGCAACTCTTTGTTTGTAGACTATACACCCAGCGAATTTGAAACTGTATCTGGACAAAATGTCAGCCTTCTGGACACAGGCCAAGCGTTTGAAACGATGACGGTCACAAAGGTCACCGACGAGAATGCCTCTGATTGCGTAGCAGTAAGCCCACTCTGAGAGGCTTCAAGTAGTTGAATCAACTATTGCAGATCCAGAGGTGCTGTGGCTTAGCTGGTTGAAAGCGCCTGTCATGTAAACAGGTGGTCCTGGGTTCAACTCCCAGCAGCACCTCCCTGTGTTTGTTTTATAAAACTTGCCCATTTTTAACTTTCACCAATGTTGTGGATTCAAACGTATAGCGTCACAAAGGTCCCAGACGAGAATGCCTCTGGAAGCAACATGCTAAGCCTGGATAGCTTAGGCTTTGGAGCATGCAACTCTTAGTTTGTAGACTATACACCCAGCGAATTTGAAACTGTATCTGGACAAAATGTCAGCCTTCTGGACACAGGCCAAGCGTTTGAAACGATGACGGTCACAAAGGTCCCCGACGAGAATGCCTCTGGTTGCGTAGCAGTAAGCCCGGCTAGCTCAGTCGGTAGAGCATGAGACTCTTAATCTCAGGGTCGTGGGTTCGAGCCCCACGTTGGGCGTGTTTACATTATGGAGGCCTATCCGTCACTCTGAGAGGCTTCAAGTAGTTGAATCAACTATTGTAGATCCAGAGGTGCTGTGGCTTAGCTGGTTGAAAGCGCCTGTCTTGTAAACAGGAGATCCTGGGTTCAACTCCCAGCAGCACCTCCCTGTGTTTGTTTTATAAAACTGGCCCATTTTTAACTTTCACCAATGTTGTGGATTCAAACGTATAGCGTCACAAAGGTCCCAGACGAGAATGCCTCTGGAAGCAACATGCTAAGCCTGGATAGCTCAGGCTTTGGAGCATGCAACTCTTTGTTTGTAGACTATACACCCAGCGAATTTGAAACTGTATCTGGACAAAATGTCAGCCTTCTGGACACAGGCCAAGCGTTTGAAACGATGACGGTCACAAAGGTCACCGACGAGAATGCCTCTGATTGCGTAGCAGTAAGCCCACTCTGAGAGGCTTCAAGTAGTTGAATCAACTATTGTAGATCCAGAGGTGCTGTGGCTTAGCTGGTTGAAAGCACCTGTCTTGTAAACAGGAGATCCTGGGTTCAACTCCCAGCAGCACCTCCCTGTGTTTGTTTATAAAACTGGCCCATTTTTAACTTTCACCAATGTTGTGGATTCAAACGTATAGCGTCACAAAGGTCCCAGACGAGAATGCCTCTGGAAGCAACATGCTAAGCCTGGATAGCTTAGGCTTTGGAGCATGCAACTCTTTGTTTGTAGACTATACACCCAGCGAATTTGAAACTGTATCTGGACAAAATGTCAGCCTTCTGGACACAGGCCAAGCGTTTGAAACGATGACGGTCACAAAGGTCCCCGACGAGAATGCCTCTGGTTGCGTAGCAGTAAGCCCGGCTAGCTCAGTCGGTAGAGCATGAGACTCTTAATCTCAGGGTCGTGGGTTCGAGCCCCACGTTGGGCGTGTTTACATTATGGAGGCCTATCCGTCACTCTGAGAGGCTTCAAGTAGTTGAATCAACTATTGCAGATCCAGAGGTGCTGTGGCTTAGCTGGTTGAAAGCGCCTGTCTTGTAAACAGGAGATCCTGGGTTCAACTCCCAGCAGCACCTCCCTGTGTTTGTTTTATAAAACTGGCCCATTTTTAACTTTCACCAATGTTGTGGATTCAAACGTATAGCGTCACAAAGGTCCCAGACGAGAATGCCTCTGGAAGCAACATGCTAAGCCTGGATAGCTCAGGCTTTGGAGCATGCAACTCTTTGTTTGTAGACTATACACCCAGCGAATTTGAAACTGTATCTGGACAAAATGTCAGCCTTCTGGACACAGGCCAAGCGTTTGAAACGATGACGGTCACAAAGGTCACCGACGAGAATGCCTCTGATTGCGTAGCAGTAAGCCCACTCTGAGAGGCTTCAAGTAGTTGAATCAACTATTGCAGATCCAGAGGTGCTGTGGCTTAGCTGGTTGAAAGCGCCTGTCTTGTAAACAGGAGATCCTGGGTTCAACTCCCAGCAGCACCTCCCTGTGTTTGTTTTATAAAACTGGCCCATTTTTAACTTTCACCAATGTTGTGGATTCAAACGTATAGCGTCGCAAAGGTCCCAGACGAGAATGCCTCTGGAAGCAACATGCTAAGCCTGGATAGCTCAGGCTTTGGAGCATGCAACTCTTTGTTTGTAGACTATACACCCAGCGAATTTGAAACTGTATCTGGACAAAATGTCAGCCTTCTGGACACAGGCCAAGCGTTTGAAACCATGACGGTCACAAAGGTCCCCGACGAGAATGCCTCTGGTTGCGTAGCAGTAAGCCTGGATAGCTCAGTCGGTAGAGCATGAGACTCTTAATCTCAGGGTCGTGGGTTAGAGCCCCACTTTGGGCGTGTTTACATTATGGAGGCCTATCCGTCAGTCTGAGAGGCTTCAAGTAGTTGAATCAACTATTGGAGATCCAGAGGTGCTGTGGCTTAGCTGGTTGAAAGCGCCTGTCTTGTAAACAGGAGATCCTGGGTTCAACTCCCAGCATGACCTCCCTGTGTTTGTTTTATAAAACTGGCACATTTTTTACCTTCACCAATGTTGTGGATTCAAACGTATACCGTCACAAAGGTCCCCGACGAGAATGCCTCTGGAAGCAACATGCTAAGCCTGGATAGCTCAGGCTTTGGAGCATGCAACTCTTTGTTTGTAGACTATACACCCAGCGAATTTGAAACTGTATCTGGACAAAATGTCAGCCTTCTGGACACAGGCCAAGCGTTTGAAACGATGACGGTCACAAAGGTCACCGACGAGAATGCCTCTGATTGCGTAGCAGTAAGCCCACTCTGAGAGGCTTCAAGTAGTTGAATCAACTATTGTAGATCCAGAGGTGCTGTGGCTTAGCTGGTTGAAAGCACCTGTCTTGTAAACAGGAGATCCTGGGTTCAACTCCCAGCAGCACCTCCCTGTGTTTGTTTATAAAACTGGCCCATTTTTAACTTTCACCAATGTTGTGGATTCAAACGTATAGCGTCACAAAGGTCCCAGACGAGAATGCCTCTGGAAGCAACATGCTAAGCCTGGATAGCTTAGGCTTTGGAGCATGCAACTCTTTGTTTGTAGACTATACACCCAGCGAATTTGAAACTGTATCTGGACAAAATGTCAGCCTTCTGGACACAGGCCAAGCGTTTGAAACGATGACGGTCACAAAGGTCCCCGACGAGAATGCCTCTGGTTGCGTAGCAGTAAGCCCGGCTAGCTCAGTCGGTAGAGCATGAGACTCTTAATCTCAGGGTCGTGGGTTCGAGCCCCACGTTGGGCGTGTTTACATTATGGAGGCCTATCCGTCACTCTGAGAGGCTTCAAGTAGTTGAATCAACTATTGCAGATCCAGAGGTGCTGTGGCTTAGCTGGTTGAAAGCGCCTGTCTTGTAAACAGGAGATCCTGGGTTCAACTCCCAGCAGCACCTCCCTGTGTTTGTTTTATAAAACTGGCCCATTTTTAACTTTCACCAATGTTGTGGATTCAAACGTATAGCGTCACAAAGGTCCCAGACGAGAATGCCTCTGGAAGCAACATGCTAAGCCTGGATAGCTCAGGCTTTGGAGCATGCAACTCTTTGTTTGTAGACTATACACCCAGCGAATTTGAAACTGTATCTGGACAAAATGTCAGCCTTCTGGACACAGGCCAAGCGTTTGAAACGATGACGGTCACAAAGGTCACCGACGAGAATGCCTCTGATTGCGTAGCAGTAAGCCCACTCTGAGAGGCTTCAAGTAGTTGAATCAACTATTGCAGATCCAGAGGTGCTGTGGCTTAGCTGGTTGAAAGCGCCTGTCTTGTAAACAGGAGATCCTGGGTTCAACTCCCAGCAGCACCTCCCTGTGTTTGTTTTATAAAACTGGCCCATTTTTAACTTTCACCAATGTTGTGGATTCAAACGTATAGCGTCGCAAAGGTCCCAGACGAGAATGCCTCTGGAAGCAACATGCTAAGCCTGGATAGCTCAGGCTTTGGAGCATGCAACTCTTTGTTTGTAGACTATACACCCAGCGAATTTGAAACTGTATCTGGACAAAATGTCAGCCTTCTGGACACAGGCCAAGCGTTTGAAACCATGACGGTCACAAAGGTCCCCGACGAGAATGCCTCTGGTTGCATAGCAGTAAGCCTGGATAGCTCAGTCGGTAGAGCATGAGACTCTTAATCTCAGGGTCGTGGGTTAGAGCCCCACTTTGGGCGTGTTTACATTATGGAGGCCTATCCGTCAGTCTGAGAGGCTTCAAGTAGTTGAATCAACTATTGGAGATCCAGAGGTGCTGTGGCTTAGCTGGTTGAAAGCGCCTGTCTTGTAAACAGGAGATCCTGGGTTCAACTCCCAGCATGACCTCCCTGTGTTTGTTTTATAAAACTGGCACATTTTTTACCTTCACCAATGTTGTGGATTCAAACGTATACCGTCACAAAGGTCCCCGACGAGAATGCCTCTGGAAGCAACATGCTAAGCCTGGATAGCTCAGGCTTTGGAGCATGCAACTCTTTGTTTGTAGACTATACACCCAGCGAATTTGAAACTGTATCTGGACAAAATGTCAGCCTTCTGGACACAGGCCAAGCGTTTGAAACGATGACGGTCACAAAGGTCCCCGACGAGAATGCCTCTGGTTGCGTAGCTGTAAGCCCACTCTGAGAGGCTTCAAGTAGTTGAATCAACTATTGGAGATCCAGAGGTGCTGTGGCTTAGCTGGTTGAAAGCGCCTGTCTTGTAAACAAGAGATCCTGGGTTCAACTCCCAGCAGCACCTCCCTGTGTTTGTTTATAAAACTGGCCCATTTTTAACTTTCACCAATGTTGTGGATTCAAACGTATAGCGTCACAAAGGTCCCCGACGAGAATGCCTCTGGAAGCAACATGCTAAGCCTGGATAGCTCAGGCTTTGGAGCATGCAACTCTTTGTTTGTAGACTATACACCCAGCGAATTTGAAACTGTATCTGGACAAAATGTCAGCCTTCTGGACACAGGCCAAGCGTTTGAAACGATGACGGTCACAAAGGTCACCGACGAGAATGCCTCTGGTTGCGTAGCAGTAAGCCCGGCTAGCTCAGTCGGTAGAGCATGAGACTCTTAATCTCAGGGTCGTGGGTTCGAGCCCCACGTTGGGCGTGTTTACATTATGGAGGCCTATCCGTCACTCTGAGAGGCTTCAAGTAGTTGAATCAACTATTGCAGATCCAGAGGTGCTGTGGCTTAGCTGGTTGAAAGCGCCTGTCTTGTAAACAGGAGATCCTGGGTTCAACTCCCAGCAGCACCTCCCTGTGTTTGTTTATAAAACTGTCCCATTTTTAACTTTCATCAATGTTGTGGATTCAAACGTATAGCGTCACAAAGGTCCCAGACGAGAATGCCTCTGGAAGCAACATGCTAAGCCTGGATAGCTCAGGCTTTGGAGCATGCAACTCTTTATTTGTAGACTATACACCCAGCGAATTTGAAACTGTATCTGTACAAAATGGTCAGCCTTCTGGACACAGGCCAAGCGTTTGAAACGATGACGGTCACAAAGGTCCCCGACGAGAATGCCTCTGGTTGCGTAGCAGTAAGCCCGGCTAGCTCAGTCGGTAGAGCATGAGACTCTTAATCTCAGGGTCGTGGGTTCGAGCCCCACGTTGGGTGTGTTTACATTATGGAGGCCTATCCGTCACTCTGAGAGGCTTCAAGTAGTTGAATCAACTATTGCAGATCCAGAGGTGCTGTGGCTTAGCTGGTTGAAAGCGCCTGTCTTGTAAACAGGAGATCCTGGGTTCAACTCCCAGCAGCACCTCACTGTGTTTGTTTCATACAACTGGCACATTTTTAACTTTCACCAATGTTGTGGATTCAAACGTATAGCGTCACAAAGGTCCCAGACGAGAATGCCTCTGGAAGCAACATGCTAAAGCCTGGATAGCTCAGGCGTTGGAGCATGGCACTCTTTGTTTGTAGACTATACACCCAGCGAATCTGAAACTGTATCTGGACAAAATGTCAGCCTTCTGGACACAGGCCAAGCGTTTGAAACGATGACGGTCACAAAGGTCCCCGACGAGAATGCCTCTGGTTGCGTAGCAGTAAGCCCGGCTAGCTCAGTCGGTAGAGCATGAGACTCTTAATCTCAGGGTCGTGGGTTCGAGCCCCACGTTGGGCGTGTTTACATTATGGAGGCCTATCCGTCACTCTGAGAGGCTTCAAGTAGTTGAATCAACTATTGCAGATCCAGAGGTGCTGTGGCTTAGCTGGTTGAAAGCGCCTGTCTTGTAAACAGGAGATCCTGGGTTCAACTCCCAGCAGCACCTCCCTGTGTTTGTTTATAAAACTGTCCCATTTTTTACTTTCACCAATGTTGTGGATTCAAACGTATAGCGTCACAAAGGTCCCAGACGAGAATGCCTCTGGAAGCAACATGCTAAGCCTGGATAGCTCAGGCTTTGGAGCATGCAACTCTTTATTTGTAGACTATACACCCAGCGAATTTGAAACTGTATCTGGACAAAATGGTCAGCCTTCTGGACACAGGCCAAGCGTTTGAAACGATGACGGTCACAAAGGTCCCCGACGAGAATGCCTCTGGTTGCGTAGCAGTAAGCCCGGCTAGCTCAGTCGGTAGAGCATGAGACTCTTAATCTCAGGGTCGTGGGTTCGAGCCCCACGTTGGGCGTGTTTACATTATGGAGGCCTATCCGTCACTCTGAGAGGCTTCAAGTAGTTGAATCAACTATTGCAGATCCAGAGGTGCTTTGGCTTAGCTGTTTGAAAGTGCCTGTCTCGTAAACAGGAGATACTGGGTTCAACTCCCAGCAGCACATCCCTGTGTTTGTTTTATACAACTGGCACATTTTTTACTGTCACCAATGTTGTGGATTCAAACGTATAGCGTCACAAAGGTCCCAGACGAGAATGCCTCTGGAAGCAACATGCTAAAGCCTGGATAGCTCAGGCGTTGGAGCATGGCACTCTTTGTTTGTAGACTATACACCCAGCGAATTTGAAACTGTATCTGGACAAAATGTCAGCCTTCTGGACACAGGCCAAGCGTTTGAAACGATGACGGTCACAAAGGTCCCCGACGAGAATGCCTCTGATTGCGTAGCAGTAAGCCCGGCTAGCTCAGTCGGTAGAGCATGAGACTCTTAATCTCAGGGTCGTGGGTTCGAGCCCTACGTTGGGAGTGTTTACATTATGGAGGCCTATCCGTCACTCTGAGAGGCTTCAAGTAGTTGAATCAACTATTGCAGATCCAGATGTGCTGTGGCTTAGCTGGTTGAAAGCGCCTGTCTTGTAAACAGGAGATCCTGGGTTCAACTCCCAGCAGCACCTCCCTGTGTTTGTTTATAAAACTGGCCCATTTTTAACTTTCATCAATGTTGTGGATTCAAACGTATAGCGTCACAAAGGTCCCAGACGAGAATGCCTCTGGAAGCAACATGCTGAGCCTGGATAGCTCAGGCTTTGGAGCATGCCACTCTTTGTTTGTAGACTATACACCCAGCGAATTTGAAACTGTATCTGGACAAAATGTCAGCCTTCTGGACACAGGCCAAGCGTTTGAAACGATGACGGTCACAAAGGTCCCCGACGAGAATGCCTCTAGTTGCGTAGCAGTAAGCCCGGCTAGCTCAGTCGGTAGAGCATGAGACTCTTAATCTCAGGGTCGTGGGTTCGAGCCCCACGTTGGGTGTGTTTGCATTATGGAGGCCTATCCGTCACTCTGAGAGGCTTCAAGTAGTTGAATCAACTATTGCAGATCCAGAGGTGCTGTGGCTTAGCTGGTTGAAAGCGCCTGTCTTGTAAACAGGAGATCCTGGGTTCAACTCCCAGCAGCACCTCACTGTGTTTGTTTCATACAACTGGCACATTTTTAACTTTCACCAATGTTGTGGATTCAAACGTATAGCGTCACAAAGGTCCCAGACGAGAATGCCTCTGGAAGCAACATGCTAAAGCCTGGATAGCTCAGGCGTTGGAGCATGGCACTCTTTGTTTGTAGACTATACACCCAGCAAATTTGAAACATTCATTTGAAACTGTATCTGGACAAAATGTCAGCCTTCTGGACACAGGCCAAGCGTTTGAAACAATGACGGTCACAAAGGTCCCCGACGAGAATGCCTCTGGTTGCGTAGCAGTAAGCCCGGCTAGCTCAGTCGGTAGAGCATGAGACTCTTAATCTCAGGGTCGTGGGTTCGAGCCCCACGTTGGGCGTGTTTACATTATGGAGGCCTATCCGTCACTCTGAGAGGCTTCAAGTAGTTGAATCAACTATTGCAGATCCAGAGGTGCTTTGGCTTAGCTGTTTGAAAGTGCCTGTCTCGTAAACAGGAGATACTGGGTTCAACTCCCAGCAGCACCTCCCTGTGTTTGTTTTATACAACTGGCACATTTTTTACTGTCACCAATGTTGTGGATTCAAACGTATAGCGTCACAAAGGTCCCAGACGAGAATGCCTCTGGAAGCAACATGCTAAAGCCTGGATAGCTCAGGCGTTGGAGCATGGCACTCTTTGTTTGTAGACTATACACCCAGCAAATTTTAAACATTCATTTGAAACTGTATCTGGACAAAATGTCAGCCTTCTGGACACAGGCCAAGCGTTTGAAACGATGACGGTCACAAAGGTCCCCGACGAGAATGCCTCTGGTTGCATAACAGTAAGCCCGGCTAGCTCAGTCGGTAGAGCATGAGACTCTTAATCTCAGGGTCGTGGGTTCGAGCCCCATGTTAGGCGTGTTTACATTATGGAGGCCTATCCGTCACTCTGAGAGGCTTCAAGTAGTTGAATCAACTATTTCAATCCAGAGGTGCCGTGGCTTAGCTGGTTGAAAGCGCCTGTCTTGTAAACAGGAAATCCTGGGTTCAACTCCCAGCAGCACCTCCCTGTATTTGTTTTATAAAACTGGCACATTTTTAACTTTCACCAATGTTGTGGATTCAAACGTATACCGTCACAAAGGTCCCCGACGAGAATTCCTCTGGAAGCAACATGCTAAGCCTGGATAGCTCAGGCTTTGGAGCATGCAACTCTTTGTTTGTAGACTATACACCCAGCAAATTTGAAACATTCATTTGAAACTGTATCTGGACAAAATGTCAGCCTTCTGGACACAGGCCAAGCGTTTGAAACGATGACGGTCACAAAGGTCCCCGACGAGAATGCCTCTGGTTGCGTAGCAGTAAGCCCGGCTAGCTCAGTCGGTAGAGCATGAGACTCTTAATCTCAGGGTCGTGGGTTCGAGCCCCACGCTGGGCGTGTTTACATTATGGAGGCCTATCCATCACTCTGAGAGGCTTCAAGTAGTTGAATCAACTATTGCAGCTCCAGAGGTGCTGTGGCTTAGCTGGTTGAAAGCGCCTGTCTTGTAAACAAGAGATCCTGGGTTCAACTCCCAGCAGCACCTCCCTGTGTTTGTTTTATAAAACTGGCACATTTTTTACTTTCACCAATGTTGTGGATTCAAACGTATACCGTCACAAAGGTCCCCGACGAGAATGCCTCTGGAAGCAACATGCTAAGCCTGGATAGCTCAGGCGTTGGAGCATGCCACTCTTTGTTTGTAGACTATACACCCAGTAAATTTGAAACATTCATTTGAAACTGTATCTGGACAAAATGTCAGCCTTCTGGACACAGGCCAAGCGTTTGAAAGATGACGGTCACAAAGGTCCCCGACGAGAATGCCTCTGGTTGCATAGCAGTAAGCCCGGCTAGCTCAGTCGGTAGAGAATGAGACTCTTAATCTCAGGGTCGTGGGAACGAGCCCCACGTTGGGCGTGTTTACATTATGGAGGCCTATCCGTCACTCTGAGAGGCTTCAAGTACTTGAATCAACTATTGCAGATCCAGAGGTGCTGTGGCTTAGCTGGTTGAAAGCACCTGTCTTGTAAACAACAGATCCTGGGTTCAACTCCCAGCAGCACCTCCCTGTGTTTGTTTTATAAAACTGGCACATTTTTTACTTTCACCAATGTTGTGGATTCAAACGTATACCGTCACAAAGGTCCCCGACGAGAATGCCTCTGGAAGCAACATGCTAAGCCTGGATAGCTCAGGCGTTGGAGCATGCCACTCTTTGTTTGTAGACTATACACCCAGCGAATTTGAAACTGTATCTGGACAAAATGTCAGCCTTCTGGACACAGGCCAAGCGTTTGAAACGATGACGGTCACAAAGGTCCCCGACGAGAATGCCTCTGGTTGCGTAGCAGGAAGCCCGGCTAGCTCAGTCGGTAGAGCATGAGACTCTTAATCTCAGGGTCGTGGGTTCGAGCCCCACGTTGGGCGTGTTTACATTATGGAGGCCTATCCGTCACTCTGAGAGGCTTCAAGTAGTTGAATCAACTATTGCAGATACAGAGGTGCTGTGGCTTAGCTGGTTGAAAGCACCTGTCTTGTAAACAGGAGATCCTGGATTCAACTCCCAGCAGCACCTCCCTGTGTTTGTTTATAAAACTGGCCCATTTTTAACTTTCACCAATGTTGTGGATTCAAACGTATAGCGTCACAAAGGTCCCAGACGAGAATGCCTCTGGAAGCAACATGCTAAGCCTGGATAGCTTAGGCTTTGGAGCATGCAACTCTTTGTTTGTAGACTATACACCCAGCGAATTTGAAACTGTATCTGGACAAAATGTCAGCCTTCTGGACACAGGCCAAGCGTTTGAAACGATGACGGTCACAAAGGTCACCGACGAGAATGCCTCTGATTGCGTAGCAGTAAGCCCACTCTGAGAGGCTTCAAGTAGTTGAATCAACTATTGTAGATCCAGAGGTGCTGTGGCTTAGCTGGTTGAAAGCACCTGTCTTGTAAACAAGAGATCCTGGGTTCAACTCCCAGCAGCACCTCCCTATGTTTGTTTTATAAAACTGGCACATTTTTTACTTTCACCAATGTTGTGGATTCAAACGTATACCGTCACAAAGGTCCCCGACGAGAATGCCTCTGGAAGCAACATGCTAAGCCTGGATAGCTCAGGCGTTGGAGCATGCCACTCTTTGTTTGTAGACTATACACCCAGCGAATTTGAAACTGTATCTGGACAAAATGTCAGCCTTCTGGACACAGGCCAAGCGTTTGAAACGATGACGGTCACAAAGGTCCCCGACGAGAATGCCTCTGGTTGCGTAGCAGTAAGCCCGGCTAGCTCAGTCGGTAGAGCATGAGACTCTTAATCTCAGGGTCGTGGGTTCGAGCCCCACGTTGGGTGTGTTTGCATTATGGAGGCCTATCCGTCACTCTGAGAGGCTTCAAGTAGTTGAATCAACTATTGCAGACCCAGAGGTGCTGTGGCTTAGCTGGTTGAAAGCGCCTGTCTTGTAAACAGGAGATCCTGGGTTCAACTCCCAGCAGCACCTCACTGTGTTTGTTTCATACAACTGGCACATTTTTAACTTTCACCAATGTTGTGGATTCAAACGTATAGCGTCACAAAGGTCCCAGACGAGAATGCCTCTGGAAGCAACATGCTAAAGCCTGGATAGCTCAGGCGTTGGAGCATGGCACTCTTTGTTTGTAGACTATACACCCAGCAAATTTGAAACATTCATTTGAAACTGTATCTGGACAAAATGTCAGCCTTCTGGACACAGGCCAAGCGTTTGAAACAATGACGGTCACAAAGGTCCCCGACGAGAATGTCTCTGGTTGCGTAGCAGTAAGCCCGGCTAGCTCAGTCGGTAGAGCATGAGACTCTTAATCTCAGGGTCGTGGGTTCGAGCCCCACGTTGGGCGTGTTTACATTATGGAGGCCTATCCGTCACTCTGAGAGGCTTCAAGTAGTTGAATCAACTATTGCAGATCCAGAGGTGCTTTGGCTTAGCTGTTTGAAAGTGCCTGTCTCGTAAACAGGAGATACTGGGTTCAACTCCCAGCAGCACTTTCCTGTGTTTGTTTTATACAACTGGCACATTTTTTACTGTCACCAATGTTGTGGATTCAAACGTATAGCGTCACAAAGGTCCCAGACGAGAATGCCTCTGGAAGCAACATGCTAAAGCCTGGATAGCTCAGGCGTTGGAGCATGGCACTCTTTGTTTGTAGACTATACACCCAGCGAATCTGAAACTGTATCTGGACAAAATGTCAGCCTTCTGGACACAGGCCAAGCGTTTGAAACGA
This sequence comes from Osmerus eperlanus, assembly GCF_963692335.1. Classification (NCBI taxonomy): domain Eukaryota; kingdom Metazoa; phylum Chordata; class Actinopteri; order Osmeriformes; family Osmeridae; genus Osmerus; species Osmerus eperlanus. Next base: position 6,436,498 of record NC_085021.1, read on the forward strand.
TGACGGTCACAAAGGTCCCCGACGAGAATGCCTCTGGTTGCGTGGCAGTAAGCCCGGCTAGCTCAGTCGGTAGAGCATGAGACTCTTAATCTCAGGGTCGTGGGTTCGAGCCCCACGTTGGGCGTGTTTACATTATGGAGGCCTATCCGTCACTCTGAGAGGCTTCAAGTAGTTGAATCAACTATTGCAGATCCAGAGGTGCTGTGGCTTAGCTGGTTGAAAGCGCCTGTCTTGTAAACAGGAGATCCTGGGTTCAACTCCCAGCAGCACCTCCCTGTGTTTGTTTATAAAACTGTCCCATTTTTTACTTTCATCAATGTTGTGGATTCAAACGTATAGCGTCACAAAGGTCCCAGACGAGAATGCCTCTGGAAGCAACATGCTAAGCCTGGATAGCTCAGGCTTTGGAGCATGCAACTCTTTATTTGTAGACTATACACCCAGCGAATTTGAAACTGTATCTGGACAAAATGGTCAGCCTTCTGGACACAGGCCAAGCGTTTGAAACGATGACGGTCACAAAGGTCCCCGACGAGAATGCTTCTGGTTGCGTAGCAGTAAGCCCGGCTAGCTCAGTCGGTAGAGCATGAGACTCTTAATCTCAGGGTCGTGGGTTCGAGTCCCACGTTGGGTGTGTTTGCATTATGGAGGCCTATCCGTCACTCTGAGAGGCTTCAAGTAGTTGAATCAACTATTGCAGATCCAGAGGTGCTGTGGCTTAGCTGGTTGAAAGCGCCTGTCTTGCAAACAGGAGATCCTGGGTTCAACTCCCAGCAGCACCTCACTGTGTTTGTTTCATACAACTGGCACATTTTTAACTTTCACCAATGTTGTGGATTCAAACGTATAGCGTCACAAAGGTCCCAGACGAGAATGCCTCTGGAAGCAACATGCTAAAGCCTGGATAGCTCAGGCGTTGGAGCATGGCACTCTTTGTTTGTAGACTATACACCCAGCAAATTTGAAACATTCATTTGAAACTGTATCTGGACAAAATGTCAGCCTTCTGGACACAGGCCAAGCGTTTGAAACAATGATGGTCACAAAGGTCCCCGACGAGAATGCCTCTGGTTGCGTAGCAGTAAGCCCGGCTAGCTCAGTCGGTAGAGCATGAGACTCTTAATCTCAGGGTTGTGGGTTCGAGCCCCACGTTGGGCGTGTTTACATTATGGAGGCCTATCCGTCACTCTGAGAGGCTTCAAGTAGTTGAATCAACTATTGCAGATCCAGAGGTGCTGTGGCTTAGCTGGTTGAAAGCGCCTGTCTTGTAAACAGGAGATCCTGGGTTCAACTCCCAGCAGCACCTCCCTGTGTTTGTTTATAAAACTGTCCCATTTTTTACTTTCATCAATGTTGTGGATTCAAACGTATAGCGTCACAAAGGTCCCAGACGAGAATGCCTCTGGAAGCAACATGCTAAGCCTGGATAGCTCAGGCTTTGGAGCATGCAACTCTTTATTTGTAGACTATACACCCAGCGAATTTGAAACTGTATCTGGACAAAATGGTCAGCCTTCTGGACACAGGCCAAGCGTTTGAAACGATGACGGTCACAAAGGTCCCCGACGAGAATGCCTCTGGTTGCGTAGCAGTAAGCCCGGCTAGCTCAGTCGGTAGAGCATGAGACTCTTAATCTCAGGGTCGTGGGTTCGAGCCCCACGTTGGGTGTGTTTGCATTATGGAGGCCTATCCGTCACTCTGAGAGGCTTCAAGTAGTTGAATCAACTATTGCAGATCCAGAGGTGCTGTGGCTTAGCTGGTTGAAAGCGCCTGTCTTGTAAACAGGAGATCCTGGGTTCAACTCCCAGCAGCACCTCACTGTGTTTGTTTCATACAACTGGCACATTTTTAACTTTCACCAATGTTGTGGATTCAAACGTATAGCGTCACAAAGGTCCCAGACGAGAATGCCTCTGGAAGCAACATGCTAAAGCCTGGATAGCTCAGGCGTTGGAGCATGGCACTCTTTGTTTGTAGACTATACACCCAGCAAATTTGAAACATTCATTTGAAACTGTATCTGGACAAAATGTCAGCCTTCTGGACACAGGCCAAGCGTTTGAAACAATGACGGTCACAAAGGTCCCCGACGAGAATGCCTCTGGTTGCGTAGCAGTAAGCCCGGCTAGCTCAGTCGGTAGAGCATGAGACTCTTAATCTCAGGGTCGTGGGTTCGAGCCCCACGTTGGGCGTGTTTACATTATGGAGGCCTATCCGTCACTCTGAGAGGCTTCAAGTAGTTGAATCAACTATTGCAGATCCAGAGGTGCTTTGGCTTAGCTGTTTGAAAGTGCCTGTCTCGTAAACAGGAGATACTGGGTTCAACTCCCAGCAGCACATCCCTGTGTTTGTTTTATACAACTGGCACATTTTTTACTGTCACCAATGTTGTGGATTCAAACGTATAGCGTCACAAAGGTCCCAGACGAGAATGCCTCTGGAAGCAACATGCTAAAGCCTGGATAGCTCAGGCGTTGGAGCATGGCACTCTTTGTTTGTAGACTATACACCCAGCAAATTTTAAACATTCATTTGAAACTGTATCTGGACAAAATGTCAGCCTTCTGGACACAGGCCAAGCGTTTGAAACGATGACGGTCACAAAGGTCCCCGACGAGAATGCCTCTGGTTGCATAACAGTAAGCCCGGCTAGCTCAGTCGGTAGAGCATGAGACTCTTAATCTCAGGGTCGTGGGTTCGAGCCCCATGTTGGGCGTGTTTACATTATGGAGGCCTATCCGTCACTCTGAGAGGCTTCAAGTAGTTGAATCAACTATTTCAATCCAGAGGTGCCGTGGCTTAGCTGGTTGAAAGCGCCTGTCTTGTAAACAGGAAATCCTGGGTTCAACTCCCAGCAGCACCTCCCTGTATTTGTTTTATAAAACTGGCACATTTTTAACTTTCACCAATGTTGTGGATTCAAACGTATACCGTCACAAAGGTCCCCGACGAGAATTCCTCTGGAAGCAACATGCTAAGCCTGGATAGCTCAGGCTTTGGAGCATGCAACTCTTTGTTTGTAGACTATACACCCAGCAAATTTGAAACATTCATTTGAAACTGTATCTGGACAAAATGTCAGCCTTCTGGACACAGGCCAAGCGTTTGAAACGATGACGGTCACAAAGGTCCCCGACGAGAATGCCTCTGGTTGCGTAGCAGTAAGCCCGGCTAGCTCAGTCGGTAGAGCATGAGACTCTTAATCTCAGGGTCGTGGGTTCGAGCCCCACGCTGGGCGTGTTTACATTATGGAGGCCTATCCATCACTCTGAGAGGCTTCAAGTAGTTGAATCAACTATTGCAGCTCCAGAGGTGCTGTGGCTTAGCTGGTTGAAAGCGCCTGTCTTGTAAACAAGAGATCCTGGGTTCAACTCCCAGCAGCACCTCCCTGTGTTTGTTTTATAAAACTGGCACATTTTTAACTTTCACCAATGTTGTGGATTCAAACGTATACCGTCACAAAGGTCCCCGACGAGAATGCCTCTGGAAGCAACATGCTAAGCCTGGATAGCTCAGGCGTTGGAGCATGCCACTCTTTGTTTGTAGACTATACACCCAGTAAATTTGAAACATTCATTTGAAACTGTATCTGGACAAAATGTCAGCCTTCTGGACACAGGCCAAGCGTTTGAAAGATGACGGTCACAAAGGTCCCCGACGAGAATGCCTCTGGTTGCATAGCAGTAAGCCCGGCTAGCTCAGTCGGTAGAGAATGAGACTCTTAATCTCAGGGTCGTGGGAACGAGCCCCACGTTGGGCGTGTTTACATTATGGAGGCCTATCCGTCACTCTGAGAGGCTTCAAGTACTTGAATCAACTATTGCAGATCCAGAGGTGCTGTGGCTTAGCTGGTTGAAAGCACCTGTCTTGTAAACAACAGATCCTGGGTTCAACTCCCAGCAGCACCTCCCTGTGTTTGTTTTATAAAACTGGCACATTTTTTACTTTCACCAATGTTGTGGATTCAAACGTATACCGTCACAAAGGTCCCCGACGAGAATGCCTCTGGAAGCAACATGCTAAGCCTGGATAGCTCAGGCGTTGGAGCATGCCACTCTTTGTTTGTAGACTATACACCCAGCGAATCTGAAACTGTATCTGGACAAAATGTCAGCCTTCTGGACACAGGCCAAGCGTTTGAAACGATGACGGTCACAAAGGTCCCCGACGAGAATGCCTCTGGTTGCGTGGCAGTAAGCCCGGCTAGCTCAGTCGGTAGAGCATGAGACTCTTAATCTCAGGGTCGTGGGTTCGAGCCCCACGTTGGGCGTGTTTACATTATGGAGGCCTATCCGTCACTCTGAGAGGCTTCAAGTAGTTGAATCAACTATTGCAGATCCAGAGGTGCTGTGGCTTAGCTGGTTGAAAGCGCCTGTCTTGTAAACAGGAGATCCTGGGTTCAACTCCCAGCAGCACCTCCCTGTGTTTGTTTATAAAACTGTCCCATTTTTTACTTTCATCAATGTTGTGGATTCAAACGTATAGCGTCACAAAGGTCCCAGACGAGAATGCCTCTGGAAGCAACATGCTAAGCCTGGATAGCTCAGGCTTTGGAGCATGCAACTCTTTATTTGTAGACTATACACCCAGCGAATTTGAAACTGTATCTGGACAAAATGGTCAGCCTTCTGGACACAGGCCAAGCGTTTGAAACGATGACGGTCACAAAGGTCCCCGACGAGAATGCTTCTGGTTGCGTAGCAGTAAGCCCGGCTAGCTCAGTCGGTAGAGCATGAGACTCTTAATCTCAGGGTCGTGGGTTCGAGTCCCACGTTGGGTGTGTTTGCATTATGGAGGCCTATCCGTCACTCTGAGAGGCTTCAAGTAGTTGAATCAACTATTGCAGATCCAGAGGTGCTGTGGCTTAGCTGGTTGAAAGCGCCTGTCTTGCAAACAGGAGATCCTGGGTTCAACTCCCAGCAGCACCTCACTGTGTTTGTTTCATACAACTGGCACATTTTTAACTTTCACCAATGTTGTGGATTCAAACGTATAGCGTCACAAAGGTCCCAGACGAGAATGCCTCTGGAAGCAACATGCTAAAGCCTGGATAGCTCAGGCGTTGGAGCATGGCACTCTTTGTTTGTAGACTATACACCCAGCAAATTTGAAACATTCATTTGAAACTGTATCTGGACAAAATGTCAGCCTTCTGGACACAGGCCAAGCGTTTGAAACAATGATGGTCACAAAGGTCCCCGACGAGAATGCCTCTGGTTGCGTAGCAGTAAGCCCGGCTAGCTCAGTCGGTAGAGCATGAGACTCTTAATCTCAGGGTTGTGGGTTCGAGCCCCACGTTGGGCGTGTTTACATTATGGAGGCCTATCCGTCACTCTGAGAGGCTTCAAGTAGTTGAATCAACTATTGCAGATCCAGAGGTGCTGTGGCTTAGCTGGTTGAAAGCGCCTGTCTTGTAAACAGGAGATCCTGGGTTCAACTCCCAGCAGCACCTCCCTGTGTTTGTTTATAAAACTGTCCCATTTTTTACTTTCATCAATGTTGTGGATTCAAACGTATAGCGTCACAAAGGTCCCAGACGAGAATGCCTCTGGAAGCAACATGCTAAGCCTGGATAGCTCAGGCTTTGGAGCATGCAACTCTTTATTTGTAGACTATACACCCAGCGAATTTGAAACTGTATCTGGACAAAATGGTCAGCCTTCTGGACACAGGCCAAGCGTTTGAAACGATGACGGTCACAAAGGTCCCCGACGAGAATGCCTCTGGTTGCGTAGCAGTAAGCCCGGCTAGCTCAGTCGGTAGAGCATGAGACTCTTAATCTCAGGGTCGTGGGTTCGAGCCCCACGTTGGGTGTGTTTGCATTATGGAGGCCTATCCGTCACTCTGAGAGGCTTCAAGTAGTTGAATCAACTATTGCAGATCCAGAGGTGCTGTGGCTTAGCTGGTTGAAAGCGCCTGTCTTGTAAACAGGAGATCCTGGGTTCAACTCCCAGCAGCACCTCACTGTGTTTGTTTCATACAACTGGCACATTTTTAACTTTCACCAATGTTGTGGATTCAAACGTATAGCGTCACAAAGGTCCCAGACGAGAATGCCTCTGGAAGCAACATGCTAAAGCCTGGATAGCTCAGGCGTTGGAGCATGGCACTCTTTGTTTGTAGACTATACACCCAGCAAATTTGAAACATTCATTTGAAACTGTATCTGGACAAAATGTCAGCCTTCTGGACACAGGCCAAGCGTTTGAAACAATGACGGTCACAAAGGTCCCCGACGAGAATGCCTCTGGTTGCGTAGCAGTAAGCCCGGCTAGCTCAGTCGGTAGAGCATGAGACTCTTAATCTCAGGGTCGTGGGTTCGAGCCCCACGTTGGGCGTGTTTACATTATGGAGGCCTATCCGTCACTCTGAGAGGCTTCAAGTAGTTGAATCAACTATTGCAGATCCAGAGGTGCTTTGGCTTAGCTGTTTGAAAGTGCCTGTCTCGTAAACAGGAGATACTGGGTTCAACTCCCAGCAGCACATCCCTGTGTTTGTTTTATACAACTGGCACATTTTTTACTGTCACCAATGTTGTGGATTCAAACGTATAGCGTCACAAAGGTCCCAGACGAGAATGCCTCTGGAAGCAACATGCTAAAGCCTGGATAGCTCAGGCGTTGGAGCATGGCACTCTTTGTTTGTAGACTATACACCCAGCAAATTTTAAACATTCATTTGAAACTGTATCTGGACAAAATGTCAGCCTTCTGGACACAGGCCAAGCGTTTGAAACGATGACGGTCACAAAGGTCCCCGACGAGAATGCCTCTGGTTGCATAACAGTAAGCCCGGCTAGCTCAGTCGGTAGAGCATGAGACTCTTAATCTCAGGGTCGTGGGTTCGAGCCCCATGTTGGGCGTGTTTACATTATGGAGGCCTATCCGTCACTCTGAGAGGCTTCAAGTAGTTGAATCAACTATTTCAATCCAGAGGTGCCGTGGCTTAGCTGGTTGAAAGCGCCTGTCTTGTAAACAGGAAATCCTGGGTTCAACTCCCAGCAGCACCTCCCTGTATTTGTTTTATAAAACTGGCACATTTTTAACTTTCACCAATGTTGTGGATTCAAACGTATACCGTCACAAAGGTCCCCGACGAGAATTCCTCTGGAAGCAACATGCTAAGCCTGGATAGCTCAGGCTTTGGAGCATGCAACTCTTTGTTTGTAGACTATACACCCAGCAAATTTGAAACATTCATTTGAAACTGTATCTGGACAAAATGTCAGCCTTCTGGACACAGGCCAAGCGTTTGAAACGATGACGGTCACAAAGGTCCCCGACGAGAATGCCTCTGGTTGCGTAGCAGTAAGCCCGGCTAGCTCAGTCGGTAGAGCATGAGACTCTTAATCTCAGGGTCGTGGGTTCGAGCCCCACGCTGGGCGTGTTTACATTATGGAGGCCTATCCATCACTCTGAGAGGCTTCAAGTAGTTGAATCAACTATTGCAGCTCCAGAGGTGCTGTGGCTTAGCTGGTTGAAAGCGCCTGTCTTGTAAACAAGAGATCCTGGGTTCAACTCCCAGCAGCACCTCCCTGTGTTTGTTTTATAAAACTGGCACATTTTTAACTTTCACCAATGTTGTGGATTCAAACGTATACCGTCACAAAGGTCCCCGACGAGAATGCCTCTGGAAGCAACATGCTAAGCCTGGATAGCTCAGGCGTTGGAGCATGCCACTCTTTGTTTGTAGACTATACACCCAGTAAATTTGAAACATTCATTTGAAACTGTATCTGGACAAAATGTCAGCCTTCTGGACACAGGCCAAGCGTTTGAAAGATGACGGTCACAAAGGTCCCCGACGAGAATGCCTCTGGTTGCATAGCAGTAAGCCCGGCTAGCTCAGTCGGTAGAGAATGAGACTCTTAATCTCAGGGTCGTGGGAACGAGCCCCACGTTGGGCGTGTTTACATTATGGAGGCCTATCCGTCACTCTGAGAGGCTTCAAGTACTTGAATCAACTATTGCAGATCCAGAGGTGCTGTGGCTTAGCTGGTTGAAAGCACCTGTCTTGTAAACAACAGATCCTGGGTTCAACTCCCAGCAGCACCTCCCTGTGTTTGTTTTATAAAACTGGCACATTTTTTACTTTCACCAATGTTGTGGATTCAAACGTATACCGTCACAAAGGTCCCCGACGAGAATGCCTCTGGAAGCAACATGCTAAGCCTGGATAGCTCAGGCGTTGGAGCATGCCACTCTTTGTTTGTAGACTATACACCCAGCGAATTTGAAACTGTATCTGGACAAAATGTCAGCCTTCTGGACACAGGCCAAGCGTTTGAAACGATGACGGTCACAAAGGTCCCCGACGAGAATGCCTCTGGTTGCGTAGCAGGAAGCCCGGCTAGCTCAGTCGGTAGAGCATGAGACTCTTAATCTCAGGGTCGTGGGTTCGAGCCCCACGTTGGGCGTGTTTACATTATGGAGGCCTATCCGTCACTCTGAGAGGCTTCAAGTAGTTGAATCAACTATTGCAGATCCAGAGGTGCTGTGGCTTAGCTGGTTGAAAGCGCCTGTCTTGTAAACAGGAGATCCTGGGTTCAACTCCCAGCAGCACCTCCCTGTGTTTGTTTATAAAACTGGCCCATTTTTAACTTTCATCAATGTTGTGGATTCAAACGTATAGCGTCACAAAGGTCCCAGACGAGAATGCCTCTGGAAGCAACATGCTGAGCCTGGATAGCTCAGGCTTTGGAGCATGCCACTCTTTGTTTGTAGACTATACACCCAGCGAATTTGAAACTGTATCTGGACAAAATGTCAGCCTTCTGGACACAGGCCAAGCGTTTGAAACGATGACGGTCACAAAGGTCCCCGACGAGAATGCCTCTAGTTGCGTAGCAGTAAGCCCGGCTAGCTCAGTCGGTAGAGCATGAGACTCTTAATCTCAGGGTCGTGGGTTCGAGCCCCACGTTGGGTGTGTTTGCATTATGGAGGCCTATCCGTCACTCTGAGAGGCTTCAAGTAGTTGAATCAACTATTGCAGATCCAGAGGTGCTGTGGCTTAGCTGGTTGAAAGCGCCTGTCTTGTAAACAGGAGATCCTGGGTTCAACTCCCAGCAGCACCTCACTGTGTTTGTTTCATACAACTGGCACATTTTTAACTTTCACCAATGTTGTGGATTCAAACGTATAGCGTCACAAAGGTCCCAGACGAGAATGCCTCTGGAAGCAACATGCTAAAGCCTGGATAGCTCAGGCGTTGGAGCATGGCACTCTTTGTTTGTAGACTATACACCCAGCAAATTTGAAACATTCATTTGAAACTGTATCTGGACAAAATGTCAGCCTTCTGGACACAGGCCAAGCGTTTGAAACAATGACGGTCACAAAGGTCCCCGACGAGAATGCCTCTGGTTGCGTAGCAGTAAGCCCGGCTAGCTCAGTCGGTAGAGCATGAGACTCTTAATCTCAGGGTCGTGGGTTCGAGCCCCACGTTGGGCGTGTTTACATTATGGAGGCCTATCCGTCACTCTGAGAGGCTTCAAGTAGTTGAATCAACTATTGCAGATCCAGAGGTGCTTTGGCTTAGCTGTTTGAAAGTGCCTGTCTCGTAAACAGGAGATACTGGGTTCAACTCCCAGCAGCACCTCCCTGTGTTTGTTTTATACAACTGGCACATTTTTTACTGTCACCAATGTTGTGGATTCAAACGTATAGCGTCACAAAGGTCCCAGACGAGAATGCCTCTGGAAGCAACATGCTAAAGCCTGGATAGCTCAGGCGTTGGAGCATGGCACTCTTTGTTTGTAGACTATACACCCAGCAAATTTTAAACATTCATTTGAAACTGTATCTGGACAAAATGTCAGCCTTCTGGACACAGGCCAAGCGTTTGAAACGATGACGGTCACAAAGGTCCCCGACGAGAATGCCTCTGGTTGCATAACAGTAAGCCCGGCTAGCTCAGTCGGTAGAGCATGAGACTCTTAATCTCAGGGTCGTGGGTTCGAGCCCCATGTTGGGCGTGTTTACATTATGGAGGCCTATCCGTCACTCTGAGAGGCTTCAAGTAGTTGAATCAACTATTTCAATCCAGAGGTGCCGTGGCTTAGCTGGTTGAAAGCGCCTGTCTTGTAAACAGGAAATCCTGGGTTCAACTCCCAGCAGCACCTCCCTGTATTTGTTTTATAAAACTGGCACATTTTTAACTTTCACCAATGTTGTGGATTCAAACGTATACCGTCACAAAGGTCCCCGACGAGAATTCCTCTGGAAGCAACATGCTAAGCCTGGATAGCTCAGGCTTTGGAGCATGCAACTCTTTGTTTGTAGACTATACACCCAGCAAATTTGAAACATTCATTTGAAACTGTATCTGGACAAAATGTCAGCCTTCTGGACACAGGCCAAGCGTTTGAAACGATGACGGTCACAAAGGTCCCCGACGAGAATGCCTCTGGTTGCGTAGCAGTAAGCCCGGCTAGCTCAGTCGGTAGAGCATGAGACTCTTAATCTCAGGGTCGTGGGTTCGAGCCCCACGCTGGGCGTGTTTACATTATGGAGGCCTATCCATCACTCTGAGAGGCTTCAAGTAGTTGAATCAACTATTGCAGCTCCAGAGGTGCTGTGGCTTAGCTGGTTGAAAGCGCCTGTCTTGTAAACAAGAGATCCTGGGTTCAACTCCCAGCAGCACCTCCCTGTGTTTGTTTTATAAAACTGGCACATTTTTAACTTTCACCAATGTTGTGGATTCAAACGTATACCGTCACAAAGGTCCCCGACGAGAATGCCTCTGGAAGCAACATGCTAAGCCTGGATAGCTCAGGCGTTGGAGCATGCCACTCTTTGTTTGTAGACTATACACCCAGTAAATTTGAAACATTCATTTGAAACTGTATCTGGACAAAATGTCAGCCTTCTGGACACAGGCCAAGCGTTTGAAAGATGACGGTCACAAAGGTCCCCGACGAGAATGCCTCTGGTTGCATAGCAGTAAGCCCGGCTAGCTCAGTCGGTAGAGAATGAGACTCTTAATCTCAGGGTCGTGGGAACGAGCCCCACGTTGGGCGTGTTTACATTATGGAGGCCTATCCGTCACTCTGAGAGGCTTCAAGTACTTGAATCAACTATTGCAGATCCAGAGGTGCTGTGGCTTAGCTGGTTGAAAGCACCTGTCTTGTAAACAACAGATCCTGGGTTCAACTCCCAGCAGCACCTCCCTGTGTTTGTTTATAAAACTGGCCCATTTTTAACTTTCACCAATGTTGTGGATTCAAACGTATAGCGTCACAAAGGTCCCAGACGAGAATGCCTCTGGAAGCAACATGCTAAGCCTGGATAGCTTAGGCTTTGGAGCATGCAACTCTTTGTTTGTAGACTATACACCCAGCGAATTTGAAACTGTATCTGGACAAAATGTCAGCCTTCTGGACACAGGCCAAGCGTTTGAAACGATGACGGTCACAAAGGTCACCGACGAGAATGCCTCTGATTGCGTAGCAGTAAGCCCACTCTGAGAGGCTTCAAGTAGTTGAATCAACTATTGTAGATCCAGAGGTGCTGTGGCTTAGCTGGTTGAAAGCACCTGTCTTGTAAACAAGAGATCCTGGGTTCAACTCCCAGCAGCACCTCCCTATGTTTGTTTTATAAAACTGGCACATTTTTTACTTTCACCAATGTTGTGGATTCAAACGTATACCGTCACAAAGGTCCCCGACGAGAATGCCTCTGGAAGCAACATGCTAAGCCTGGATAGCTCAGGCGTTGGAGCATGCCACTCTTTGTTTGTAGACTATACACCCAGCGAATTTGAAACTGTATCTGGACAAAATGTCAGCCTTCTGGACACAGGCCAAGCGTTTGAAACGATGACGGTCACAAAGGTCCCCGACGAGAATGCCTCTGGTTGCGTAGCAGGAAGCCCGGCTAGCTCAGTCGGTAGAGCATGAGACTCTTAATCTCAGGGTCGTGGGTTCGAGCCCCACGTTGGGCGTGTTTACATTATGGAGGCCTATCCGTCACTCTGAGAGGCTTCAAGTAGTTGAATCAACTATTGCAGATACAGAGGTGCTGTGGCTTAGCTGGTTGAAAGCGCCTGTCTTGTAAACAGGAGATCCTGGGTTCAAATCCCAGCAGCACCTCCCTGTGTTTGTTTATAAAACTGGCCCATTTTTAACTTTCACCAATGTTGTGGATTCAAACGTATAGCGTCACAAAGGTCCCAGACGAGAATGCCTCTGGAAGCAACATGCTAAGCCTGGATAGCTCAGGCGTTGGAGCATGCCACTCTTTGTTTGTAGACTATACACCCAGCGAATTTGAAACTGTATCTGGACAAAATGTCAGCCTTCTGGAAACAGGCCAAGCGTTTGAAACGATGACGGTCACAAAGGTCCCCGACGAGAATGCCTCTGGTTGCGTAGCAGTAAGCCCGGCTAGCTCAGTCGGTAGAGCATGAGACTCTTAATCTCAGGGTCGTGGGTTCGAGCCCCACATGGGCGTGTTTACATTATGGAGGCCTATCCGTCACTCTGAGAGGCTTCAAGTAGTTGAATCAACTATTGCAGATACAGAGGTGCTGTGGCTTAGCTGGTTGAAAGCGCCTGTCTTGTAAACAGGAGATCCTGGATTCAACTCCCAGCAGCACCTCCCTGTGTTTGTTTATAAAACTGGCCCATTTTTAACTTTCACCAATGTTGTGGATTCAAACGTATAGCGTCACAAAGGTCCCAGACGAGAATGCCTCTGGAAGCAACATGCTAAGCCTGGATAGCTTAGGCTTTGGAGCATGCAACTCTTTGTTTGTAGACTATACACCCAGCGAATTTGAAACTGTATCTGGACAAAATGTCAGCCTTCTGGACACAGGCCAAGCGTTTGAAACGATGACGGTCACAAAGGTCACCGACGAGAATGCCTCTGATTGCGTAGCAGTAAGCCCACTCTGAGAGGCTTCAAGTAGTTGAATCAACTATTGTAGATCCAGAGGTGCTGTGGCTTAGCTGGTTGAAAGCACCTGTCTTGTAAACAAGAGATCCTGGGTTCAACTCCCAGCAGCACCTCCCTGTGTTTGTTTTATAAAACTGGCACATTTTTTACTTTCACCAATGTTGTGGATTCAAACGTATACCGTCACAAAGGTCCCCGACGAGAATGCCTCTGGAAGCAACATGCTAAGCCTGGATAGCTCAGGCGTTGGAGCATGCCACTCTTTGTTTGTAGACTATACACCCAGCGAATTTGAAACTGTATCTGGACAAAATGTCAGCCTTCTGGACACAGGCCAAGCGTTTGAAACGATGACGGTCACAAAGGTCCCCGACGAGAATGCCTCTGGTTGCGTAGCAGTAAGCCCGGCTAGCTCAGTCGGTAGAGCATGAGACTCTTAATCTCAGGGTCGTGGGTTCGAGCCCCACGTTGGGCGTGTTTACATTATGGAGGCCTATCCGTCACTCTGAGAGGCTTCAAGTAGTTGAATCAACTATTGCAGATCCAGAGGTGCTGTGGCTTAGCTGGTTGAAAGCGCCTGTCTTGTAAACAGGAGATCCTGGGTTCAACTCCCAGCAGCACCTCCCTGTGTTTGTTTTATAAAACTGGCCCATTTTTAACTTTCACCAATGTTGTGGATTCAAACGTATAGCGTCACAAAGGTCCCAGACGAGAATGCCTCTGGAAGCAACATGCTAAGCCTGGATAGCTCAGGCTTTGGAGCATGCAACTCTTTGTTTGTAGACTATACACCCAGCGAATTTGAAACTGTATCTGGACAAAATGTCAGCCTTCTGGACACAGGCCAAGCGTTTGAAACGATGACGGTCACAAAGGTCACCGACGAGAATGCCTCTGATTGCGTAGCAGTAAGCCCACTCTGAGAGGCTTCAAGTAGTTGAATCAACTATTGCAGATCCAGAGGTGCTGTGGCTTAGCTGGTTGAAAGCGCCTGTCATGTAAACAGGAGGTCCTGGGTTCAACTCCCAGCAGCACCTCCCTGTGTTTGTTTTATAAAACTTGCCCATTTTTAACTTTCACCAATGTTGTGGATTCAAACGTATAGCGTCACAAAGGTCCCAGACGAGAATGCCTCTGGAAGCAACATGCTAAGCCTGGATAGCTTAGGCTTTGGAGCATGCAACTCTTTGTTTGTAGACTATACACCCAGCGAATTTGAAACTGTATCTGGACAAAATGTCAGCCTTCTGGACACAGGCCAAGCGTTTGAAACGATGACGGTCACAAAGGTCCCCGACGAGAATGCCTCTGGTTGCGTAGCAGTAAGCCCGGCTAGCTCAGTCGGTAGAGCATGAGACTCTTAATCTCAGGGTAGTGGGTTCGAGCCCCACGTTGGGCGTGTTTACATTATGGAGGCCTATCCGTCACTCTGAGAGGCTTCAAGTAGTTGAATCAACTATTGCAGATCCAGAGGTGCTGTGGCTTAGCTGGTTGAAAGCGCCTGTCTTGTAAACAGGAGATCCTGGGTTCAACTCCCAGCAGCACCTCCCTGTGTTTGTTTTATAAAACTGGCCCATTTTTAACTTTCACCAATGTTGTGGATTTAAACGTATAGCGTCACAAAGGTCCCAGATGAGAATGCCTCTGGAAGCAACATGCTAAGCCTGGATAGCTCAGGCTTTGGAGCATGCAACTCTTTGTTTGTAGACTATACACCCAGCGAATTTGAAACTGTATCTGGACAAAATGTCAGCCTTCTGGACACAGGCCAAGCGTTTGAAACGATGACGGTCACAAAGGTCACCGACGAGAATGCCTCTGATTGCGTAGCAGTAAGCCCACTCTGAGAGGCTTCAAGTAGTTGAATCAACTATTGTAGATCCAGAGGTGCTGTGGCTTAGCTGGTTGAAAGCACCTGTCTTGTAAACAGGAGATCCTGGGTTCAACTCCCAGCAGCACCTCCCTGTGTTTGTTTATAAAACTGGCCCATTTTTAACTTTCACCAATGTTGTGGATTCAAACGTATAGCGTCACAAAGGTCCCAGACGAGAATGCCTCTGGAAGCAACATGCTAAGCCTGGATAGCTTAGGCTTTGGAGCATGCAACTCTTTGTTTGTAGACTATACACCCAGCGAATTTGAAACTGTATCTGGACAAAATGTCAGCCTTCTGGACACAGGCCAAGCGTTTGAAACGATGACGGTCACAAAGGTCCCCGACGAGAATGCCTCTGGTTGCGTAGCAGTAAGCCCGGCTAGCTCAGTCGGTAGAGCATGAGACTCTTAATCTCAGGGTCGTGGGTTCGAGCCCCACGTTGGGCGTGTTTACATTATGGAGGCCTATCCGTCACTCTGAGAGGCTTCAAGTAGTTGAATCAACTATTGCAGATGCAGAGGTGCTGTGGCTTAGCTGGTTGAAAGCGCCTGTCTTGTAAACAGGAGATCCTGGGTTCAACTCCCAGCAGCACCTCCCTGTGTTTGTTTTATAAAACTGGCCCATTTTTAACTTTCACCAATGTTGTGGATTCAAACGTATAGCGTCACAAAGGTCCCAGACGAGAATGCCTCTGGAAGCAACATGCTAAGCCTGGATAGCTCAGGCTTTGGAGCATGCAACTCTTTGTTTGTAGACTATACACCCAGCGAATTTGAAACTGTATCTGGACAAAATGTCAGCCTTCTGGACACAGGCCAAGCGTTTGAAACGATGACGGTCACAAAGGTCACCGACGAGAATGCCTCTGATTGCGTAGCAGTAAGCCCACTCTGAGAGGCTTTAAGTAGTTGAATCAACTATTGCAGATCCAGAGGTGCTGTGGCTTAGCTGGTTGAAAGCGCCTGTCTTGTAAACAGGAGATCCTGGGTTCAACTCCCAACAGCACCTCCCTGTGTTTGTTTTATAAAACTGGCCCATTTTTTACTTTCACCAATGTTGTGGATTCAAACGTATAGCGTCGCAAAGGTCCCAGACGAGAATGCCTCTGGAAGCAACATGCTAAGCCTGGATAGCTCAGGCTTTGGAGCATGCAACTCTTTGTTTGTAGACTATACACCCAGCGAATTTGAAACTGTATCTGGACAAAATGTCAGCCTTCTGGACACAGGCCAAGCGTTTGAAACCATGACGGTCACAAAGGTCCCCGACGAGAATGCCTCTGGTTGCGTAGCAGTAAGCCTGGATAGCTCAGTCGGTAGAGCATGAGACTCTTAATCTCAGGGTCGTGGGTTAGAGCCCCACTTTGGGCGTGTTTACATTATGGAGGCCTATCCGTCAGTCTGAGAGGCTTCAAGTAGTTGAATCAACTATTGGAGATCCAGAGGTGCTGTGGCTTAGCTGGTTGAAAGCGCCTGTCTTGTAAACAGGAGATCCTGGGTTCAACTCCCAGCATGACCTCCCTGTGTTTGTTTTATAAAACTGGCACATTTTTTACCTTCACCAATGTTGTGGATTCAAACGTATACCGTCACAAAGGTCCCCGACGAGAATGCCTCTGGAAGCAACATGCTAAGCCTGGATAGCTCAGGCTTTGGAGCATGCAACTCTTTGTTTGTAGACTATACACCCAGCGAATTTGAAACTGTATCTGGACAAAATGTCAGCCTTCTGGACACAGGCCAAGCGTTTGAAACGATGACGGTCACAAAGGTCCCCGACGAGAATGCCTCTGGTTGCGTAGCTGTAAGCCCACTCTGAGAGGCTTCAAGTAGTTGAATCAACTATTGGAGATCCAGAGGTGCTGTGGCTTAGCTGGTTGAAAGCGCCTGTCTTGTAAACAAGAGATCCTGGGTTCAACTCCCAGCAGCACCTCCCTGTGTTTGTTTATAAAACTGGCCCATTTTTAACTTTCACCAATGTTGTGGATTCAAACGTATAGCGTCACAAAGGTCCCCGACGAGAATGCCTCTGGAAGCAACATGCTAAGCCTGGATAGCTCAGGCTTTGGAGCATGCAACTCTTTGTTTGTAGACTATACACCCAGCGAATTTGAAACTGTATCTGGACAAAATGTCAGCCTTCTGGACACAGGCCAAGCGTTTGAAACGATGACGGTCACAAAGGTCACCGACGAGAATGCCTCTGGTTGCGTAGCAGTAAGCCTGGATAGCTCAGTCGGTAGAGCATGAGACTCTTAATCTCAGGGTCGTGGGTTAGAGCCCCACTTTGGGCGTGTTTACATTATGGAGGCCTATCCGTCAGTCTGAGAGGCTTCAAGTAGTTGAATCAACTATTGGAGATCCAGAGGTGCTGTGGCTTAGCTGGTTGAAAGCGCCTGTCTTGTAAACAGGAGATCCTGGGTTCAACTCCCAGCATGACCTCCCTGTGTTTGTTTTATAAAACTGGCACATTTTTTACCTTCACCAATGTTGTGGATTCAAACGTATACCGTCACAAAGGTCCCCGACGAGAATGCCTCTGGAAGCAACATGCTAAGCCTGGATAGCTCAGGCTTTGGAGCATGCAACTCTTTGTTTGTAGACTATACACCCAGCGAATTTGAAACTGTATCTGGACAAAATGTCAGCCTTCTGGACACAGGCCAAGCGTTTGAAACGATGACGGTCACAAAGGTCCCCGACGAGAATGCCTCTGGTTGCGTAGCAGTAAGCCCGGCTAGCTCAGTCGGTAGAGCATGAGACTCTTAATCTCAGGGTCGTGGGTTCGAGCCCCACGTTGGGCGTGTTTACATTATGGAGGCCTATCCGTCACTCTGAGAGGCTTCAAGTAGTTGAATCAACTATTGCAGATCCAGAGGTGCTGTGGCTTAGCTGGTTGAAAGCGCCTGTCTTGTAAACAGGAGATCCTGGGTTCAACTCCCAGCATGACCTCCCTGTGTTTGTTTTATAAAACTGGCACATTTTTTACCTTCACCAATGTTGTGGATTCAAACGTATACCGTCACAAAGGTCCCCGACGAGAATGCCTCTGGAAGCAACATGCTAAGCCTGGATAGCTCAGGCTTTGGAGCATGCAACTCTTTGTTTGTAGACTATACACCCAGCGAATTTGAAACTGTATCTGGACAAAATGTCAGCCTTCTGGACACAGGCCAAGCGTTTGAAACGATGACGGTCACAAAGGTCCCCGACGAGAATGCCTCTGGTTGCGTAGCAGTAAGCCCGGCTAGCTCAGTCGGTAGAGCATGAGACTCTTAATCTCAGGGTCGTGGGTTCGAGCCCCACGTTGGGCGTGTTTACATTATGGAGGCCTATCCGTCACTCTGAGAGGCTTCAAGTAGTTGAATCAACTATTGCAGATCCAGAGGTGCTGTGGCTTAGCTGGTTGAAAGCGCCTGTCTTGTAAACAGGAGATCCTGGGTTCAACTCCCAGCAGCACCTCCCTGTGTTTGTTTATAAAACTGTCCCATTTTTAACTTTCATCAATGTTGTGGATTCAAACGTATAGCGTCACAAAGGTCCCAGACGAGAATGCCTCTGGAAGCAACATGCTAAGCCTGGATAGCTCAGGCTTTGGAGCATGGCACTCTTTGTTTGTAGACTATACACCCAGCGAATCTGAAACTGTATCTGGACAAAATGTCAGCCTTCTGGACACAGGCCAAGCGTTTGAAACGATGACGGTCACAAAGGTCCCCGACGAGAATGCCACTGGTTGCGTAGCAGTAAGCCCGGCTAGCTCAGTCGGTAGAGCATGAGACTCTTAATCTCAGGGTCGTGGGTTCGAGCCCCACGTTGGGCGTGTTTACATTATGGAGGCCTATCCGTCACTCTGAGAGGCTTCAAGTAGTTGAATCAACTATTGCAGATCCAGAGGTGCTGTGGCTTAGCTGGTTGAAAGCGCCTGTCTTGTAAACAGGAGATCCTGGGTTCAACTCCCAGCAGCACCTCCCTGTGTTTGTTTATAAAACTGTCCCATTTTTAACTTTCATCAATGTTGTGGATTCAAACGTATAGCGTCACAAAGGTCCCAGACGAGAATGCCTCTGGAAGCAACATGCTAAGCCTGGATAGCTCAGGCTTTGGAGCATGCAACTCTTTATTTGTAGACTATACACCCAGCGAATTTGAAACTGTATCTGGACAAAATGGTCAGCCTTCTGGACACAGGCCAAGCGTTTGAAACGATGACGGTCACAAAGGTCCCCGACGAGAATGCCTCTGGTTGCGTAGCAGTAAGCCCGGCTAGCTCAGTCGGTAGAGCATGAGACTCTTAATCTCAGGGTCGTGGGTTCGAGCCCCACGTTGGGTGTGTTTGCATTATGGAGGCCTATCCGTCACTCTGAGAGGCTTCAAGTAGTTGAATCAACTATTGCAGATCCAGAGGTGCTGTGGCTTAGCTGGTCGAAAGCGCCTGTCTTGTAAACAGGAGATCCTGGGTTCAACTCCCAGCAGCACCTCACTGTGTTTGTTTCATACAACTGGCACAATTTTAACTTTCACCAATGTTGTGGATTCAAACGTATAGCGTCACAAAGGTCCCAGACGAGAATGCCTCTGGAAGCAACATGCTAAAGCCTGGATAGCTCAGGCGTTGGAGCATGGCACTCTTTGTTTGTAGACTATACACCCAGCGAATCTGAAACTGTATCTGGACAAAATGTCAGCCTTCTGGACACAGGCCAAGCGTTTGAAACGATGACGGTCACAAAGGTCCCCGACGAGAATGCCTCTGGTTGCGTAGCAGTAAGCCCGGCTAGCTCAGTCGGTAGAGCACGAGACTCTTAATCTCAGGGTCGTGGGTTCGAGCCCCACGTCGGGGGTGTTTACATTATGGAGGCCTATCCGTCACTCTGAGAGGCTTCAAGTAGTTGAATCAACTATTGCAGATCCAGAGGTGCTGTGGCTTAGCTGGTTGAAAGCGCCTGTCTTGTAAACAGGAGATCCTGGGTTCAACTCCCAGCAGCACCTCCCTGTGTTTGTTTATAAAACTGGCCCATTTTTAACTTTCATCAATGTTGTGGATTCAAACGTATAGCGTCACAAAGGTCCCAGACGAGAATGCCTCTGGAAGCAACATGCTAAAGCCTGGATAGCTCAGGCGTTGGAGCATGGCACTCTTTGTTTGTAGACTATACACCCAGCAAATTTGAAACATTCATTTGAAACTGTATCTGGACAAAATGTCAGCCTTCTGGACACAGGCCAAGCGTTTGAAACGATGACGGTCACAAAGGTCCCCGACGAGAATGCCTCTGGTTGCGTAGCAGTAAGCCCGGCTAGCTCAGTCGGTAGAGCATGAGACTCTTAATCTCAGGGTTGTGGGTTCGAGCCCCACGTTGGGCGTGTTTACATTATGGAGGCCTATCCGTCACTCTGAGAGGCTTCAAGTAGTTGAATCAACTATTGCAGATCCAGAGGTGCTGTGGCTTAGCTGGTTGAAAGCGCCTGTCTTGTAAACAGGAGATCCTGGGTTCAACTCCCAGCAGCACCTCCCTGTGTTTGTTTATAAAACTGTCCCATTTTTAACTTTCATCAATGTTGTGGATTCAAACGTATAGCGTCACAAAGGTCCCAGACGAGAATGCCTCTGGAAGCAACATGCTAAGCCTGGATAGCTCAGGCTTTGGAGCATGCAACTCTTTATTTGTAGACTATACACCCAGCGAATTTGAAACTGTATCTGGACAAAATGGTCAGCCTTCTGGACACAGGCCAAGCGTTTGAAACGATGACGGTCACAAAGGTCCCCGACGAGAATGCCTCTGGTTGCGTAGCAGTAAGCCCGGCTAGCTCAGTCGGTAGAGCATGAGACTCTTAATCTCAGGGTCGTGGGTTCGAGCCCCACGTTGGGTGTGTTTACATTATGGAGGCCTATCTGTCACTCTGAGAGGCTTCAAGTAGTTGAATCAACTATTGCAGATCCAGAGGTGCTGTGGCTTAGCTGGTTTTAAGCGCCTGTCTTGTAAACAGGAGATCCTGGGTTCAACTCCCAGCAGCACCTCACTGTGTTTGTTTCATACAACTGGCACATTTTTAACTTTCACCAATGTTGTGGATTCAAACGTATAGCGTCACAAAGGTCCCAGACGAGAATGCCTCTGGAAGCAACATGCTAAAGCCTGGATAGCTCAGGCGTTGGAGCATGGCACTCTTTGTTTGTAGACTATACACCCAGCGAATTTGAAACTGTATCTGGACAAAATGTCAGCCTTCTGGACACAGGCCAAGCGTTTGAAACGATGACGGTCACAAAGGTCCCCGACGAGAATGCCTCTGGTTACGTAGCAGTAAGCCCGGCTAACTCAGTCGGTAGAGCATGAGACTCTTAATCTCAGGGTCGTGGGTTCGAGCCCCACGTTGGGGGTTTTTACATTATGGAGGCCTATCCGTCACTCTGAGAGGCTTCAAGTAGTTGAATCAACTATTGCAGATCCAGAGGTGCTGTGGCTTAGCTGGTTGAAAGCGCCTGTCTTGTAAACAGGAGATCCTGGGTTCAACTCCCAGCAGCACCTCCCTGTGTTTGTTTATAAAACTGTCCCATTTTTAACTTTCATCAATGTTGTGGATTCAAACGTATAACGTCACAAAGGTCCCAGACGAGAATGCCTCTGGAAGCAACATGCTAAGCCTGGATAGCTCAGGCTTTGGAGCATGGCACTCTTTGTTTGTAGACTATACACCCAGCGAATCTGAAACTGTATCTGGACAAAATGTCAGCCTTCTGGACACAGGCCAAGCGTTTGAAACGATGACGGTCACAAAGGTCCCCGACGAGAATGCCTCTGGTTGCGTAGCAGTAAGCCCGGCTAGCTCAGTCGGTAGAGCATGAGACTCTTAATCTCAGGGTCGTGGGTTCGAGCCCCACGTTGGGCGTGTTTACATTATGGAGGCCTATCCGTCACTCTGAGAGGCTTCAAGTAGTTGAATCAACTATTGCAGATCCAGAGGTGCTGTGGCTTAGCTGGTTGAAAGCGCCTGTCTTGTAAACAGGAGATCCTGGGTTCAACTCCCAGCAGCACCTCCCTGTGTTTGTTTATAAAACTGTCCCATTTTTAACTTTCATCAATGTTGTGGATTCAAACGTATAGCGTCACAAAGGTCCCAGACGAGAATGCCTCTGGAAGCAACATGCTAAGCCTGGATAGCTCAGGCTTTGGAGCATGCAACTCTTTATTTGTAGACTATACACCCAGCGAATTTGAAACTGTATCTGGACAAAATGGTCAGCCTTCTGGACACAGGCCAAGCGTTTGAAACGATGACGGTCACAAAGGTCCCCGACGAGAATGCCTCTGGTTGCGTAGCAGTAAGCCCGGCTAGCTCAGTCGGTAGAGCATGAGACTCTTAATCTCAGGGTCGTGGGTTCGAGCCCCACGTTGGGTGTGTTTGCATTATGGAGGCCTATCCGTCACTCTGAGAGGCTTCAAGTAGTTGAATCAACTATTGCAGATCCAGAGGTGCTGTGGCTTAGCTGGTTGAAAGCGCCTGTCTTGTAAACAGGAGATCCTGGGTTCAACTCCCAGCAGCACCTCACTGTGTTTGTTTCATACAACTGGCACATTTTTAACTTTCACCAATGTTGTGGATTCAAACGTATAGCGTCACAAAGGTCCCAGACGAGAATGCCTCTGGAAGCAACATGCTAAAGCCTGGATAGCTCAGGCGTTGGAGCATGGCACTCTTTGTTTGTAGACTATACACCCAGCGAATCTGAAACTGTATCTGGACAAAATGTCAGCCTTCTGGACACAGGCCAAGCGTTTGAAACGATGACGGTCACAAAGGTCCCCGACGAGAATGCCTCTGGTTGCGTAGCAGTAAGCCCGGCTAGCTCAGTCGGTAGAGCATGAGACTCTTAATCTCAGGGTCGTGGGTTCGAGCCCCACGTCGGGGGTGTTTACATTATGGAGGCCTATCCGTCACTCTGAGAGGCTTCAAGTAGTTGAATCAACTATTGCAGATCCAGAGGTGCTGTGGCTTAGCTGGTTGAAAGCGCCTGTCTTGTAAACAGGAGATCCTGGGTTCAACTCCCAGCAGCACCTCCCTGTGTTTGTTTATAAAACTGGCCCATTTTTAACTTTCATCAATGTTGTGGATTCAAACGTATAGCGTCACAAAGGTCCCAGACGAGAATGCCTCTGGAAGCAACATGCTAAAGCCTGGATAGCTCAGGCTTTGGAGCATGGCACTCTTTGTTTGTAGACTATACACCCAGCAAATTTGAAACATTCATTTGAAACTGTATCTGGACAAAATGTCAGCCTTCTGGACACAGGCCAAGCGTTTGAAACGATGACGGTCACAAAGGTCCCCGACGAGAATGCCTCTGGTTGCGTAGCAGTAAGCCCGGCTAGCTCAGTCGGTAGAGCATGAGACTCTTAATCTCAGGGTTGTGGGTTCGAGCCCCACGTTGGGCGTGTTTACATTATGGAGGCCTATCCGTCACTCTGAGAGGCTTCAAGTAGTTGAATCAACTATTGCAGATCCAGAGGTGCTGTGGCTTAGCTGGTTGAAAGCGCCTGTCTTGTAAACAGGAGATCCTGGGTTCAACTCCCAGCAGCACCTCCCTGTGTTTGTTTATAAAACTGTCCCATTTTTAACTTTCATCAATGTTGTGGATTCAAACGTATAGCGTCACAAAGGTCCCAGACGAGAATGCCTCTGGAAGCAACATGCTAAGCCTGGATAGCTCAGGCTTTGGAGCATGCAACTCTTTATTTGTAGACTATACACCCAGCGAATTTGAAACTGTATCTGGACAAAATGGTCAGCCTTCTGGACACAGGCCAAGCGTTTGAAACGATGACCGTCACAAAGGTCCCCGACGAGAATGCCTCTGGTTGCGTAGCAGTAAGCCCGGCTAGCTCAGTCGGTAGAGCATGAGACTCTTAATCTCAGGGTCGTGGGTTCGAGCCCCACGTTGGGTGTGTTTACATTATGGAGGCCTATCCGTCACTCTGAGAGGCTTCAAGTAGTTGAATCAACTATTGCAGATCCAGAGGTGCTGTGGCTTAGCTGGTTGAAAGCGCCTGTCTTGTAAACAGGAGATCCTGGGTTCAACTCCCAGCAGCACCTCACTGTGTTTGTTTCATACAACTGGCACATTTTTAACTTTCACCAATGTTGTGGATTCAAACGTATAGCGTCACAAAGGTCCCAGACGAGAATGCCTCTGAAAGCAACATGCTAAAGCCTGGATAGCTCAGGCGTTGGAGCATGGCACTCTTTGTTTGTAGACTATACACCCAGCGAATTTGAAACTGTATCTGGACAAAATGTCAGCCTTCTGGACACAGGCCAAGCGTTTGAAACGATGACGGTCACAAAGGTCCCCGACGAGAATGCCTCTGGTTACGTAGCAGTAAGCCCGGCTAGCTCAGTCGGTAGAGCATGAGACTCTTAATCTCAGGGTCGTGGGTTCGAGCCCCACGTTGGGGGTTTTTACATTATGGAGGCCTATCCGTCACTCTGAGAGGCTTCAAGTAGTTGAATCAACTATTGCAGATCCAGAGGTGCTGTGGCTTAGCTGGTTGAAAGCGCCTGTCTTGTAAACAGGAGATCCTGGGTTCAACTCCCAGCAGCACCTCCCTGTGTTTGTTTATAAAACTGGCCCATTTTTAACTTTCATCAATGTTGTGGATTCAAACGTATAGCGTCACAAAGGTCCCAGACGAGAATGCCTCTGGAAGCAACATGCTAAAGCCTGGATAGCTCAGGCGTTGGAGCATGGCACTCTTTGTTTGTAGACTATACACCCAGCAAATTTGAAACATTCATTTGAAACTGTATCTGTACAAAATGTCAGCCTTCTGGACACAGGCCAAGCGTTTGAAACGATGACGGTCACAAAGGTCCCCGACGAGAATGCCTCTGGTTGCGTAGCAGTAAGCCCGGCTAGCTCAGTCGGAAGAGCATGAGACTTAATCTCAGGGTCGTGGGTTCGAGCCCCACGTTGGGCGTGTTTACATTGTGGAGGCCTATCCGTCACTCTGAGAGGCTTCAAGTAGTTGAATCAACTATTGCAGATCCAGAGGTGCTGTGGCTTAGCTGGTTGAAAGCGCCTGTCTTGTAAACAGGAGATCCTGGGTTCATCTCCCAGCAGCACCTCCCTGTGTTTGTTTATAAAACTGTCCCATTTTTAACTTTCATCAATGTTGTGGATTCAAACGTATAGCGTCACAAAGGTCCCAGACGAGAATGCCTCTGGAAGCAACATGCTAAGCCTGGATAGCTCAGGCTTTGGAGCATGCAACTCTTTGTTTGTAGACTATACACCCAGCGAATTTGAAACTGTATCTGGACAAAATGGTCAGCCTTCTGGACACAGGCCAAGCGTTTGAAACGATGACGGTCACAAAGGTCCCAGACGAGAATGCCTCTGGTTGCATAGCAGTAAGCCCGGCTAGCTCAGTCGGTAGAGCATGAGACTCTTAATCTCAGGGTCGTGGGTTCGAGCCCCACGTTGGGCGTGTTTACATTATGGAGGCCTATCCGTCACTCTGAGAGGCTTCAAGTAGTTGAATCAACTATTGCAGATCCAGAGGTGCTGTGGCTTAGCTGGTTGAAAGCGCCTGTCTTGTAAACAGGAGATCCTGGGTTCAACTCCCAGCAGCACCTCACTGTGTTTGTTTCATACAACTGGCCCATTTTTTACTTTCACCAATGTTGTGGATTCAAACGTATAGCGTCACAAAGGTCCCAGACGAGAATGCCTCTGGAAGCAACATGCTAAAGCCTGGATAGCTCAGGCGTTGGAGCATGGCACTCTTTGTTTGTAGACTATACACCCAGCAAATTTGAAACATTCATTTGAAACTGTATCTGTACAAAATGTCAGCCTTCTGGACACAGGCCAAGCGTTTGAAACGATGACGGTCACAAAGGTCCCCGACGAGAATGCCTCTGGTTGCGTAGCAGTAAGCCCGGCTAGCTCAGTCGGAAGAGCATGAGACTTAATCTCAGGGTTGTGGGTTCGAGCCCCACGTTGGGCGTGTTTACATTGTGGAGGCCTATCCGTCACTCTGAGAGGCTTCAAGTAGTTGAATCAACTATTGCAGATCCAGAGGTGCTGTGGCTTAGCTGGTTGAAAGCGCCTGTCTTGTAAACAGGAGATCCTGGGTTCATCTCCCAGCAGCACCTCCCTGTGTTTGTTTATAAAACTGTCCCATTTTTAACTTTCATCAATGTTGTGGATTCAAACGTATAGCGTCACAAAGGTCCCAGACGAGAATGCCTCTGGAAGCAACATGCTAAGCCTGGATAGCTCAGGCTTTGGAGCATGCAACTCTTTGTTTGTAGACTATACACCCAGCGAATTTGAAACTGTATCTGGACAAAATGGTCAGCCTTCTGGACACAGGCCAAGCGTTTGAAACGATGACGGTCACAAAGGTCCCAGACGAGAATGCCTCTGGTTGCATAGCAGTAAGCCCGGCTAGCTCAGTCGGTAGAGCATGAGACTCTTAATCTCAGGGTCGTGGGTTCGAGCCCCACGTTGGGCGTGTTTACATTATGGAGGCCTATCCGTCACTCTGAGAGGCTTCAAGTAGTTGAATCAACTATTGCAGATCCAGAGGTGCTGTGACTTAGCTGGTTGAAAGCGCTTGTCTGGTAAACAGGAGATCCTGGGTTCAACTACCAGCAGCACCTCCCTGTGTTTATTTTATACAACTGGCACATTTTTTACTGTCACCAATGTTGTGGATTCAAACGTATAGCGTCACAAACGTCCCAGACGAGAATGCCTCTGGAAGCAACATGCTAAAGCTTGGATAGCTCAGGCTTTGGAGCAAGCAACTCTTTGTTTGTAGACTATACACCCAGCAAATTTGAAACTGTATCTGGACAAAATGTCAGCCTTCTGGACACAGGCCAATCGTTTGAAACGATGACGGTCACAAAGGTCCCCGACGAGAATGCCTCTGGTTGCGTAGCAGTAAGCCCGGCTAGCTCAGTCGGTAGAGCATGAGACTCTTAATCTCAGGGTCGTGGGTTCGAGCCCCACGTTGGGCGTGTTTACATTATGGAGGCCTATCCGTCACTCTGAGAGGCTTCAAGTAGTTGAATCAACTGTTGCAGATCCAGAGGTGCTGTGGCTTAGCTGGTTGAAAGCGCCTGTCTTGTAAACAGGAGATCCTGGGTTCAACTCCCAGCAGCACCTCCCTGTGTTTGTTTTATAAAACTGGCACATTTTTTACTTTCACCAATGTTGTGGATTCAAACGTATAGCGTCACAAAGGTCCCAGACGAGAATGCCTCTGGAAGCAACATGCTAAAGCCTGGATAGCTCAGGCGTTGGAGCATGGCACTCTTTGTTTGTAGACTATACACCCAGCAAATTTGAAACATTCATTTGAAACTGTATCTGGACAAAATGTCAGCCTTCTGGACACAGGCCAAGCGTTTGAAACGATGACGGTCACAAAGGTCCCCGACGAGAATGCCTCTGGTTGCATACCAGTAAGCCCGGCTAGCTCAGTCGGTAGAGCATGAGACTCTTAATCTCAGGGTCGTGGGTTCGAGCCCCATGTTGGGCGTGTTTACATTATGGAGGCCTATCCGTCACTCTGAGAGGCTTCAAGTAGTTGAATCAACTATTTCAATCCAGAGGTGCTGTGGCTTAGCTGGTTGAAAGCACCTGTCTTGTAAACAGGAAATCCTGGGTTCAACTCCCAGCAGCACCTCCCTGTGTTTGTTTTATAAAACTGGCACATTTTTTACTTTCACCAATGTTGTGGATTCAAACGTATACCGTCACAAAGGTCCCCGACGAGAATGCCTCTGGAAGCAACATGCTAAGCCTGGATAGCTCAGGCTTTGGAGCATGCAACTCTTTGTTTGTAGACTATACACCCAGCAAATTTGAAACATTCATTTGAAACTGTATCTGGACAAAATGTCAGCCTTCTGGACACAGGCCAAGCGTTTGAAACGATGACGGTCACAAAGGTCCCCGACGAGAATGCCTCTGGTTGCGTAGCAGTAAGCCCGGCTAGCTCAGTCGGAAGAGCATGAGACTTAATCTCAGGGTTGTGGGTTCGAGCCCCACGTTGGGCGTGTTTACATTGTGGAGGCCTATCCGTCACTCTGAGAGGCTTCAAGTAGTTGAATCAACTATTGCAGATCCAGAGGTGCTGTGGCTTAGCTGGTTGAAAGCGCCTGTCTTGTAAACAGGAGATCCTGGGTTCATCTCCCAGCAGCACCTCCCTGTGTTTGTTTATAAAACTGTCCCATTTTTAACTTTCATCAATGTTGTGGATTCAAACGTATAGCGTCACAAAGGTCCCAGACGAGAATGCCTCTGGAAGCAACATGCTAAGCCTGGATAGCTCAGGCTTTGGAGCATGCAACTCTTTGTTTGTAGACTATACACCCAGCGAATTTGAAACTGTATCTGGACAAAATGGTCAGCCTTCTGGACACAGGCCAAGCGTTTGAAACGATGACGGTCACAAAGGTCCCAGACGAGAATGCCTCTGGTTGCATAGCAGTAAGCCCGGCTAGCTCAGTCGGTAGAGCATGAGACTCTTAATCTCAGGGTTGTGGGTTCGAGCCCCACGTTGGGCGTGTTTACATTATGGAGGCCTATCCGTCACTCTGAGAGGCTTCAAGTAGTTGAATCAACTATTGCAGATCCAGAGGTGCTGTGACTTAGCTGGTTGAAAGCGCTTGTCTGGTAAACAGGAGATCCTGGGTTCAACTACCAGCAGCACCTCCCTGTGTTTATTTTATACAACTGGCACATTTTTTACTGTCACCAATGTTGTGGATTCAAACGTATAGCGTCACAAACGTCCCAGACGAGAATGCCTCTGGAAGCAACATGCTAAAGCTTGGATAGCTCAGGCTTTGGAGCAAGCAACTCTTTGTTTGTAGACTATACACCCAGCAAATTTGAAACTGTATCTGGACAAAATGTCAGCCTTCTGGACACAGGCCAATCGTTTGAAACGATGACGGTCACAAAGGTCCCCGACGAGAATGCCTCTGGTTGCGTAGCAGTAAGCCCGGCTAGCTCAGTCGGTAGAGCATGAGACTCTTAATCTCAGGGTCGTGGGTTCGAGCCCCACGTTGGGCGTGTTTACATTATGGAGGCCTATCCGTCACTCTGAGAGGCTTCAAGTAGTTGAATCAACTGTTGCAGATCCAGAGGTGCTGTGGCTTAGCTGGTTGAAAGCGCCTGTCTTGTAAACAGGAGATCCTGGGTTCAACTCCCAGCAGCACCTCCCTGTGTTTGTTTTATAAAACTGGCACATTTTTTACTTTCACCAATGTTGTGGATTCAAACGTATAGCGTCACAAAGGTCCCAGACGAGAATGCCTCTGGAAGCAACATGCTAAAGCCTGGATAGCTCAGGCGTTGGAGCATGGCACTCTTTGTTTGTAGACTATACACCCAGCAAATTTGAAACATTCATTTGAAACTGTATCTGGACAAAATGTCAGCCTTCTGGACACAGGCCAAGCGTTTGAAACGATGACGGTCACAAAGGTCCCCGACGAGAATGCCTCTGGTTGCATACCAGTAAGCCCGGCTAGCTCAGTCGGTAGAGCATGAGACTCTTAATCTCAGGGTCGTGGGTTCGAGCCCCATGTTGGGCGTGTTTACATTATGGAGGCCTATCCGTCACTCTGAGAGGCTTCAAGTAGTTGAATCAACTATTTCAATCCAGAGGTGCTGTGGCTTAGCTGGTTGAAAGCACCTGTCTTGTAAACAGGAAATCCTGGGTTCAACTCCCAGCAGCACCTCCCTGTGTTTGTTTTATAAAACTGGCACATTTTTTACTTTCACCAATGTTGTGGATTCAAACGTATACCGTCACAAAGGTCCCCGACGAGAATGCCTCTGGAAGCAACATGCTAAGCCTGGATAGCTCAGGCTTTGGAGCATGCAACTCTTTGTTTGTAGACTATACACCCAGCAAATTTGAAACATTCATTTGAAACTGTATCTGGACAAAATGTCAGCCTTCTGGACACAGGCCAAGCGTTTGAAACGATGACGGTCACAAAGGTCCCCGACGAGAATGCCTCTGGAAGCAACACGCTAAAGCTTGGATAGCTCAGGCTTTGGAGCATGCAACTCTTTGTTTGTAGACTATACACCCAGCAAATTTGAAACATTCATTTGAAACTGTATCTGGACAAAATGTCAGCCTTCTGGACACAGGCCAAGCGTTTGAAACGATGACGGTCACAAAGGTCCCCGACGAGAATTCCTCTGGTTGCGTAGCAGTAAGCCCAACTAGCTCAGTCGGTAGAGCATGAGACTCTTAATCTCAGGGTCGTGGGTTCGAGCCCCAAGTTGGGCGTGTTTACATTAAGGAGGCCTATCCGTCACTCTGAGAGGCTTCAAGTAGTTGAATCAACTATTGCAGATCCAGAGGTGCTGTGGCTTAGCTGGTTGAAAGCGCCTGTCGTGTAAACAGGAGATCCTGGGTTCAACTCCCAGCAGCACCTCACTGTGTTTGTTTCATACAACTGGACCATTTTTAACTTTCACCAATGTTGTGGATTCAAACGTATAGCGTCACAAAGGTCCCAGACGAGAATGCCTCTGGAAGCAAAATGCTAAAGCCTGGATAGCTCAGGCGTTGGAGCATGGCACTCTTTGTTTGTGGACTATACACCCAGCAAATTTGAAACATTCATTTGAAACTGTATCTGGACAAAATGTCAGCCTTCTGGACACAGGCCAAGCGTTTGAAACGATGACGGTCACAAAGGTCCCCGACGAGAATGCCTCTGGTTGCGTAGCAGTAAGCCCGGCTAGCTCAGTCGGTAGAGCATGAGACTCTTAATCTTAGGGTCGTGGGTTCGAGCCCCACGCTGGGCGTGTTTACATTATGGAGGCCTATCCATCACTCTGAGAGGCTTCAAGTAGTTGAATCAACTATTGCAGCTCCAGAGGTGCTGTGGCTTAGCTGGTTGAAAGCGCCTGTCTTGTAAACAAGAGATCCTGGGTTCAACTCCCAGCAGCACCTCACTGTGTTTGTTTCATACAACTGGCCCATTTTTTACTTTCACCAATGTTGTGGATTCAAACGTATAGCGTCACAAGGGTCCCAGACGAGAATGCCTCTGGAAGCAACATGCTAAGCCTGGATAGCTCAGGCGTTGGAGCATGGCACTCTTTGTTTGTAGACTATACACCCAGCAAATTTGAAACATTCATTTGAAACTGTATCTGGACAAAATGTCAGCCTTCTGGACACAGGCCAAGCGTTTGAAACGATGACGGTCACAAAGGTCCCCGACGAGAATGCCTCTGGTTGCATAACAGTAAGCCCGGCTAGCTCAGCCGGTAGAGCATGAGACTCTTAATCTCAGGGTCGTGGGTTCGAGCCCCATGTTGGGCGTGTTTACATTATGGAGGCCTATCCGTCACTCTGAGAGGCTTCAAGTAGTTGAATCAACTATTTCAATCCAGAGGTGCTGTGGCTTAGCTGGTTGAAAGCGCCTGTCTTGTAAACAGGAAATCTTGGGTTCAACTCCCAGCAGCACCTCCCTGTGTTTGTTTTATAAAACTGGCACATTTTTTACTTTCACCAATGTTGTGGATTCAAACGTATAGCGTCACAAGGGTCCCAGACGAGAATGCCTCTGGAAGCAACATGCTAAGCCTGGATAGCTCAGGCGTTGGAGCATGGCACTCTTTGTTTGTAGACTATACACCCAGCAAATTTGAAACATTCATTTGAAACTGTATCTGGACAAAATGTCAGCCTTCTGGACACAGGCCAAGCGTTTGAAACGATGACGGTCACAAAGGTCCCCGACGAGAATGCCTCTGGTTGCATAACAGTAAGCCCGGCTAGCTCAGCCGGTAGAGCATGAGACTCTTAATCTCAGGGTCGTGGGTTCGAGCCCCATGTTGGGCGTGTTTACATCATGGAGGCATATCCGTCACTCTGAGAGGCTTCAAGTAGTTGAATCAACTATTGCATATCCAGAGGTGCTGTGACTTAGCTGGTTGAAAGCGCTTGTCTGGTAAACAGGAGATCCTGGGTTCAACTACCAGCAGCACCTCCCTGTGTTTATTTTATACAACTGGCACATTTTTTACTGTCACCAATGTTGTGGATTCAAACGTATAGCGTCACAAACGTCCCAGACGAGAATGCCTCTGGAAGCAACATGCTAAAGCTTGGATAGCTCAGGCTTTGGAGCAAGCAACTCTTTGTTTGTAGACTATACACCCAGCAAATTTGAAACTGTATCTGGACAAAATGTCAGCCTTCTGGACACAGGCCAATCGTTTGAAACGATGACGGTCACAAAGGTCCCCGACGAGAATGCCTCTGGTTGCGTAGCAGTAAGCCCGGCTAGCTCAGTCGGTAGAGCATGAGACTCTTAATCTCAGGGTCGTGGGTTCGAGCCCCACGTTGGGCGTGTTTACATTATGGAGGCCTATCCGTCACTCTGAGAGGCTTCAAGTAGTTGAATCAACTGTTGCAGATCCAGAGGTGCTGTGGCTTAGCTGGTTGAAAGCGCCTGTCTTGTAAACAGGAGATCCTGGGTTCAACTCCCAGCAGCACCTCCCTGTGTTTGTTTTATAAAACTGGCACATTTTTTACTTTCACCAATGTTGTGGATTCAAACGTATACCGTCACAAAGGTCCCCGACGAGAATGCCTCTGGAAGCAACATGCTAAGCCTGGATAGCTCAGGCTTTGGAGCATGCAACTCTTTGTTTGTAGACTATACACCCAGCAAATTTGAAACATTCATTTGAAACTGTATCTGGACAAAATGTCAGCCTTCTGGACACAGGCCAAGCGTTTGAAACGATGACGGTCACAAAGGTCCCCGACGAGAATGCCTCTGGAAGCAACACGCTAAAGCTTGGATAGCTCAGGCTTTGGAGCATGCAACTCTTTGTTTGTAGACTATACACCCAGCAAATTTGAAACATTCATTTGAAACTGTATCTGGACAAAATGTCAGCCTTCTGGACACAGGCCAAGCGTTTGAAACGATGACGGTCACAAAGGTCCCCGACGAGAATTCCTCTGGTTGCGTAGCAGTAAGCCCAACTAGCTCAGTCGGTAGAGCATGAGACTCTTAATCTCAGGGTCGTGGGTTCGAGCCCCAAGTTGGGCGTGTTTACATTAATGAGGCCTATCCGTCACTCTGAGAGGCTTCAAGTAGTTGAATCAACTATTGCAGATCCAGAGGTGCTGTGGCTTAGCTGGTTGAAAGCGCCTGTCGTGTAAACAGGAGATCCTGGGTTCAACTCCCAGCAGCACCTCACTGTGTTTGTTTCATACAACTGGACCATTTTTAACTTTCACCAATGTTGTGGATTCAAACGTATAGCGTCACAAAGGTCCCAGACGAGAATGCCTCTGGAAGCAACATGCTAAAGCCTGGATAGCTCAGGCGTTGGAGCATGGCACTCTTTGTTTGTGGACTATACACCCAGCAAATTTGAAACATTCATTTGAAACTGTATCTGGACAAAATGTCAGCCTTCTGGACACAGGCCAAGCGTTTGAAACGATGACGGTCACAAAGGTCCCCGACGAGAATGCCTCTGGTTGCGTAGCAGTAAGCCCGGCTAGCTCAGTCGGTAGAGCATGAGACTCTTAATCTTAGGGTCGTGGGTTCGAGCCCCACGCTGGGCGTGTTTACATTATGGAGGCCTATCCATCACTCTGAGAGGCTTCAAGTAGTTGAATCAACTATTGCAGCTCCAGAGGTGCTGTGGCTTAGCTGGTTGAAAGCGCCTGTCTTGTAAACAAGAGATCCTGGGTTCAACACCCAGCAGCACCTCACTGTGTTTGTTTCATACAACTGGCCCATTTTTTACTTTCACCAATGTTGTGGATTCAAACGTATAGCGTCACAAGGGTCCCAGACGAGAATGCCTCTGGAAGCAACATGCTAAGCCTGGATAGCTCAGGCGTTGGAGCATGGCACTCTTTGTTTGTAGACTATACACCCAGCAAATTTGAAACATTCATTTGAAACTGTATCTGGACAAAATGTCAGCCTTCTGGACACAGGCCAAGCTTTTGAAACGATGACGGTCACAAAGGTCCCCGACGAGAATGCCTCTGGTTGCATAACAGTAAGCCCGGCTAGCTCAGCCGGTAGAGCATGAGACTCTTAATCTCAGGGTCGTGGGTTCGAGCCCCATGTTGGGCGTGTTTACATTATGGAGGCCTATCCGTCACTCTGAGAGGCTTCAAGTAGTTGAATCAACTATTTCAATCCAGAGGTGCTGTGGCTTAGCTGGTTGAAAGCGCCTGTCTTGTAAACAAGAGATCCTGGGTTCAACTCCCAGCAGCACCTCACTGTGTTTGTTTCATACAACTGGCCCATTTTTTACTTTCACCAATGTTGTGGATTCAAACGTATAGCGTCACAAGGGTCCCAGACGAGAATGCCTCTGGAAGCAACATGCTAAGCCTGGATAGCTCAGGCGTTGGAGCATGGCACTCTTTGTTTGTAGACTATACACCCAGCAAATTTGAAACATTCATTTGAAACTGTATCTGGACAAAATGTCAGCCTTCTGGACACAGGCCAAGCGTTTGAAACGATGACGGTCACAAAGGTCCCCGACGAGAATGCCTCTGGTTGCATAACAGTAAGCCCGGCTAGCTCAGCCGGTAGAGCATGAGACTCTTAATCTCAGGGTCGTGGGTTCGAGCCCCATGTTGGGCGTGTTTACATTATGGAGGCCTATCCGTCACTCTGAGAGGCTTCAAGTAGTTGAATCAACTATTTCAATCCAGAGGTGCTGTGGCTTAGCTGGTTGAAAGCGCCTGTCTTGTAAACAAGAGATCCTGGGTTCAACTCCCAGCAGCACCTCCCTGTGTTTGTTTTATAAAACTGGCACATTTTTTACTTTCACCAATGTTGTGGATTCAAACGTATAGCGTCACAAGGGTCCCAGACGAGAATGCCTCTGGAAGCAACATGCTAAGCCTGGATAGCTCAGGCGTTGGAGCATGGCACTCTTTGTTTGTAGACTATACACCCAGCAAATTTGAAACATTCATTTGAAACTGTATCTGGACAAAATGTCAGCCTTCTGGACACAGGCCAAGCGTTTGAAACGATGACGGTCACAAAGGTCCCCGACGAGAATGCCTCTGGTTGCATAACAGTAAGCCCGGCTAGCTCAGCCGGTAGAGCATGAGACTCTTAATCTCAGGGTCGTGGGTTCGAGCCCCATGTTGGGCGTGTTTACATTATGGAGGCCTATCCGTCACTCTGAGAGGCTTCAAGTAGTTGAATCAACTATTTCAATCCAGAGGTGCTGTGGCTTAGCTGGTTGAAAGCGCCTGTCTTGTAAACAGGAAATCCTGGGTTCAACTCCCAGCAGCACCTCCCTGTGTTTGTTTTATAAAACTGGCACATTTTTTACTTTCACCAATGTTGTGGATTCAAACGTATACCGTCACAAAGGTCCCCGACGAGAATGCCTCTGGAAGCAACATGCTAAGCCTGGATAGCTCAGGCTTTGGAGCATGCAACTCTTTGTTTGTAGACTATACACCCAGCAAATTTGAAACATTCATTTGAAACTGTATCTGGACAAAATGTCAGCCTTCTGGACACAGGCCAAGCGTTTGAAACGATGACGGTCACAAAGGTCCCCGACGAGAATGCCTCTGGTTGCGTAGCAGTAAGCCCGGATAGCTCAGTCGGTAGAGCATGAGACTTTTAATCTTAGGGTCGTGGGTTCGAGCCCCACGTTGGGCGTGTTTACATTATGGAGGCCTATCCATCACTCTGAGAGGCTTCAAGTAGTTGAATCAACTATTGCAGCTCTAGAGGTGCTGTGGCTTAGCTGGTTGAAAGCGCCTGTCTTGTAAACAAGAGATCCTGGGTTCAACTCCCAGCAGCACCTCCCTGTGTTTGTTTTATAAAACTGGCACATTTTTTACTTTCACCAATGTTGTGGATTCAAACGTATAGCGTCACAAAGGTCCCAGACGAGAATGCCTCTGGAAGCAACATGCTAAGCCTGGATAGCTCAGGCTTTGGAGCATGCAACTCTTTGTTTGTAGACTATACACCCAGCGAATTTGAAACTGTATCTGGACAAAATGTCAGCCTTCTGGACACAGGCCAAGCGTTTGAAACGATGACGGTCACAAAGGTCCCCGACGAGAATGCCTCTGGTTGCGTAGCAGTAAGCCCGGCTAGCTCAGTCGGTAGAGCATGAGACTCTTAATCTCAGGGTCGTGGGTTCGAGCCCCACGTTGGGCGTGTTTACATTATGGAGGCCTATCCGTCACTCTGAGAGGCTTCAAGTAGTTGAATCAACTGTTGCAGATCCAGAGGTGCTGTGGCTTAGCTGGTTGAAAGCGCCTGTCTTGTAAACAGGAGATCCTGGGTTCAACTCCCAGCAGCACCTCCCTGTGTTTGTTTTATAAAACTGGCACATTTTTTACTTTCACCAATGTTGTGGATTCAAACGTATAGCGTCACAAAGGTCCCAGACGAGAATGCCTCTGGAAGCAACATGCTAAAGCCTGGATAGCTCAGGCGTTGGAGCATGGCACTCTTTGTTTGTAGACTATACACCAAGCAAATTTGAAACATTCATTTGAAACTGTATCTGGACAAAATGTCAGCCTTCTGGACACAGGCCAAGCGTTTGAAGCGATGACGGTCACAAAGGTCCCCGACGAGAATGCCTCTGGTTGCATACCAGTAAGCCCGGCTAGCTCAGTCGGTAGAGCATGAGACTCTTAATCTCAGGGTCGTGGGTTCGAGCCCCATGTTGGGCGTGTTTACATTATGGAGGCCTATCCGTCACTCTGAGAGGCTTCAAGTAGTTGAATCAACTATTTCAATCCAGAGGTGCTGTGGCTTAGCTGGTTGAAAGCGCCTGTCTTGTAAACAGGAAATCCTGGGTTCAACTCCCAGCAGCACCTCCCTGTGTTTGTTTTATAAAACTGGCACATTTTTTACTTTCACCAATGTTGTGGATTCAAACGTATAGCGTCACAAAGGTCCCAGACGAGAATGCCTCTGGAAGCAACATGCTAAAGCCTGGATAGCTCAGGCGTTGGAGCATGGCACTCTTTGTTTGTAGACTATACACCAAGCAAATTTGAAACATTCATTTGAAACTGTATCTGGACAAAATGTCAGCCTTCTGGACACAGGCCAAGCGTTTGAAACGATGACGGTCACAAAGGTCCCCGACGAGAATGCCTCTGGTTGCATACCAGTAAGCCCGGCTAGCTCAGTCGGTAGAGCATGAGACTCTTAATCTCAGGGTCGTGGGTTCGAGCCCCATGTTGGGCGTGTTTACATTATGGAGGCCTATCCGTCACTCTGAGAGGCTTCAAGTAGTTGAATCAACTATTTCAATCCAGAGGTGCTGTGGCTTAGCTGGTTGAAAGCGCCTGTCTTGTAAACAGGAAATCCTGGGTTCAACTCCCAGCAGCACCTCCCTGTGTTTGTTTTATAAAACTGGCACATTTTTTACTTTCACCAATGTTGTGGATTCAAACGTATACCGTCACAAAGGTCCCCGACGAGAATGCCTCTGGAAGCAACATGCTAAGCCTGGATAGCTCAGGCTTTGGAGCATGCAACTCTTTGTTTGTAGACTATACACCCAGCAAATTTGAAACATTCATTTGAAACTGTATCTGGACAAAATGTCAGCCTTCTGGACACAGGCCAAGCGTTTGAAACGATGACGGTCACAAAGGTCCCCGACGAGAATGCCTCTGGTTGCGTAGCAGTAAGCCCGACTAGCTCAGTCGGTAGAGCATGAGACTCTTAATCTCAGGGTCGTGGGTTCGAGCCCCAAGTTGGGCGTGTTTACATTAAGGAGGCCTATCCGTCACTCTGAGAGGCTTCAAGTAGTTGAATCAACTATTGCAGATCCAGAGGTGCTGTGGCTTAGCTGGTTGAAAGCGCCTGTCGTGTAAACAGGAGATCCTGGGTTCAACTCCCAGCAGCACCTCACTGTGTTTGTTTCATACAACTGGCCCATTTTTAACTTTCACCAATGTTGTGGATTCAAACGTATAGCGTCACAAAGGTCCCAGACGAGAATGCCTCTGGAAGCAACATGCTAAAGCCTGGATAGCTCAGGCGTTGGAGCATGGCACTCTTTGTTTGTGGACTATACACCCAGCAAATTTGAAACATTCATTTGAAACTGTATCTGGACAAAATGTCAGCCTTCTGGACACAGGCCAAGGGTTTGAAACGATGACGGTCACAAAGGTCCCCGACGAGAATGCCTCTGGTTGCGTAGCAGTAAGCCAGGCTAGCTCAGTTGGTAGAGCATGAGACTCTTAATCTCAGGGTCGTGGGTTCGAGCCCCACGTTGGGTGTGTTTACATTATGGAGGCCTATCCGTCACTCTGAGAGGCTTCAAGTAGTTGAATACACTATTGCATATCCAGAGGTGCTGTGACTTAGCTGGTTGAAAGCGCTTGTCTGGTAAACAGGAGATCCTGGGTTCAACTCCCAGCAGCACCTCCCTGTGTTTATTTTATACAACTGGCACATTTTTTACTGTCACCAATGTTGTGGATTCAAACGTATAGCGTCACAAAGGTCCCAGACGAGAATGCCTCTGGAAGCAACATGCTAAGCCTGGATAGCTCAGGCTTTGGAGCATGCAACTCTTTGTTTGTAGACTATACACCCAGCGAATTTGAAACTGTATCTGGACAAAATGTCAGCCTTCTGGACACAGGCCAAGCGTTTGAAACGATGACGGTCACAAAGGTCCCCGACGAGAATGCCTCTGGTTGCGTAGCAGTAAGCCCGGCTAGCTCAGTCGGTAGAGCATGAGACTCTTAATCTCAGGGTCGTGGGTTCGAGCCCCACGTTGGGCGTGTTTACATTATGGAGGCCTATCCGTCACTCTGAGAGGCTTCAAGTAGTTGAATCAACTATTTCAATCCAGAGGTGCTGTGGCTTAGCTGGTTGAAAGCGCCTGTCTTGTAAACAGGAAATCCTGGGTTCAACTCCCAGCAGCACCTCCCTGTGTTTGTTTTATAAAACTGGCACATTTTTTACTTTCACCAATGTTGTGGATTCAAACGTATACCGTCACAAAGGTCCCCGACGAGAATGCCTCTGGAAGCAACATGCTAAGCCTGGATAGCTCAGGCTTTGGAGCATGCAACTCTTTGTTTGTAGACTATACACCCAGCAAATTTGAAACATTCATTTGAAACTGTATCTGGACAAAATGTCAGCCTTCTGGACACAGGCCAAGCGTTTGAAACGATGACGGTCACAAAGGTCCCCGACGAGAATGCCTCTGGTTGCGTAGCAGTAAGCCCGGCTAGCTCAGTCGGTAGAGCATGAGACTCTTAATCTCAGGGTCGTGGGTTCGAGCCCCACGTTGGGCGTGTTTACATTATGGAGGTCTATCCGTCACTCTGAGAGGCTTCAAGTAGTTGAATCAACTATTGCAGATCCAGAGGTGCTGTGGCTTAGCTGGTTGAAAGCGCCTGTCTTGTAAACAGGAGATCCTGGGTTCAACTCCCAGCAGCACCTCACTGTGTTTGTTTCATACAACTGGCCCATTTTTAACTTTCACCAATGTTGTGGATTCAAACGTATAGCGTCACAAAGGTCCCAGACGAGAATGCCTCTGGAAGCAACATGCTAAAGCCTGGATAGCTCAGGCGTTGGAGCATGGCACTCTTTGTTTGTAGACTATACACCCAGCGAATTTGAAACTGTATCTGGACAAAATGTCAGCCTTCTGGACACAGGCCAAGCGTTTGAAACGATGACGGTCACAAAGGTCCCCGACGAGAATGCCTCTGATTGCGTAGCAGTAAGCCCGGCTAGCTCAGTCGGTAGAGCATGAGACTCTTAATCTCAGGGTCGTGGGTTCGAGCCCCACGTTGGGAGTGTTTACATTATGGAGGCCTATCCGTCACTCTGAGAGGCTTCAAGTAGTTGAATCAACTATTGCAGATCCAGATGTGCTGTGGCTTAGCTGGTTGAAAGCGCCTGTCTTGTAAACAGGAGATCCTGGGTTCAACTCCCAGCAGCACCTCCCTGTGTTTGTTTATAAAACTGGCCCATTTTTAACTTTCATCAATGTTGTGGATTCAAACGTATAGCGTCACAAAGGTCCCAGACGAGAATGCCTCTGGAAGCAACATGCTGAGCCTGGATAGCTCAGGCTTTGGAGCATGCAACTCTTTGTTTGTAGACTATACACCCAGCGAATTTGAAACTGTATCTGGACAAAATGTCAGCCTTCTGGACACAGGCCAAGCGTTTGAAACGATGACGGTCACAAAGGTCCCCGACGAGAATGCCTCTGGTTGCATACCAGTAAGCCCGGCTAGCTCAGTCGGTAGAGCATGAGACTCTTAATCTCAGGGTCGTGGGTTCGAGCCCCATGTTGGGCGTGTTTACATTATGGAGGCCTATCCGTCACTCTGAGAGGCTTCAAGTAGTTGAATCAACTATTTCAATCCAGAGGTGCTGTGGCTTAGCTGGTTGAAAGCGCCTGTCTTGTAAACAGGAAATCCTGGGTTCAACTCCCAGCAGCACCTCCCTGTGTTTGTTTTATAAAACTGGCACATTTTTTACTTTCACCAATGTTGTGGATTCAAACGTATACCGTCACAAAGGTCCCCGACGAGAATGCCTCTGGAAGCAACATGCTAAGCCTGGATAGCTCAGGCTTTGGAGCATGCAACTCTTTGTTTGTAGACTATACACCCAGCAAATTTGAAACATTCATTTGAAACTGTATCTGGACAAAATGTCAGCCTTCTGGACACAGGCCAAGCGTTTGAAACGATGACGGTCACAAAGGTCCCCGACGAGAATGCCTCTGGTTGCGTAGCAGTAAGCCCGGCTAGCTCAGTCGGTAGAGCATGAGACTCTTAATCTCAGGGTCGTGGGTTCGAGCCCCACGTTGGGCGTGTTTACATTATGGAGGCCTATCCGTCACTCTGAGAGGCTTCAAGTAGTTGAATCAACTATTGCAGATCCAGAGGTGCTGTGGCTTAGCTGGTTGAAAGCGCCTGTCTTGTAAACAGGAGATCCTGGGTTCAACTCCCAGCAGCACCTCACTGTGTTTGTTTCATACAACTGGCCCATTTTTAACTTTCACCAATGTTGTGGATTCAAACGTATAGCGTCACAAAGGTCCCAGACGAGAATGCCTCTGGAAGCAACATGCTAAAGCCTGGATAGCTCAGGCGTTGGAGCATGGCACTCTTTGTTTGTAGACTATACACCCAGCGAATTTGAAACTGTATCTGGACAAAATGTCAGCCTTTTGGACACAGGCCAAGCGTTTGAAACGATGACGGTCACAAAGGTCCCCGACGAGAATGCCTCTGATTGCGTAGCAGTAAGCCCGGCTAGCTCAGTCGGTAGAGCATGAGACTCTTAATCTCAGGGTCGTGGGTTCGAGCCCCACGTTGGGAGTGTTTACATTATGGAGGCCTATCCGTCACTCTGAGAGGCTTCAAGTAGTTGAATCAACTATTGCAGATCCAGATGTGCTGTGGCTTAGCTGGTTGAAAGCGCCTGTCTTGTAAACAGGAGATCCTGGGTTCAACTCCCAGCAGCACCTCCCTGTGTTTGTTTATAAAACTGGCCCATTTTTAACTTTCATCAATGTTGTGGATTCAAACGTATAGCGTCACAAAGGTCCCAGACGAGAATGCCTCTGGAAGCAACATGCTGAGCCTGGATAGCTCAGGCTTTGGAGCATGCAACTCTTTGTTTGTAGACTATACACCCAGCGAATTTGAAACTGTATCTGGACAAAATGTCAGCCTTCTGGACACAGGCCAAGCGTTTGAAACGATGACGGTCACAAAGGTCCCCGACGAGAATGCCTCTGGTTGCGTAGCAGTAAGCCCGGCTAGCTCAGTCGGTAGAGCATGAGACTCTTAATCTCAGGGTCGTGGGTTCGAGCCCCACGTTGGGAGTGTTTACATTATGGAGGCCTATCCGTCACTCTGAGAGGCTTCAAGTAGTTGAATCAACTATTGCAGATCCAGATGTGCTGTGGCTTAGCTGGTTGAAAGCGCCTGTCTTGTAAACAGGAGATCCTGGGTTCAACTCCCAGCAGCACCTCCCTGTGTTTGTTTATAAAACTGGCCCATTTTTAACTTTCATCAATGTTGTGGATTCAAACGTATAGCGTCACAAAGGTCCCAGACGAGAATGCCTCTGGAAGCAACATGCTGAGCCTGGATAGCTCAGGCTTTGGAGCATGCAACTCTTTGTTTGTAGACTATACACCCAGCGAATTTGAAACTGTATCTGGACAAAATGTCAGCCTTCTGGACACAGGCCAAGCGTTTGAAACGATGACGGTCACAAAGGTCCCCGACGAGAATGCCTCTGGTTGCATACCAGTAAGCCCGGCTAGCTCAGTCGGTAGAGCATGAGACTCTTAATCTCAGGGTTGTGGGTTCGAGCCCCATGTTGGGCGTGTTTACATTATGGAGGCCTATCCGTCACTCTGAGAGGCTTCAAGTAGTTGAATCAACTATTTCAATCCAGAGGTGCTGTGGCTTAGCTGGTTGAAAGCACCTGTCTTGTAAACAGGAAATCCTGGGTTCAACTCCCAGCAGCACCTCCCTGTGTTTGTTTTATAAAACTGGCACATTTTTTACTTTCACCAATGTTGTGGATTCAAACGTATAGCGTCACAAAGGTCCAAGACGAGAATGCCTCTGGAAGCAACATGCTAAAGCCCGGATAGCTCAGGCGTTGGAGCATGGCACTCTTTGTTTGTAGACTATACACCCAGCAAATTTGAAACATTCATTTGAAACTGTATCTGGACAAAATGTCAGCCTTCTGGACACAGGCCAAGCGTTTGAAACGATGACGGTCACAAAGGTCCCCGACGAGAATGCCTCTGGTTGCGTAGCAGTAAGCCCGGCTAGCTCAGTCGGTAGAGCATGAGACTCTTAATCTCAGGGTCGTGGGTTCGAGCCCCACGTTGGGCGTGTTTACATTATGGAGGCCTATCCGTCACTCTGAGAGGCTTCAAGTAGTTGAATCAACTGTTGCAGATCCAGAGGTGCTGTGGCTTAGCTGGTTGAAAGCGCCTGTCTTGTAAACAGGAGATCCTGGGTTCAACTCCCAGCAGCACCTCACTGTGTTTGTTTCATACAACTGGCCCATTTTTTACTTTCACCAATGTTGTGGATTCAAACGTATAGCGTCACAAAGGTCCCAGACGAGAATGCCTCTGGAAGCAACATGCTAAAGCCCGGATAGCTCAGGCGTTGGAGCATGGCACTCTTTGTTTGTAGACTATACACCCAGAAAATTTGAAACATTCATTTGAAACTGTATCTGGACAAAATGTCAGCCTTCTGGACACAGGCCAAGCGTTTGAAACGATGACGGTCACAAAGGTCCCCGACGAGAATGCCTCTGGTTGCATAACAGTAAGCCCGGCTAGCTCAGTCGGTAGAGCATGAGACTCTTAATCTCAGGGTCGTGGGTTCGAGCCCCATGTTGGGCGTGTTTACATTATGGAGGCCTATCCGTCACTCTGAGAGGCTTCAAGTAGTTGAATCAACTATTTCAATCCAGAGGTGCTGTGGCTTAGCTGGTTGAAAGCGCCTGTCTTGTAAACAGGAAATCCTGGGTTCAACTCCCAGCAGCACCTCCCTGTGTTTTTTTTATAAAACTGGCACAT
The DNA here is from genome assembly GCF_963692335.1 of Osmerus eperlanus. Lineage (NCBI taxonomy): Eukaryota > Metazoa > Chordata > Actinopteri > Osmeriformes > Osmeridae > Osmerus > Osmerus eperlanus. The sequence goes on from NC_085021.1 coordinate 6,479,938, forward strand.
TTTTTACTTTCACCAATGTTGTGGATTCAAACGTATACCGTCACAAAGGTCCCCGACAAGAATGCCTCTGGAAGCAACATGCTAAGCCTGGATAGCTCAGGCTTTGGAGCATGCAACTCTTTGTTTGTAGACTATACACCCAGCAAATTTGAAACATTCATTTGAAACTGTATCTGGACAAAATGTCAGCCTTCTGGACACAGGCCAAGCGTTTGAAACGATGACGGTCACAAAGGTCCCCGACGAGAATGCCTCTGGTTGCGTAGCAGTAAGCCCGACTAGCTCAGTCGGTAGAGCATGAGACTCTTAATCTCAGGGTCGTGGGTTCGAGCCCCAAGTTGGGCGTGTTTACATTAAGGAGGCCTATCCGTCACTCTGAGAGGCTTCAAGTAGTTGAATCAACTATTGCAGATCCAGAGGTGCTGTGGCTTAGCTGGTTGAAAGCGCCTGTCGTGTAAACAGGAGATCCTGGGTTCAACTCCCAGCAGCACCTCACTGTGTTTGTTTCATACAACTGGCCCATTTTTAACTTTCACCAATGTTGTGGATTCAAACGTATAGCGTCACAAAGGTCCCAGACGAGAATGCCTCTGGAAGCAACATGCTAAAGCCTGGATAGCTCAGGCGTTGGAGCATGGCACTCTTTGTTTGTGGACTATACACCCAGCAAATTTGAAACATTCATTTGAAACTGTATCTGGACAAAATGTCAGCCTTCTGGACACAGGCCAAGGGTTTGAAACGATGACGGTCACAAAGGTCCCCGACGAGAATGCCTCTGGTTGCGTAGCAGTAAGCCAGGCTAGCTCAGTTGGTAGAGCATGAGACTCTTAATCTCAGGGTCGTGGGTTCGAGCCCCACGTTGGGTGTGTTTACATTATGGAGGCCTATCCGTCACTCTGAGAGGCTTCAAGTAGTTGAATACACTATTGCATATCCAGAGGTGCTGTGACTTAGCTGGTTGAAAGCGCTTGTCTGGTAAACAGGAGATCCTGGGTTCAACTCCCAGCAGCACCTCCCTGTGTTTATTTTATACAACTGGCACATTTTTTACTGTCACCAATGTTGTGGATTCAAACGTATAGCGTCACAAAGGTCCCAGACGAGAATGCCTCTGGAAGCAACATGCTAAGCCTGGATAGCTCAGGCTTTGGAGCATGCAACTCTTTGTTTGTAGACTATACACCCAGCGAATTTGAAACTGTATCTGGACAAAATGTCAGCCTTCTGGACACAGGCCAAGCGTTTGAAACGATGACGGTCACAAAGGTCCCCGACGAGAATGCCTCTGGTTGCGTAGCAGTAAGCCCGGCTAGCTCAGTCGGTAGAGCATGAGACTCTTAATCTCAGGGTCGTGGGTTCGAGCCCCACGTTGGGCGTGTTTACATTATGGAGGCCTATCCGTCACTCTGAGAGGCTTCAAGTAGTTGAATCAACTATTTCAATCCAGAGGTGCTGTGGCTTAGCTGGTTGAAAGCGCCTGTCTTGTAAACAGGAAATCCTGGGTTCAACTCCCAGCAGCACCTCCCTGTGTTTGTTTTATAAAACTGGCACATTTTTTACTTTCACCAATGTTGTGGATTCAAACGTATACCGTCACAAAGGTCCCCGACGAGAATGCCTCTGGAAGCAACATGCTAAGCCTGGATAGCTCAGGCTTTGGAGCATGCAACTCTTTGTTTGTAGACTATACACCCAGCAAATTTGAAACATTCATTTGAAACTGTATCTGGACAAAATGTCAGCCTTCTGGACACAGGCCAAGCGTTTGAAACGATGACGGTCACAAAGGTCCCCGACGAGAATGCCTCTGGTTGCGTAGCAGTAAGCCCGGCTAGCTCAGTCGGTAGAGCATGAGACTCTTAATCTCAGGGTCGTGGGTTCGAGCCCCACGTTGGGCGTGTTTACATTATGGAGGTCTATCCGTCACTCTGAGAGGCTTCAAGTAGTTGAATCAACTATTGCAGATCCAGAGGTGCTGTGGCTTAGCTGGTTGAAAGCGCCTGTCTTGTAAACAGGAGATCCTGGGTTCAACTCCCAGCAGCACCTCACTGTGTTTGTTTCATACAACTGGCCCATTTTTAACTTTCACCAATGTTGTGGATTCAAACGTATAGCGTCACAAAGGTCCCAGACGAGAATGCCTCTGGAAGCAACATGCTAAAGCCTGGATAGCTCAGGCGTTGGAGCATGGCACTCTTTGTTTGTAGACTATACACCCAGCGAATTTGAAACTGTATCTGGACAAAATGTCAGCCTTCTGGACACAGGCCAAGCGTTTGAAACGATGACGGTCACAAAGGTCCCCGACGAGAATGCCTCTGGTTGCATAACAGTAAGCCCGGCTAGCTCAGTCGGTAGAGCATGAGACTCTTAATCTCAGGGTCGTGGGTTCGAGCCCCAAGTTGGGCGTGTTTACATTAAGGAGGCCTATCCGTCACTCTGAGAGGCTTCAAGTAGTTGAATCAACTATTGCAGATCCAGAGGTGCTGTGGCTTAGCTGGTTGAAAGCGCCTGTCGTGTAAACAGGAGATCCTGGGTTCAACTCCCAGCAGCACCTCACTGTGTTTGTTTCATACAACTGGCCCATTTTTAACTTTCACCAATGTTGTGGATTCAAACGTATAGCGTCACAAAGGTCCCAGACGAGAATGCCTCTGGAAGCAACATGCTAAAGCCTGGATAGCTCAGGCGTTGGAGCATGGCACTCTTTGTTTGTGGACTATACACCCAGCAAATTTGAAACATTCATTTGAAACTGTATCTGGACAAAATGTCAGCCTTCTGGACACAGGCCAAGGGTTTGAAACGATGACGGTCACAAAGGTCCCCGACGAGAATGCCTCTGGTTGCGTAGCAGTAAGCCAGGCTAGCTCAGTTGGTAGAGCATGAGACTCTTAATCTCAGGGTCGTGGGTTCGAGCCCCACGTTGGGTGTGTTTACATTATGGAGGCCTATCCGTCACTCTGAGAGGCTTCAAGTAGTTGAATACACTATTGCATATCCAGAGGTGCTGTGACTTAGCTGGTTGAAAGCGCTTGTCTGGTAAACAGTAGATCCTGGGTTCAACTCCCAGCAGCACCTCCCTGTGTTTATTTTATACAACTGGCACATTTTTTACTGTCACCAATGTTGTGGATTCAAACGTATAGCGTCACAAAGGTCCCAGACGAGAATGCCTCTGGAAGCAACATGCTAAGCCTGGATAGCTCAGGCTTTGGAGCATGCAACTCTTTGTTTGTAGACTATACACCCAGCGAATTTGAAACTGTATCTGGACAAAATGTCAGCCTTCTGGACACAGGCCAAGCGTTTGAAACGATGACGGTCACAAAGGTCCCCGACGAGAATGCCTCTGGTTGCGTAGCAGTAAGCCCGGCTAGCTCAGTCGGTAGAGCATGAGACTCTTAATCTCAGGGTCGTGGGTTCGAGCCCCACGTTGGGCGTGTTTACATTATGGAGGCCTATCCGTCACTCTGAGAGGCTTCAAGTAGTTGAATCAACTATTTCAATCCAGAGGTGCTGTGGCTTAGCTGGTTGAAAGCGCCTGTCTTGTAAACAGGAAATCCTGGGTTCAACTCCCAGCAGCACCTCCCTGTGTTTGTTTTATAAAACTGGCACATTTTTTACTTTCACCAATGTTGTGGATTCAAACGTATACCGTCACAAAGGTCCCCGACGAGAATGCCTCTGGAAGCAACATGCTAAGCCTGGATAGCTCAGGCTTTGGAGCATGCAACTCTTTGTTTGTAGACTATACACCCAGCAAATTTGAAACATTCATTTGAAACTGTATCTGGACAAAATGTCAGCCTTCTGGACACAGGCCAAGCGTTTGAAACGATGACGGTCACAAAGGTCCCCGACGAGAATGCCTCTGGTTGCGTAGCAGTAAGCCCGGCTAGCTCAGTCGGTAGAGCATGAGACTCTTAATCTCAGGGTCGTGGGTTCGAGCCCCACGTTGGGCGTGTTTACATTATGGAGGTCTATCCGTCACTCTGAGAGGCTTCAAGTAGTTGAATCAACTATTGCAGATCCAGATGTGCTGTGGCTTAGCTGGTTGAAAGCGCCTGTCTTGTAAACAGGAGATCCTGGGTTCAACTCCCAGCAGCACCTCCCTGTGTTTGTTTATAAAACTGGCCCATTTTTAACTTTCATCAATGTTGTGGATTCAAACGTATAGCGTCACAAAGGTCCCAGACGAGAATGCCTCTGGAAGCAACATGCTGAGCCTGGATAGCTCAGGCTTTGGAGCATGCAACTCTTTGTTTGTAGACTATACACCCAGCGAATTTGAAACTGTATCTGGACAAAATGTCAGCCTTCTGGACACAGGCCAAGCGTTTGAAACGATGACGGTCACAAAGGTCCCCGACGAGAATGCCTCTGGTTGCGTAGCAGTAAGCCCGGCTAGCTCAGTCGGTAGAGCATGAGACTCTTAATCTCAGGGTCGTGGGTTCGAGCCCCACGTTGGGCGTGTTTACATTATGGAGGCCTATCCGTCACTCTGAGAGGCTTCAAGTAGTTGAATCAACTATTGCAGATCAAGAGGTGCTGTGGCTTAGCTGGTTGAAACCGCCTGTCTTGTAAACAGGAGATCCTGGGTTCAACTCCCAGCAGCACCTCACTGTGTTTGTTTCATACAACTGGCCCATTTTTAACTTTCACCAATGTTGTGGATTCAAACGTATAGCGTCACAAAGGTCCCAGACGAGAATGCCTCTGGAAGCAACATGCTAAGCCTGGATAGCTCAGGCTTTGGAGCATGCAACTCTTTGTTTGTAGACTATACACCCAGCGAATTTGAAACTGTATCTGGACAAAATGTCAGCCTTCTGGACACAGGCCAAGCGTTTGAAACGATGACGGTCACAAAGGTCCCCGACGAGAATGCCTCTGGTTGCGTAGCAGTAAGCCCGGCTAGCTCAGTCGGTAGAGCATGAGACTCTTAATCTCAGGGTCGTGGGTTCGAGCCCCACGTTGGGCGTGTTTACATTATGGAGGCCTATCCGTCACTCTGAGAGGCTTCAAGTAGTTGAATCAACTGTTGCAGATCCAGAGGTGCTGTGGCTTAGCTGGTTGAAAGCGCCTGTCTTGTAAACAGGAGATCCTGGGTTCAACTCCCAGCAGCACCTCACTGTGTTTGTTTCATACAACTGGCCCATTTTTAACTTTCACCAATGTTGTGGATTCAAACGTATAGCGTCACAAAGGTCCCAGACGAGAATGCCTCTGGAAGCAACATGCTAAAGCCCGGATAGCTCAGGCGTTGGAGCATGGCACTCTTTGTTTGTAGACTATACACCCAGCAAATTTGAAACATTCATTTGAAACTGTATCTGGACAAAATGTCAGCCTTCTGGACACAGGCCAAGCGTTTGAAACGATGACGGTCACAAAGGTCCCCGACGAGAATGCCTCTGGTTGCATAACAGTAAGCCCGGCTAGCTCAGTCGGTAGAGCATGAGACTCTTAATCTCAGGGTCGTGGGTTCGAGCCCCATGTTGGGCGTCTTTACATTATGGAGGCCTATCCGTCACTCTGAGAGGCTTCAAGTAGTTGAATCAACTATTTCAATCCAGAGGTGCTGTGGCTTAGCTGGTTGAAAGCGCCTGTCTTGTAAACAGGAAATCCTGGGTTCAACTCCCAGCAGCACCTCCCTGTGTTTGTTTTATAAAACTGGCACATTTTTTACTTTCACCAATGTTGTGGATTAAAACGTATACCGTCACAAAGGTCCCCGACGAGAATGCCTCTGGAAGCAACATGCTAAGCCTGGATAGCTCAGGCTTTGGAGCATGCAACTCTTTGTTTGTAGACTATACACCCAGCAAATTTGAAACATTCATTTGAAACTGTATCTGGACAAAATGTCAGCCTTCTGGACACAGGCCAAGCGTTTGAAACGATGACGGTCACAAAGGTCCCCGACGAGAATGCCTCTGGTTGCGTAGCAGTAAGCCCGACTAGCTCAGTCGGTAGAGCATGAGACTCTTAATCTCAGGGTCGTGGGTTCGAGCTCCAAGTTGGGCGTGTTTACATTAAGGAGGCCTATCCGTCACTCTGAGAGGCTTCAAGTAGTTGAATCAACTATTGCAGATCCAGAGGTGCTGTGGCTTAGCTGGTTGAAAGCGCCTGTCGTGTAAACAGGAGATCCTGGGTTCAACTCCCAGCAGCACCTCACTGTGTTTGTTTCATACAACTGGCCCATTTTTAACTTTCACCAATGTTGTGGATTCAAACGTATAGCGTCACAAAGGTCCCAGACGAGAATGCCTCTGGAAGCAACATGCTAAAGCCTGGATAGCTCAGGCGTTGGAGCATGGCACTCTTTGTTTGTGGACTATACACCCAGCAAATTTGAAACATTCATTTGAAACTGTATCTGGACAAAATGTCAGCCTTCTGGACACAGGCCAAGGGTTTGAAACGATGACGGTCACAAAGGTCCCCGACGAGAATGCCTCTGGTTGCGTAGCAGTAAGCCAGGCTAGCTCAGTTGGTAGAGCATGAGACTCTTAATCTCAGGGTCGTGGGTTCGAGCCCCACGTTGGGTGTGTTTACATTATGGAGGCCTATCCGTCACTCTGAGAGGCTTCAAGTAGTTGAATACACTATTGCATATCCAGAGGTGCTGTGACTTAGCTGGTTGAAAGCGCTTGTCTGGTAAACAGGAGATCCTGGGTTCAACTCCCAGCAGCACCTCCCTGTGTTTATTTTATACAACTGGCACATTTTTTACTGTCACCAATGTTGTGGATTCAAACGTATAGCGTCACAAAGGTCCCAGACGAGAATGCCTCTGGAAGCAACATGCTAAGCCTGGATAGCTCAGGCTTTGGAGCATGCAACTCTTTGTTTGTAGACTATACACCCAGCGAATTTGAAACTGTATCTGGACAAAATGTCAGCCTTCTGGACACAGGCCAAGCGTTTGAAACGATGACGGTCACAATGGTCCCCGACGAGAATGCCTCTGGTTGCGTAGCAGTAAGCCCGGCTAGCTCAGTCGGTAGAGCATGAGACTCTTAATCTCAGGGTCGTGGGTTCGAGCCCCACGTTGGGCGTGTTTACATTATGGAGGCCTATCCGTCACTCTGAGAGGCTTCAAGTAGTTGAATCAACTATTGCAGATCCAGAGGTGCTGTGGCTTAGCTGGTTGAAACCGCCTGTCTTGTAAACAGGAGATCCTGGGTTCAACTCCCAGCAGCACCTCACTGTGTTTGTTTCATACAACTGGCCCATTTTTAACTTTCACCAATGTTGTGGATTCAAACGTATAGCGTCACAAAGGTCCCAGACGAGAATGCCTCTGGAAGCAACATGCTAAGCCTGGATAGCTCAGGCTTTGGAGCATGCAACTCTTTGTTTGTAGACTATACACCCAGCGAATTTGAAACTGTATCTGGACAAAATGTCAGCCTTCTGGACACAGGCCAAGCGTTTGAAACGATGACGGTCACAAAGGTCCCCGACGAGAATGCCTCTGGTTGCATAACAGTAAGCCCGGCTAGCTCAGTCGGTAGAGCATGAGACTCTTAATCTCAGGGTCGTGGCTTCGAGCCCCATGTTGGGCGTGTTTACATTATGGAGGCCTATCCGTCACTCTGAGAGGCTTCAAGTAGTTGAATCAACTATTTCAATCCAGAGGTGCTGTGGCTTAGCTGGTTGAAAGCGCCTGTCTTGTAAACAGGAGATCCTGGGTTCAACTCCCAGCAGCACCTCACTGTGTTTGTTTCATACAACTGGCCCATTTTTAACTTTCACCAATGTTGTGGATTCGAACGTATACCGTCACAAAGGTCCCCGACGAGAATGCCTCTGGAAGCAACATGCTAAGCCTGGATAGCTCAGGCTTTGGAGCATGCAACTCTTTGTTTGTAGACTATACACCCAGCAAATTTGAAACATTCATTTGAAACTGTATCTGGACAAAATGTCAGCCTTCTGGACACAGGCCAAGCGTTTGAAACGATGACGGTCACAAAGGTCCCCGACGAGAATGCCTCTGGTTGCGTAGCAGTAAGCCCGACTAGCTCAGTCGGTAGAGCATGAGACTCTTAATCTCAGGGTCGTGGGTTCGAGCCCCAAGTTGGGCGTGTTTACATTAAGGAGGCCTATCCGTCACTCTGAGAGCCTTCAAGTAGTTGAATCAACTATTGCAGATCCAGAGGTCCTGTGGCTTAGCTGGTTGAAAGCGCCTGTCGTGTAAACAGGAGATCCTGGGTTCAACTCCCAGCAGCACCTCACTGTGTTTGTTTCATACAACTGGACCATTTTTAACTTTCACCAATGTTGTGGATTCAAACGTATAGCGTCACAAAGGTCCCAGACGAGAATGCCTCTGGAAGCAACATGCTAAAGCCTGGATAGCTCAGGCGTTGGAGCATGGCACTCTTTGTTTGTGGACTATACACCCAGCAAATTTGAAACATTCATTTGAAACTGTATCTGGACAAAATGTCAGCCTTCTGGACACAGGCCAAGCGTTTGAAACGATGACGGTCACAAAGGTCCCCGACGAGAATGCCTCTGGTTGCGTAGCAGTAAGCCAGGCTAGCTCAGTTGGTAGAGCATGAGACTCTTAATCTCAGGGTCGTGGGTTCGAGCCCCACGTTGGGTGTGTTTACATTATGGAGGCCTATCCGTCACTCTGAGAGGCTTCAAGTAGTTGAATCAACTATTGCAGATCCAGAGGTGCTGTGGCTTAGCTGGTTGAAAGTGCCTGTCTTGTAAACAGGAGATCCAGGTTTCAACTCCCAGCAGCACCTCACTGTGTTTGTTTCATACAACTGGCCCATTTTTTACTTTCACCAATGTTGTGGATTCAAACGTATAGCGTCACAAGGGTCCCAGACGAGAATGCCTCTGGAAGCAACATGCTAAGCCTGGATAGCTCAGGCGTTGGAGCATGGCACTCTTTGTTTGTAGACTATACACCCAGCAAATTTGAAACATTCATTTGAAACTGTATCTGGACAAAATGTCAGCCTTCTGGACACAGGCCAAGCGTTTGAAACGATGACGGTCACAAAGGTCCCCGACGAGAATGCCTCTGGTTGCATAACAGTAAGCCCGGCTAGCTCAGTCGGTAGAGCATGAGACTCTTAATCTCAGGGTCGTGGGTTCGAGCCCCATGTTGGGCGTGTTTACATTATGGAGGCCTATCCGTCACTCTGAGAGGCTTCAAGTAGTTGAATCAACTATTTCAATCCAGAGGTGCTGTGGCTTAGCTGGTTGAAAGCGCCTGTCTTGTAAACAGGAGATCCTGGGTTCAACTCCCAGCAGCACCTCACTGTGTTTGTTTCATACAACTGGCCCATTTTTTACTTTCACCAATGTTGTGGATTCAAACGTATAGCGTCACAAAGGTCCCAGACGAGAATGCCTCTGGAAGCAACATGCTAAAGCCTGGATAGCTCAGGCGTTGGAGCATGGCACTCTTTGTTTGTGGACTATACACCCAGCAAATTTGAAACATTCATTTGAAACTGTATCTGGACAAAATGTCAGCCTTCTGGACACAGGCCAAGCGTTTGAAACGATGACGGTCACAAAGGTCCCCGACGAGAATGCCTCTGGTTGCGTAGCAGTAAGCCCGGCTAGCTCAGTCGGTAGAGCATGAGACTTTTAATCTTAGGGTCGTGGGTTCGAGCCCCACGTTGGGTGTGTTTACATTATGGAGGCCTATCCGTCACTCTGAGAGGCTTCAAGTAGTTGAATACACTATTGCATATCCAGAGGTGCTGTGACTTAGCTGGTTGAAAGCGCTTGTCTGGTAAACAGGAGATCCTGGGTTCAACTCCCAGCAGCACCTCTCTGTGTTTATTTTATACAACTGGCACATTTTTTACTGTCACCAATGTTGTGGATTCAAACGTATAGCGTCACAAAGGTCCCAGACGAGAATGCCTCTGGAAGCAACATGCTAAGCCTGGATAGCTCAGGCTTTGGAGCATGCAACTCTTTGTTTGTAGACTATACACCCAGCAAATTTGAAACTGTATCTGGACAAAATGTCAGCCTTCTGGACACAGGCCAAGCGTTTGAAACGATGACGGTCACAAAGGTCCCCGACGAGAATGCCTCTGGTTGCGTAGCAGTAAGCCCGGCTAGCTCAGTCGGTAGAGCATGAGACTCTTAATCTCAGGGTCGTGGGTTCGAGCCCCACGTTGGGCGTGTTTACATTATGGAGGCCTATCCGTCACTCTGAGAGGCTTCAAGTAGTTGAATCAACTATTGCAGATCCAGAGGTGCTGTGGCTTAGCTGGTTGAAACCGCCTGTCTTGTAAACAGGAGATCCTGGGTTCAACTCCCAGCAGCACCTCACTGTGTTTGTTTCATACAACTGGCCCATTTTTAACTTTCACCAATGTTGTGGATTCAAACGTATAGCGTCACAAAGGTCCCAGACGAGAATGCCTCTGGAAGCAACATGCTAAAGCCTGGATAGCTCAGGCGTTGGAGCATGGCACTCTTTGTTTGTAGACTATACACCCAGCAAATTTGAAACATTCATTTGAAACTGTATCTGGACAAAATGTCAGCCTTCTGGACACAGGCCAAGCGTTTGAAACGATGACGGTCACAAAGGTCCCCGACGAGAATGCCTCTGGTTGCATAACAGTAAGCCCGGCTAGCTCAGTCGGTAGAGCATGAGACTCTTAATCTCAGGGTCGTGGGTTCGAGCCCCATGTTGGGCGTGTTTACATTATGGAGGCCTATCCGTCACTCTGAGAGGCTTCAAGTAGTTGAATCAACTATTTCAATCCAGAGGTGCTGTGGCTTAGCTGGTTGAAAGCGCCTGTCTTGTAAACAGGAAATCCTGGGTTCAACTCCCAGCAGCACCTCCCTGTGTTTGTTTTATAAAACTGGCACATTTTTTACTTTCACCAATGTTGTGGATTCGAACGTATACCGTCACAAAGGTCCCCGACGAGAATGCCTCTGGAAGCAACATGCTAAGCCTGGATAGCTCAGGCTTTGGAGCATGCAACTCTTTGTTTGTAGACTATACACCCAGCAAATTTGAAACATTCATTTGAAACTGTATCTGGACAAAATGTCAGCCTTCTGGACACAGGCCAAGCGTTTGAAACGATGACGGTCACAAAGGTCCCCGACGAGAATGCCTCTGGTTGCGTAGCAGTAAGCCCGACTAGCTCAGTCGGTAGAGCATGAGACTCTTAATCTCAGGGTCGTGGGTTCGAGCCCCAAGTTGGGCGTGTTTACATTAAGGAGGCCTATCCGTCACTCTGAGAGGCTTCAAGTAGTTGAATCAACTATTGCAGATCCAGAGGTGCTGTGGCTTAGCTGGTTGAAAGCGCCTGTCGTGTAAACAGGAGATCCTGGGTTCAACTCCCAGCAGCACCTCACTGTGTTTGTTTATAAAACTGGCCCATTTTTAACTTTCACCAATGTTGTGGATTCAAACGTATAGCGTCACAAAGGTCCCAGACGAGAATGCCTCTGGAAGCAACATGCTAAAGCCTGGATAGCTCAGGCGTTGGAGCATGGCACTCTTTGTTTGTGGACTATACACCCAGCAAATTTGAAACATTCATTTGAAACTGTATCTGGACAAAATGTCAGCCTTCTGGACACGGGCCAAGCGTTTGAAACGATGACGGTCACAATGGTCCCCGACGAGAATGCCTCTGGTTGCGTAGCAGTAAGCCCGGCTAGCTCAGTCGGTAGAGCATGAGACTCTTAATCTCAGGGTCGTGGGTTCGAGCCCCACGTTGGGCGTGTTTACATTATGGAGGCCTATCCGTCACTCTGAGAGGCTTCAAGTAGTTGAATCAACTATTGCAGATCAAGAGGTGCTGTGGCTTAGCTGGTTGAAACCGCCTGTCTTGTAAACAGGAGATCCTGGGTTCAACTCCCAGCAGCACCTCACTGTGTTTGTTTCATACAACTGGCCCATTTTTAACTTTCACCAATGTTGTGGATTCAAACGTATAGCGTCACAAAGGTCCCAGACGAGAATGCCTCTGGAAGCAACATGCTAAGCCTGGATAGCTCAGGCTTTGGAGCATGCAACTCTTTGTTTGTAGACTATACACCCAGCGAATTTGAAACTGTATCTGGACAAAATGTCAGCCTTCTGGACACAGGCCAAGCGTTTGAAACGATGACGGTCACAAAGGTCCCCGACGAGAATGCCTCTGGTTGCGTAGCAGTAAGCCCGGCTAGCTCAGTCGGTAGAGCATGAGACTCTTAATCTCAGGGTCGTGGGTTCGAGCCCCACGTTGGGCGTGTTTACATTATGGAGGCCTATCCGTCACTCTGAGAGGCTTCAAGTAGTTGAATCAACTGTTGCAGATCCAGAGGTGCTGTGGCTTAGCTGGTTGAAAGCGCCTGTCTTGTAAACAGGAGATCCTGGGTTCAACTCCCAGCAGCACCTCACTGTGTTTGTTTCATACAACTGGCCCATTTTTAACTTTCACCAATGTTGTGGATTCAAACGTATAGCGTCACAAAGGTCCCAGACGAGAATGCCTCTGGAAGCAACATGCTAAAGCCCGGATAGCTCAGGCGTTGGAGCATGGCACTCTTTGTTTGTAGACTATACACCCAGCAAATTTGAAACATTCATTTGAAACTGTATCTGGACAAAATGTCAGCCTTCTGGACACAGGCCAAGCGTTTGAAACGATGACGGTCACAAAGGTCCCCGACGAGAATGCCTCTGGTTGCATAACAGTAAGCCCGGCTAGCTCAGTCGGTAGAGCATGAGACTCTTAATCTCAGGGTCGTGGGTTCGAGCCCCATGTTGGGCGTGTTTACATTATGGAGGCCTATCCGTCACTCTGAGAGGCTTCAAGTAGTTGAATCAACTATTTCAATCCAGAGGTGCTGTGGCTTAGCTGGTTGAAAGCGCCTGTCTTGTAAACAGGAAATCCTGGGTTCAACTCCCAGCAGCACCTCCCTGTGTTTGTTTTATAAAACTGGCACATTTTTTACTTTCACCAATGTTGTGGATTAAAACGTATACCGTCACAAAGGTCCCCGACGAGAATGCCTCTGGAAGCAACATGCTAAGCCTGGATAGCTCAGGCTTTGGAGCATGCAACTCTTTGTTTGTAGACTATACACCCAGCAAATTTGAAACATTCATTTGAAACTGTATCTGGACAAAATGTCAGCCTTCTGGACACAGGCCAAGCGTTTGAAACGATGACGGTCACAAAGGTCCCCGACGAGAATGCCTCTGGTTGCGTAGCAGTAAGCCCGACTAGCTCAGTCGGTAGAGCATGAGACTCTTAATCTCAGGGTCGTGGGTTCGAGCTCCAAGTTGGGCGTGTTTACATTAAGGAGGCCTATCCGTCACTCTGAGAGGCTTCAAGTAGTTGAATCAACTATTGCAGATCCAGAGGTGCTGTGGCTTAGCTGGTTGAAAGCGCCTGTCGTGTAAACAGGAGATCCTGGGTTCAACTCCCAGCAGCACCTCACTGTGTTTGTTTCATACAACTGGCCCATTTTTAACTTTCACCAATGTTGTGGATTCAAACGTATAGCGTCACAAAGGTCCCAGACGAGAATGCCTCTGGAAGCAACATGCTAAAGCCTGGATAGCTCAGGCGTTGGAGCATGGCACTCTTTGTTTGTGGACTATACACCCAGCAAATTTGAAACATTCATTTGAAACTGTATCTGGACAAAATGTCAGCCTTCTGGACACAGGCCAAGGGTTTGAAACGATGACGGTCACAAAGGTCCCCGACGAGAATGCCTCTGGTTGCGTAGCAGTAAGCCAGGCTAGCTCAGTTGGTAGAGCATGAGACTCTTAATCTCAGGGTCGTGGGTTCGAGCCCCACGTTGGGTGTGTTTACATTATGGAGGCCTATCCGTCACTCTGAGAGGCTTCAAGTAGTTGAATACACTATTGCATATCCAGAGGTGCTGTGACTTAGCTGGTTGAAAGCGCTTGTCTGGTAAACAGGAGATCCTGGGTTCAACTCCCAGCAGCACCTCCCTGTGTTTATTTTATACAACTGGCACATTTTTTACTGTCACCAATGTTGTGGATTCAAACGTATAGCGTCACAAAGGTCCCAGACGAGAATGCCTCTGGAAGCAACATGCTAAGCCTGGATAGCTCAGGCTTTGGAGCATGCAACTCTTTGTTTGTAGACTATACACCCAGCGAATTTGAAACTGTATCTGGACAAAATGTCAGCCTTCTGGACACAGGCCAAGCGTTTGAAACGATGACGGTCACAATGGTCCCCGACGAGAATGCCTCTGGTTGCGTAGCAGTAAGCCCGGCTAGCTCAGTCGGTAGAGCATGAGACTCTTAATCTCAGGGTCGTGGGTTCGAGCCCCACGTTGGGCGTGTTTACATTATGGAGGCCTATCCGTCACTCTGAGAGGCTTCAAGTAGTTGAATCAACTATTGCAGATCCAGAGGTGCTGTGGCTTAGCTGGTTGAAACCGCCTGTCTTGTAAACAGGAGATCCTGGGTTCAACTCCCAGCAGCACCTCACTGTGTTTGTTTCATACAACTGGCCCATTTTTAACTTTCACCAATGTTGTGGATTCAAACGTATAGCGTCACAAAGGTCCCAGACGAGAATGCCTCTGGAAGCAACATGCTAAGCCTGGATAGCTCAGGCTTTGGAGCATGCAACTCTTTGTTTGTAGACTATACACCCAGCGAATTTGAAACTGTATCTGGACAAAATGTCAGCCTTCTGGACACAGGCCAAGCGTTTGAAACGATGACGGTCACAAAGGTCCCCGACGAGAATGCCTCTGGTTGCATAACAGTAAGCCCGGCTAGCTCAGTCGGTAGAGCATGAGACTCTTAATCTCAGGGTCGTGGCTTCGAGCCCCATGTTGGGCGTGTTTACATTATGGAGGCCTATCCGTCACTCTGAGAGGCTTCAAGTAGTTGAATCAACTATTTCAATCCAGAGGTGCTGTGGCTTAGCTGGTTGAAAGCGCCTGTCTTGTAAACAGGAGATCCTGGGTTCAACTCCCAGCAGCACCTCACTGTGTTTGTTTCATACAACTGGCCCATTTTTAACTTTCACCAATGTTGTGGATTCGAACGTATACCGTCACAAAGGTCCCCGACGAGAATGCCTCTGGAAGCAACATGCTAAGCCTGGATAGCTCAGGCTTTGGAGCATGCAACTCTTTGTTTGTAGACTATACACCCAGCAAATTTGAAACATTCATTTGAAACTGTATCTGGACAAAATGTCAGCCTTCTGGACACAGGCCAAGCGTTTGAAACGATGACGGTCACAAAGGTCCCCGACGAGAATGCCTCTGGTTGCGTAGCAGTAAGCCCGACTAGCTCAGTCGGTAGAGCATGAGACTCTTAATCTCAGGGTCGTGGGTTCGAGCCCCAAGTTGGGCGTGTTTACATTAAGGAGGCCTATCCGTCACTCTGAGAGCCTTCAAGTAGTTGAATCAACTATTGCAGATCCAGAGGTCCTGTGGCTTAGCTGGTTGAAAGCGCCTGTCGTGTAAACAGGAGATCCTGGGTTCAACTCCCAGCAGCACCTCACTGTGTTTGTTTCATACAACTGGACCATTTTTAACTTTCACCAATGTTGTGGATTCAAACGTATAGCGTCACAAAGGTCCCAGACGAGAATGCCTCTGGAAGCAACATGCTAAAGCCTGGATAGCTCAGGCGTTGGAGCATGGCACTCTTTGTTTGTGGACTATACACCCAGCAAATTTGAAACATTCATTTGAAACTGTATCTGGACAAAATGTCAGCCTTCTGGACACAGGCCAAGCGTTTGAAACGATGACGGTCACAAAGGTCCCCGACGAGAATGCCTCTGGTTGCGTAGCAGTAAGCCAGGCTAGCTCAGTTGGTAGAGCATGAGACTCTTAATCTCAGGGTCGTGGGTTCGAGCCCCACGTTGGGTGTGTTTACATTATGGAGGCCTATCCGTCACTCTGAGAGGCTTCAAGTAGTTGAATCAACTATTGCAGATCCAGAGGTGCTGTGGCTTAGCTGGTTGAAAGTGCCTGTCTTGTAAACAGGAGATCCAGGTTTCAACTCCCAGCAGCACCTCACTGTGTTTGTTTCATACAACTGGCCCATTTTTTACTTTCACCAATGTTGTGGATTCAAACGTATAGCGTCACAAGGGTCCCAGACGAGAATGCCTCTGGAAGCAACATGCTAAGCCTGGATAGCTCAGGCGTTGGAGCATGGCACTCTTTGTTTGTAGACTATACACCCAGCAAATTTGAAACATTCATTTGAAACTGTATCTGGACAAAATGTCAGCCTTCTGGACACAGGCCAAGCGTTTGAAACGATGACGGTCACAAAGGTCCCCGACGAGAATGCCTCTGGTTGCATAACAGTAAGCCCGGCTAGCTCAGTCGGTAGAGCATGAGACTCTTAATCTCAGGGTCGTGGGTTCGAGCCCCATGTTGGGCGTGTTTACATTATGGAGGCCTATCCGTCACTCTGAGAGGCTTCAAGTAGTTGAATCAACTATTTCAATCCAGAGGTGCTGTGGCTTAGCTGGTTGAAAGCGCCTGTCTTGTAAACAGGAGATCCTGGGTTCAACTCCCAGCAGCACCTCACTGTGTTTGTTTCATACAACTGGCCCATTTTTTACTTTCACCAATGTTGTGGATTCAAACGTATAGCGTCACAAAGGTCCCAGACGAGAATGCCTCTGGAAGCAACATGCTAAAGCCTGGATAGCTCAGGCGTTGGAGCATGGCACTCTTTGTTTGTGGACTATACACCCAGCAAATTTGAAACATTCATTTGAAACTGTATCTGGACAAAATGTCAGCCTTCTGGACACAGGCCAAGCGTTTGAAACGATGACGGTCACAAAGGTCCCCGACGAGAATGCCTCTGGTTGCGTAGCAGTAAGCCCGGCTAGCTCAGTCGGTAGAGCATGAGACTTTTAATCTTAGGGTCGTGGGTTCGAGCCCCACGTTGGGTGTGTTTACATTATGGAGGCCTATCCGTCACTCTGAGAGGCTTCAAGTAGTTGAATACACTATTGCATATCCAGAGGTGCTGTGACTTAGCTGGTTGAAAGCGCTTGTCTGGTAAACAGGAGATCCTGGGTTCAACTCCCAGCAGCACCTCTCTGTGTTTATTTTATACAACTGGCACATTTTTTACTGTCACCAATGTTGTGGATTCAAACGTATAGCGTCACAAAGGTCCCAGACGAGAATGCCTCTGGAAGCAACATGCTAAGCCTGGATAGCTCAGGCTTTGGAGCATGCAACTCTTTGTTTGTAGACTATACACCCAGCAAATTTGAAACTGTATCTGGACAAAATGTCAGCCTTCTGGACACAGGCCAAGCGTTTGAAACGATGACGGTCACAAAGGTCCCCGACGAGAATGCCTCTGGTTGCGTAGCAGTAAGCCCGGCTAGCTCAGTCGGTAGAGCATGAGACTCTTAATCTCAGGGTCGTGGGTTCGAGCCCCACGTTGGGCGTGTTTACATTATGGAGGCCTATCCGTCACTCTGAGAGGCTTCAAGTAGTTGAATCAACTATTGCAGATCCAGAGGTGCTGTGGCTTAGCTGGTTGAAACCGCCTGTCTTGTAAACAGGAGATCCTGGGTTCAACTCCCAGCAGCACCTCACTGTGTTTGTTTCATACAACTGGCCCATTTTTAACTTTCACCAATGTTGTGGATTCAAACGTATAGCGTCACAAAGGTCCCAGACGAGAATGCCTCTGGAAGCAACATGCTAAAGCCTGGATAGCTCAGGCGTTGGAGCATGGCACTCTTTGTTTGTAGACTATACACCCAGCAAATTTGAAACATTCATTTGAAACTGTATCTGGACAAAATGTCAGCCTTCTGGACACAGGCCAAGCGTTTGAAACGATGACGGTCACAAAGGTCCCCGACGAGAATGCCTCTGGTTGCATAACAGTAAGCCCGGCTAGCTCAGTCGGTAGAGCATGAGACTCTTAATCTCAGGGTCGTGGGTTCGAGCCCCATGTTGGGCGTGTTTACATTATGGAGGCCTATCCGTCACTCTGAGAGGCTTCAAGTAGTTGAATCAACTATTTCAATCCAGAGGTGCTGTGGCTTAGCTGGTTGAAAGCGCCTGTCTTGTAAACAGGAAATCCTGGGTTCAACTCCCAGCAGCACCTCCCTGTGTTTGTTTTATAAAACTGGCACATTTTTTACTTTCACCAATGTTGTGGATTCGAACGTATACCGTCACAAAGGTCCCCGACGAGAATGCCTCTGGAAGCAACATGCTAAGCCTGGATAGCTCAGGCTTTGGAGCATGCAACTCTTTGTTTGTAGACTATACACCCAGCAAATTTGAAACATTCATTTGAAACTGTATCTGGACAAAATGTCAGCCTTCTGGACACAGGCCAAGCGTTTGAAACGATGACGGTCACAAAGGTCCCCGACGAGAATGCCTCTGGTTGCGTAGCAGTAAGCCCGACTAGCTCAGTCGGTAGAGCATGAGACTCTTAATCTCAGGGTCGTGGGTTCGAGCCCCAAGTTGGGCGTGTTTACATTAAGGAGGCCTATCCGTCACTCTGAGAGGCTTCAAGTAGTTGAATCAACTATTGCAGATCCAGAGGTGCTGTGGCTTAGCTGGTTGAAAGCGCCTGTCGTGTAAACAGGAGATCCTGGGTTCAACTCCCAGCAGCACCTCACTGTGTTTGTTTATAAAACTGGCCCATTTTTAACTTTCACCAATGTTGTGGATTCAAACGTATAGCGTCACAAAGGTCCCAGACGAGAATGCCTCTGGAAGCAACATGCTAAAGCCTGGATAGCTCAGGCGTTGGAGCATGGCACTCTTTGTTTGTGGACTATACACCCAGCAAATTTGAAACATTCATTTGAAACTGTATCTGGACAAAATGTCAGCCTTCTGGACACAGGCCAAGGGTTTGAAACGATGACGGTCACAAAGGTCCCCGACGAGAATGCCTCTGGTTGCGTAGCAGTAAGCCAGGCTAGCTCAGTTGGTAGAGCATGAGACTCTTAATCTCAGGGTCGTGGGTTCGAGCCCCACGTTGGGCGTGTTTACATTATGGAGGCCTATCCGTCACTCTGAGAGGCTTCAAGTAGTTGAATCAACTATTGCAGATCCAGAGGTGCTGTGGCTTAGCTGGTTGAAAGCGCCTGTCTTGTAAACAGGAGATCCTGGGTTCAACTCCCAGCAGCACCTCACTGTGTTTGTTTCATACAACTGGCCCATTTTTTACTTTCACCAATGTTGTGGATTCAAACGTATAGCGTCACAAGGGTCCCAGACGAGAATGCCTCTGGAAGCAACATGCTAAGCCTGGATAGCTCAGGCGTTGGAGCATGGCACTCTTTGTTTGTAGACTATACACCCAGCAAATTTGAAACATTCATTTGAAACTGTATCTGGACAAAATGTCAGCCTTCTGGACACAGGCCAAGCGTTTGAAACGATGACGGTCACAAAGGTCCCCGACGAGAATGCCTCTGGTTGCATAACAGTAAGCCCGGCTAGCTCAGTCGGTAGAGCATGAGACTCTTAATCTCAGGGTCGTGGGTTCGAGCCCCATGTTGGGCTCGTTTACATTATGGAGGCCTATCCGTCACTCTGAGAGGCTTCAAGTAGTTGAATCAACTATTTCAATCCAGAGGTGCTGTGGCTTAGCTGGTTGAAAGCGCCTGTCTTGTAAACAGGAGATCCTGGGTTCAACTCCCAGCAGCACCTCACTGTGTTTGTTTCATACAACTGGCCCATTTTTTACTTTCACCAATGTTGTGGATTCAAACGTATAGCGTCACAAAGGTCCCAGACGAGAATGCCTCTGGAAGCAACATGCTAAAGCCTGGATAGCTCAGGCGTTGGAGCATGGCACTCTTTGTTTGTGGACTATACACCCAGCAAATTTGAAACATTCATTTGAAACTGTATCTGGACAAAATGTCAGCCTTCTGGACACAGGCCAAGCGTTTGAAACGATGACGGTCACAAAGGTCCCCGACGAGAATGCCTCTGGTTGCGTAGCAGTAAGCCCGGCTAGCTCAGTCGGTAGAGCATGAGACTTTTAATCTTAGGGTCGTGGGTTCGAGCCCCACGTTGTGTGTGTTTACATTATGGAGGCCTATCCATCACTCTGAGAGGCTTCAAGTAGTTGAATCAACTATTGCAGATCCAAAGGTCCTGTGGCTTAGCTGGTTGAAAGCGCCTGTCGTGTAAACAGGAGATCGTGGGTTCAACTCCCAGCAGCACCTCACTGTGTTTGTTTCATACAACTGGACCATTTTTAACTTTCACCAATGTTGTGGATTCAAACGTATAGCGTCACAAAGGTCCCAGACGAGAATGCCTCTGGAAGCAACATGCTAAAGCCTGGATAGCTCAGGCGTTGGAGCATGGCACTCTTTGTTTGTGGACTATACACCCAGCAAATTTGAAACATTCATTTGAAACTGTATCTGGACAAAATGTCAGCCTTCTGGACACAGGCCAAGCGTTTGAAACGATGACGGTCACAAAGGTCCCCGACGAGAATGCCTCTGGTTGCGTAGCAGTAAGCCAGGCTAGCTCAGTTGGTAGAGCATGAGACTCTTAATCTCAGGGTCGTGGGTTCGAGCCCCACGTTGGGCGTGTTTACATTTTGGAGGCCTATCCGTCACTCTGAGAGGCTTCAAGTAGTTGAATCAACTATTGCAGATCCAGAGGTGCTGTGGCTTAGCTGGTTGAAAGCGCCTGTCTTGTAAACAGGAGATCCTGGGTTCAACTCCCAGCAGCACCTCACTGTGTTTGTTTCATACAACTGGCCCATTTTTAACTTTCACCAATGTTGTGGATTCAAACGTATAGCGTCACAAAGGTCCCAGACGAGAATGCCTCTGGAAGCAACATGCTAAAGCCTGGATAGCTCAGGCGTTGGAGCATGGCACTCTTTGTTTGTAGACTATACACCCAGCGAATTTGAAACTGTATCTGGACAAAATGTCAGCCTTCTGGACACAGGCCAAGCGTTTGAAACGATGACGGTCACAAAGGTCCCCGACGAGAATGCCTCTGGTTGCATAACAGTAAGCCCGGCTAGCTCAGTCGGTAGAGCATGAGACTCTTAATCTCAGGGTCGTGGGTTCGAGCCCCATGTTGGGCGTGTTTACATTATGGAGGCCTATCCGTCACTCTGAGAGGCTTCAAGTAGTTGAATCAACTATTTCAATCCAGAGGTGCTGTGGCTTAGCTGGTTGAAAGCGCCTGTCTTGTAAACAGGAAATCCTGGGTTCAACTCCCAGCAGCACCTCCCTGTGTTTGTTTTATAAAACTGGCACATTTTTTACTTTCACCAATGTTGTGGATTCAAACGTATACCGTCACAAAGGTCCCCGACGAGAATGCGTCTGGAAGCAACATGCTAAGCCTGGATAGCTCAGGCTTTGGAGCATGCAACTCTTTGTTTGTAGACTATACACCCAGCAAATTTGAAACATTCATTTGAAACTGTATCTGGACAAATTGTCAGCCTTCTGGACACAGGCCAAGCGTTTGAAACGATGACGGTCACAAAGGTCCCCGACGAGAATGCCTCTGGTTGAGTAGCAGTAAGCCCGGCTAGCTCAGTCGGTAGAGCATGAGACTCTTAATCTCAGGGTCGTGGGTTCGAGCCCCACGTTGGGCGTGTTTACATCATGGAGGCCTATCCATCACTCTGAGAGGCTTCAAGTAGTTGAATCAACTATTGCAGCTCTAGAGGTGCTGTGGCTTAGCTGGTTGAAAGCGCCTGTCTTGTAAACAAGAGATCCTGGGTTCAACTCCCAGCAGCACCTCCCTGTGTTTGTTTCATACAACTGGCCCATTTTTTACTTTCACCAATGTTGTGGATTCAAACGTATAGCGTCACAAAGGTCCCAGACGAGAATGCCTCTGGAAGCAACATGCTAAAACCTGGATAGCTCAGGCGTTGGAGAATGGCACTCTTTGTTTGTAGACTATACACCCAGCAAATTTGAAACATTCATTTGAAACTGTATCTGGACAAAATGTCAGCCTTCTGGACACAGGCCAAGCGTTTGAAACGATGACGGTCACAAAGGTCCCCGACGAGAATGCCTCTGGTTGCGTAGCAGTAAGCCCGGCTAGCTCAGTCGGTAGAGCATGAGACTCTTAATCTCAGGGTCGTGGGTTCGAGCCCCATGTTGGGCGTGTTTACATTATGGAGGCCTATCCGTCACTCTGAGAGGCTTCAAGTAGTTGAATCAACTATTGCAGATCCAGAGGTGCTGTGGCTTAGCTGGTTGAAAGCGCCTGTCTTGTAAACAGGAGATCCTGGGTTCAACTCCCAGCAGCACCTCACTGTGTTTGTTTCATACAACTGGCCCATTTTTAACTTTCACCAATGTTGTGGATTCAAACGTATAGCGTCACAAAGGTCCCAGACGAGAATGCCTCTGGAAGCAACATGCTAAAGCCTGGATAGCTCAGGCGTTGGAGCATGGCACTCTTTGTTTGTAGACTATACACCCAGCGAATTTGAAACTGTATCTGGACAAAATGTCAGCCTTCTGGACACAGGCCAAGCGTTTGAAACGATGACGGTCACAAAGGTCCCCGACGAGAATGCCTCTGGTTGCATAACAGTAAGCCCGGCTAGCTCAGTCGGTAGAGCATGAGACTCTTAATCTCAGGGTCGTGGGTTCGAGCCCCATGTTGGGCGTGTTTACATTATGGAGGCCTATCCGTCACTCTGAGAGGCTTCAAGTAGTTGAATCAACTATTGCAGATCCAGAGGTGCTGTGGCTTAGCTGGTTGAAAGCGCCTGTCTTGTAAACAGGAGATCCTGGGTTCAACTCCCAGCAGCACCTCCCTGTGTTAGTTTTATAAAACTGGCACATTTTTAACTTTCACCAATGTTGTGGATTCAAACGTATACCGTCACAAAGGTCCCCGACGAGAATGCCTCTGGAAGCAACATGCTAAGCCTGGATAGCTCAGGCGTTGGAGCATGCCACTCTTTGTTTGTAGACTATACACCCAGCAAATTTGAAACATTCATTTGAAACTGTATCTGGACAAAATGTCAGCCTTCTGGACACAGGCCAAGCGTTTGAAACGATGACGGTCACAAAGGTATCCGACGAGAATGCCTCTGGTTGCGTAGCAGTAAGCCCGGCTAGCTCAGTCGGTAGAGCATGAGACTTTTAATCTTAGGGTCGTGGGTTCGAGCCCCACGTTGGGTGTGTTTACATTATGGAGGCCTATCCATCACTCTGAGAGGCTTCAAGTAGTTGAATCAACTATTGCAGCTCTAGAGGTGCTGTGGCTTAGCTGGTTGAAAGCGCCTGTCTTGTAAACAAGAGATCCTGGGTTCAACTCCCAGCAGCACCTCCCTGTGTTTGTTTTATAAAACTGGCACATTTTTTACTTTCACCAATGTTGTGGATTCAAACGTATAGCGTCACAAAGGTCCCAGACGAGAATGCCTCTGGAAGCAACATGCTAAGCCTGGATAGCTCAGGCTTTGGAGCATGCAACTCTTTGTTTGTAGACTATACACTCAGCGAATTTGAAACTGTATCTGGACAAAATGTCAGCCTTCTGGACACAGGCCAAGCGTTTGAAACGATGACGGTCACAAAGGTCCCCGACGAGAATGCCTCTGGTTGCGTAGCAGTAAGCCCGGCTAGCTCAGTCGGTAGAGCATGAGACTCTTAATCTCAGGGTCGTGGGTTCGAGCCCAATGTTGGGCGTGTTTACATCATGGAGGCATATCCGTCACTCTGAGAGGCTTCAAGTAGTTGAATCAACTATTGCATATCCAGAGGTGCTGTGACTTAGCTGGTTGAAAGCGCTTGTCTGGTAAACAGGAGATCCTGGGTTCAACTCCCAGCAGCACCTCCCTGTGTTTATTTTATACAACTGGCACATTTTTTACTGTCACCAATGTTGTGGATTCAAACGTATAGCGTCACAAACGTCCCAGACGAGAATGCCTCTGGAAGCAACATGCTAAAGCTTGGATAGCTCAGGCTTTGGAGCAAGCAACTCTTTGTTTGTAGACTATACACCCAGCAAATTTGAAACTGTATCTGGACAAAATGTCAGCCTTCTGGACACAGGCCAAGCGTTTGAAACGATGACGGTCACAAAGGTCCCCGACGAGAATGCCTCTGGTTGCGTAGCAGTAAGCCTGGCTAGCTCAGTCGGTAGAGCATGAGACTCTTAATCTCAGGGTCGTGGGTTCGAGCCCCTCGTTGGGCGTGTTTACATCATGGAGGCCTATCCGTCACTCTGAGAGGCTTCAAGTAGTTGAATCAACTATTGCAGATCCAGAGGTGCTGTGGCTTAGCTGGTTGAAAGCGCCTGTCTTGTAAACAGGAGATCCTGGGTTCAACTCCCAGCAGCACCTCACTGTGTTTGTTTCATACAACTGGCCCATTTTTTACTTTCACCAATGTTGTGGATTCAAACGTATAGCGTCACAAAGGTCCCAGACGAGAATGCCTCTGGAAGCAACATGCTAAAACCTGGATAGCTCAGGCGTTGGAGAATGGCACTCTTTGTTTGTAGACTATACACCCAGCAAATTTGAAACATTCATTTGAAACTGTATCTGGACAAAATGTCAGCCTTCTGGACACAGGCCAAGCGTTTGAAACGATGACGGTCACAAAGGTCCCCGACGAGAATGCCTCTGGTTGCGTAGCAGTAAGCCCGGCTAGCTCAGTCGGTAGAGCATGAGACTCTTAATCTCAGGGTCGTGGGTTCGAGCCCCATGTTGGGCGTGTTTACATTATGGAGGCATATCCGTCACTCTGAGAGGCTTCAAGTAGTTGAATCAACTATTGCATATCCAGAGGTGCTGTGACTTAGCTGGTTGAAAGTGCTTGTCTGGTAAACAGGAGATCTTGGGTTCAACTCCCAGCAGCACCTCCCTGTGTTTATTTTATACAACTGGCACATTTTTTACTGTCACCAATGTTGTGGATTCAAACGTATAGCGTCACAAACGTCCCAGACGAGAATGCCTCTGGAAGCAACATGCTAAGCCTGGATAGCTCAGGCGTTGGAGCATGCCACTCTTTGTTTGTAGACTATACACCCAGCAAATTTGAAACATTCATTTGAAACTGTATCTGGACAAAATGTCAGCCTTCTGGACACAGGTCAAGCGTTTGAAAGATGGCGGTCACAAAGGTCCCCGACGAGAATGCCTCTGGTTGCGTAGCAGTAAGCCTGGCTAGCTCAGTCGGTAGAGAATGAGACTCTTAATCTCAGGGTCGTGGGTTCGAGCCCCACGTTGGGCGTGATTACATTATGGAGGCCTATCCGTCACTCTGAGAGGCTTCAAGTACTTGAATCAACTATTGCAGATCCAGAGGTGCTGTGGCTTAGCTGGTTGAAAGCACCTGTCTTGTAAACAAGAGATCCTGGGTTCAACTCCCAGTAGCACCTCCCTGTGTTTGTTTTATAAAACTG
Source organism: Osmerus eperlanus (assembly GCF_963692335.1). Taxonomy (NCBI): domain Eukaryota; kingdom Metazoa; phylum Chordata; class Actinopteri; order Osmeriformes; family Osmeridae; genus Osmerus; species Osmerus eperlanus. Next base: position 6,505,357 of record NC_085021.1, read on the forward strand.
GCACATTTTTTACTTTCACCAATGTTGTGGATTCAAACGTATACCGTCACAAAGGTCCCCGACGAGAATGCCTCTGGAAGCAACATGCTAAGCCTGGATAGCTCAGGCGTTGGAGCATGCCACTCTTTGTTTGTAGACTATACACCCAGCGAATTTGAAACTGTATCTGGACAAAATGTCAGCCTTCTGGACACAGGCCAACCGTTTGAAACGATGACGTTCACAAAGGTCCCCGACGAGAATGCCTCTGGAAGCAACATGCTAAAGCCTGGATAGCTCAGGCGTTGGAGCATGGCACTCTTTGTTTGTAGACTATACACCCAGCAAATTTGAAACATTCATTTGAAACTGTATCTGGACAAAATGTCAGCCTTCTGGACACAGGCCAAGCGTTTGAAACGATGACGGTCACAAAGGTCCCCGACGAGAATGCCTCTGGTTGCGTAGCAGTAAGCCCGGCTAGCTCAGTCGGTAGAGCATGAGACTCTTAATCTCAGGGTCGTGGGTTCGAGCCCCATGTTGGGCGTGTTTACATTATGGAGGCCTATCCGTCACTCTGAGAGGCTTCAAGTAGTTGAATCAACTATTACAGATCCAGAGGTGCTGTGGCTTAGCTGGTTGAAAGCGCCTGTCTTGTAAACAGGAGATCCTGGGTTCAACTCCCAGCAGCACCTCCCTGTGTTAGTTTTATAAAACTGGCACATTTTTAACTTTCACCAATGTTGTGGATTCAAACGTATACCGTCACAAAGGTCCCCGACGAGAATGCCTCTGGAAGCAACATGCTAAGCCTGGATAGCTCAGGCGTTGGAGCATGCCACTCTTTGTTTGTAGACTATACACCCAGCAAATTTGAAACATTCATTTGAAACTGTATCTGGACAAAATGTCAGCCTTCTGGACACAGGTCAAGCGTTTGAAAGATGGCGGTCACAAAGGTCCCCGACGAGAATGCCTCTGGTTGCGTAGCAGTAAGCCTGGCTAGCTCAGTCGGTAGAGAATGAGACTCTTAATCTCAGGGTCGTGGGTTCGAGCCCCACGTTGGGCGTGATTACATTATGGAGGCCTATCCGTCACTCTGAGAGGCTTCAAGTACTTGAATCAACTATTGCAGATCCAGAGGTGCTGTGGCTTAGCTGGTTGAAAGCACCTGTCTTGTAAACAAGAGATCCTGGGTTCAACTCCCAGTAGCACCTCCCTGTGTTTGTTTTATGAAAATGGCACATTTTTTACTTACACCAATGTTGTGGATTCAAACGTATACCGTCACAAAGGTCCCCGACGAGAATGCCTCTGGAAGCAACATGCTAAGCCTGGATAGCTCAGGCGTTGGAGCATGCCACTCTTTGTTTGTAGACTATACACCCAGCGAATTTGAAACTGTATCTGGACAAAATGTCAGCCTTCTGGACACAGGCCAACCGTTTGAAACGATGACGTTCACAAAGGTCCCCGACGAGAATGCCTCTGGAAGCAACATGCTAAAGCCTGGATAGCTCAGGCGTTGGAGCATGGCACTCTTTGTTTGTAGACTATACACCCAGCAAATTTGAAACATTCATTTGAAACTGTATCTGGACAAAATGTCAGCCTTCTGGACACAGGCCAAGCGTTTGAAACGATGACCGTCACAAAGGTCCCCGACGAGAATGCCTCTGGTTGCGTAGCAGTAAGCCCGGCTAGCTCAGTCGGTAGAGCATGAGACTCTTAATCTCAGGGTCGTGGGTTCGAGCCCCACGTTGGGCGTGTTTACATTATGGAGGCCTATCCGTCACTCTGAGAGGCTTCAAGTAGTTGAATCAACTATTGCAGATCCAGAGGTGCTGTGGCTTAGCTGGGTGAAAGCGCCTGTCTTGTAAACAGGAGATCCTGGGTTCAACTCCCAGCAGCACCTCCCTGTGTTTGTTTATAAAACTGGCCCATTTTTAACTTTCACCAATGTTGTGGATTCAAACGTATAGCGTCACAAAGGTCCCAGACGAGAATGCCTCTAGAAGCAACATGCTAAGCCTGGATAGCTTAGGCTTTGGAGCATGGCACTCTTTGTTTGTAGACTATACACCCAGCGAATTTGAAACTGTATCTGGACAAAATGTCAGCCTTCTGGACACAAGCCAAGTGTTTTTAAACGATGACGGTCACAAAGGTCCCCGACGAGAATGCCTCTGGTTGCATAACAGTAAGCCCGGCTAGCTCAGTCGGTAGAGCATGAGACTCTTAATCTCAGGGTCGTGGGTTCGAGCCCCATGTTGGGCGTGTTTACATTATGGAGGCCTATCCGTCACTCTGAGAGGCTTCAAGTAGTTGAATCAACTATTTCAATCCAGAGGTGCTGTGGCTTAGCTGGTTGAAAGCGCCTGTCTTGTAAACAGGAAATCCTGGGTTCAACTCCCAGCAGCACCTCCCTGTGTTTGTTTTATAAAACTGGCACATTTTTTACTTTCACCAATGTTGTGGATTCAAACGTATACCGTCACAAAGGTCCCCGACGAGAATGCCTCTGGAAGCAACATGCTAAAGCCTGGATCGCTCAGGCGTTGGAGCATGGCACTCTTTGTTTGTAGACTATACACCTAGCAAATTTGAAACATTCATTTGAAACTGTATCTGGACAAAATGTCAGCCTTCTGGACACAGGCCAAGCGTTTGAAACGATGACGGTCACAAAGGTCCCCGACGAGAATGCCTCTGGTTGCGTAGCAGTAAGCCCGGCTAGCTCAGTCGGTAGAGCATGAGACTCTTAATCTCAGGGTCGTGGGTTCGAGCCCCATGTTGGGCGTGTTTACATTATGGAGGCCTATCCGTCACTCTGAGAGGCTTCAAGTAGTTGAATCAACTATTGCAGATCCAGAGGTGCTGTGGCTTAGCTGGTTGAAAGCGCCTGTCTTGTAAACAGGAGATCCTGGGTTCACCTCCCTGTGTTTGTTTTATAAAACTGGCACATTTTAACTTTCACCAATGTTGTGGATTCAAACGTATAGCGTCACAAAGGTCCCAGACGAGAATGCCTCTGGAAGCAACATGCTAAAGCCTAGATAGCTCAGGCGTTGGAGCATGCAACTCTTTGTTTGTAGACTATACAGCCAGCAAATTTGAAACATTCATTTGAAACTGTATCTGGACAAAATGTCAGCCTTCTGGACACAGGCCAAGCGTTTGAAACGATGACGTTCACAAAGGTCCCCGACGAGAATGCCTCTGGTTGCGTAGCAGTAAGCCCGGCTAGCTCAGTCGGTAGAACATGAGACTCTTAATCTCAGGGTCGTGGATTCGAGCCCCAAGTTGGGCGTGTTTACATTATGGAGGCCTCACTCTGAGAGGCTTCAAGTAGTTGAATCAACTATTGCAGATCCAGAGGTGCTGTGGCTTAGCTGGTTGAAAGCGCTTGTCTTGTAAACAGGAGATCCTGGGTTCAACTCCCAGCAGCACCTCCTTGTGTTTGTTTTATAAAACTGGCACAATTTTTACTTTCACCAATGTTGTGGATTCAAACGTATACCGTCACAAAGGTCCCCGACGAGAATGCCTCTGGAAGCAACATGCTAAGCCTGGATAGCTCAGGCCGTGGAGCATGCAACTCTTTGTTTGTAGACTATACACCCAGCAAATTTGAAACTGTATCTGGACAAAATGTCAGCCTTCTGGACACAGGCCAAGCGTTTGAAACAATGACGGTCACAAAGGTCCCCGACGAGAATGCCTCTGATTGCGTAGCAGTAAGCCCACTCTGAGAGGCTTCAAGTAGTTGAATCAACTATTGCAGATCCAGAGGTGCTGTGGCTTAGCTGGCTGAAAGCACCTGTCTTGTAAACAGGAGATCCTGGGTTCACCTCCCTGTGTTTGTTTTATAAAACTGGCACATTTTTAACTTTCACCAATGTTGTGGATTCAAACGTATAGCGTCACAAAGGTCCCAGACGAGAATGCCTCTGGAAGCAACATGCTAAAGCCTAGATAGCTCAGGCGTTGGAGCATGCAACTCTTTGTTTGTAGACTATACACCCAGCAAATTTGAAACATTCATTTGAAACTGTATCTGGACAAAATGTCAGCCTTCTGGACACAGGCCAAGCGTTTGAAACGATGACGGTCACAAAGGTCCCCGACGAGAATGCCTCTGGTTGCGTAGCAGTAAGCCCGGCTAGCTCAGTCGGTAGAGCATGAGACTCTTAATCTCAGGGTTGTCGTTTCAAGCCCCACGTTGGGCGTGTTTATATTATGGAGGCCTATCCGTCACTCTGAGAGGCTTCAAGTAGTTGAATCAACTATTGCAGATCCAGAGGTGCTGTGGCTTAGCTGGGTGAAAGCGCCTGTCTTGTAAACAGGAGATCCTGGGTTCAACTCCCAGCAGCACCTCCCTGTGTTTGTTTATAAAACTGGCCCATTTTTAACTTTCACCAATGTTGTGGATTCAAACGTATAGCGTCACAAAGGTCCCAGACGAGAATGCCTCTAGAAGCAACATGCTAAGCCTGGATAGCTTAGGCTTTGGAGCATGGCACTCTTTGTTTGTAGACTATACACCCAGCGAATTTGAAACTGTATCTGGACAAAATGTCAGCCTTCTGGACACAAGCCAAGTGTTTTTAAACGATGACGGTCACAAAGGTCCCCGACGAGAATGCCTCTGGTTGCATAACAGTAAGCCCGGCTGGCGCTACCTGGGGCAGGATCGGCTACCTAAACTCCAATCTCACCATCCAATCAGGATACTAACTGTCCAATGTGGATTGGATTTAGGCCAATCACGTCTTTGAGTGAGAATGGATACAGCCAATCACAGCGCTTCTTTCCATTGTGAGTCCGTTGAAAAACTTTCTGTCAGAAGTCTGTTGGCTGTCACTGTATAAGCATACTGTTTACTGTCAGTACAAACGAACAAGAAAGCATCAAAGTAAGTGAACATTAATTTTATTTTCTACTTAAATAGGAATAGATTGTATTACATCCGTCAGGAAAAGTCACGTTAACATGTTGTTGTCCAGTGTCATGTCAAACTTTAGTCACCTTAGCTAATATTAGCAATCGCTACTGTACTACAGTAACGCTAATTTCTAATGTAATCGTGAGAGGAAACAGGCAGGATATATTCGCAGTAATTCAAGTAAGTGTTATTATAACGTTAGTTGTATTGGTTACTTCATCATTTAACTAGTTAACGTGCTATAGCTCTACGTTTATTACGTCTGACAAGCGGAGGTACAGTAGGTAGCTAGCTACAGTACAGACAGTGCAGTACAGTAACCAACATTCAGTATTAACTTGTCGACATTGCGGGGTCTGCTTACAGTACCTAGTCTAAACTTCTACGGTTTTAGTGTCAATATTAACTAGTCCTTTACTGTAGCTACTTACATTCATTTAAAGTGGGTCTACCTCCAAAGAATAATGGAATTTATAATGATCCTACCTGAAGCTTTGGTAAGAATGACATGTCAATCATTGTAGATACAGTAAGCTGTTAAAAACTAAACACAAACCGTTAGCAGTCTAGTTTGCTTATGTTACTGTACTTATGAGTATGCACAAGTTGGTTCAGCACACCATGCTTCCATACATAGTTGTAACTATGGTTATTAATATGTCTCTGTTATTTTAGATGAGCACCAAGCCTAAGAGCCATAAATCCATGGGAGATGGAGAGTGGATGGCGAGGCTGAGGGCATTTGCTGGCTCAGGGGTTTGGCCTGCTGGAGGAGGCAATAGACCTGCCCCAAGGCAGCGGAAATGGCATGACCTCTATGAAAAGGTAAAGTACTGCAAAATATGTGCTTATTACTTCTTACAGTCATTAGTCTGCAGGTCACTTGATGAAAAAGGGTCAATACAATGGTGCAGATAATATCAGACAATGGACCTAGGCTTTATTTTTACTATGCCCATTACCAAAGCAAACCATACAGTTACTTGCTCATAACATGATACAGAAACACTACTCTGATATTAAACAGTATCTATATAGAATGCTACAAATACAGCTAATAATGTGTGTGACTGTACTATTTTATAGGAGAGCTGCTTGGTGTTGACTACCTGCTGAGTCAGACTGGGCAGTCTCTCAACGTGAACCCCGACTCAGAGGAGACAGAGGGCATGCTGGAGGATGTTCATGAGGGCGAGGAAGAAGAAGATGAGGGCTTCCAGGAAGAACCAAGTCTTGCTGTGTCAAGTCTCCTGGATGACCCAAGCTTCTCTACTCCCACCCTGCCTCCTGCCTCCATGGCTGCTCCCATCCTGCCTCCTGCCTCCATGGCTGCTCCCATCCTGCCTTCTGCCTCCATGGCTGCTCCCATCCTGCCTTCTGCCTCCATGGCTGCTCCCACCCTGCCTCCTGCCTCCATGGCTGCTCCCATCCTGCCTCCTGCCTCCATGGCTGCTCCCATCCTGCCTTCTGCCTCCATGGCTGCTCCCACCCTGCCTCCTGCCTCCATGGCTGCTCCCATCCTGCCTTCTGCCTCCATGGCTGCTCCCACCCTGCCTCCTGCCTCCATGGCTGCTCCCATCCTGCCTCCTGCCTCCATGGCTGCTCCCACCCTGCCTGCTCCCACCCTGCCTCCTGCCTCCATGGCTGCTCCCACCCTGCCTGCTCCCACCCTGCCTCCTGCCTCCATGGCTGCTCCCATCCTGCCTCCTGCCTCCATGGCTGCTCCCTCCCTGCCTGCTGCCTCCATGGCTGCTCCCATCCTGCCTTCTGCCTCCATGGCTGCTCCCACCCTGCCTGCTGCCTCCATGGCTGCTCCCATCCTGCCTTCTGCCTCCATGGCTGCTCCCACCCTGCCTCCTGCCTCCATGGCTGCTCCCATCCTGCCTCCTGCCTCCATGGCTGCTCCCATCCTGCCTTCTGCCTCCATGGCTGCTCCCACCCTGCCTCCTGCCTCCATGGCTGCTCCCATCCTGCCTTCTGCCTCCATGGCTGCTCCCACCCTGCCTCCTGCCTCCATGGCTGCTCCCATCCTGCCTCCTGCCTCCATGGCTGCTCCCACCCTGCCTGCTCCCACCCTGCCTCCTGCCTCCATGGCTGCTCCCACCCTGCCTGCTCCCACCCTGCCTCCTGCCTCCATGGCTGCTCCCATCCTGCCTCCTGCCTCCATGGCTGCTCCCTCCCTGCCTGCTGCCTCCATGGCTGCTCCCATCCTGCCTCCTGCCTCCATGGCTGCTCCCACCCTGCCTCCTGCCTCCATGGCTGCTCCCATCCTGCCTCCTGCCTCCATGGCTGCTCCCATCCTGCCTTCTGCCTCCATGGCTGCTCCCACCCTGCCTCCTGCCTCCATGGCTGCTCCCATCCTGCCTTCTGCCTCCATGGCTGCTCCCACCCTGCCTCCTGCCTCCATGGCTGCTCCCATCCTGCCTCCTGCCTCCATGGCTGCTCCCACCCTGCCTGCTCCCACCCTGCCTCCTGCCTCCATGGCTGCTCCCACCCTGCCTGCTCCCACCCTGCCTCCTGCCTCCATGGCTGCTCCCATCCTGCCTCCTGCCTCCATGGCTGCTCCCTCCCTGCCTGCTGCCTCCATGGCTGCTCCCATCCTGCCTCCTGCCTCCATGGCTGCTCCCTCCCTGCCTGCTGCCTCCATGGCTGCTCCCATCCTGCCTCCTGCCTCCATGGCTGCTCCCTCCCTGCCTCCTGCCTCCATGGCTGCTCCCACCCTGCCTCCTGCCTCCATGGCTGCTCCCATCCTGCCTCCTGCCTCCATGGCTGCTCCCACCCTGCCTGCTCCCACCCTGCCTCCTGCCTCCATGGCTGCTCCCACCCTGCCTGCTCCCACCCTGCCTCCTGCCTCCATGGCTGCTCCCATCCTGCCTCCTGCCTCCATGGCTGCTCCCACCCTGCCTCCTGCCTCCATGGCTGCTCCCATCCTGCCTCCTGCCTCCATGGCTGCTCCCTCCCTGCCTGCTGCCTCCCTGGCTACTAACATCCTGCCTGCTCCCTCCCTGCCTGCTACCCCCCTGGCTGCTCCCTCCCTGGTATCTTAAGAAAATCAATGTATCTGCGTTTTGTCCCACTTCACTGACCATCCATTGTGATGCTCATTTTTGTTTATTTATTTTTAGGCTGTGGATGACTCTGGCATGCCGGGCTTAGACAGAGTAGACAGCTTGGCTGAGTGTTTGGTGGAGCTGAGGAACCAGTCCTCTCTGGCCCTCACCAACCAGCAGGTCAATAACATTCATTGTCTTGCTACATTCCCTCTGTGCCCTGCCAAAAATGTTCACACTTGCACATCTTTTTGTCTTCTCATATGTTCTCTCTGTGTAGGTAAGCAACATTGTTGCTCTGTGGCAGAACCTGCTGGACTACGACCAGCAGAGGGTTACCTTTGCTGCCAGACACCAGAGCAGGCTGGACACAGGGAGGTTCAGGTCTCCAAAGAAGAGGCAGGAGTTCACTCCAGGGGTGGAGAGCATGAAGAGGCACGCACTCACCACCACTGCCCCGCTTGCCCAATGGCCTGATTGCTGCCGCCTGATTGAACTGATCTTTGTCAGGCTCTGTGCCATCCATCGCTCTCCCAAGAAGAAGGGGACTGGTGCAGTGTCCAGATGGAGTTTAATCCTGGATGACTACAGGAAAATCAGGCAGCGCATTTTGGCAAATGGGACGGTCATGCAGCAGACCACACTGCAGCTGGTGGATGTAAGCCACACCACCCTTGTGCAGTGGCACAACAAGAGGGTGAAGAAGCAGGACAACGCTGTGGTTATGCAGGGGCTGAACTTGCCCAGTCGCTTGTCTGCGGCAGCCAACCCACTCCCTCCTGCTAATGTGCGCCTTCCATCTGCGCTCCCCCACCCAGGCCCGGCTCTCCAGTACCAACTGCCCTGCAGCACCGTGGGCCAGGCGCGGTTGAAAAGAAAGGTCCCGCCCACAGATGTAACACCGGTTGCTATAAAGATGCATGCCCAGCGTCAGCTCTTCCCTGCTCCACCCTCGGCCCCTCGTCTGTTGGTGCTGGCTCCGGTGACCTCACAGGTGCCTGTCCTCGTCGCTGCTCCACAGGCCCTGGGAGGTATCTTCCCTGCACCCCCTGCTCCGGTCCGAAAACTAACCCGCCATGTACTCCACAACACATCCAAGAAATGCGGGCAGTTCAGGACAGCCCAGACTGGACACAGTCAGTACAAAGGAACTGTGTACTGCCCCTCTGTAGAGGCTGTTCCCAAGGAGCAATGGTTGGAGGACATGAAACAAGTAGATGCCCCTCTACCCCCCTCCCAGAGGCATGGACGCTGGGCTAGTGCCCCTCTACCCCCCTCCCAGAGGCATGGACGCTGGGCTAGTGCCCCTCTACCCCCCTCCCAGAGGCATGGACACTGGGCTAGTGCCCCTCTACCCCCCTCCCAGAGGCATGGACACTGGGCTAGTGCCCCTCTACTCCCCCTCCCAGAGGCATGGACGCTGGGCTAGTGCCCCTCTACCCCCCTCCCAGAGGCATGGACACTGGGCTAGTGCCCCTCTACCCCCCTCCCAGAGGCATGGACACTGGGCTAGTGCCCCTCTACCCCCCTCCCAGAGGCATGGACACTGAACACTTTAATGTTGTTAATAGTTCTGTTAATGTTTTCTGTTATTGTCTATAGTTACTGTTGAATAAGTGAATGGAGGGATTCACTACTGTTCTGTATATATTTAAGTTATTGTCTATAGTTACTGTTGAATAAGTGAATGGAGGGATTCACTACTCTTCTGTATATATTTAAGTTATTGTCTATTGTTACTGTTGAATAAGTGAATGGAGGGATTCACTACTGTTCTGTATATATTTAAGTTATTGTCTATAGTTACTGTTGAATAAGTGAATGGAGGGATTCACTACTGTTCTGTATATATTTAAGTTATTGTCTATAGTTACTGTTGAATAAGTGAATGGAGGGATTCACTACTGTTCTGTATATATTTAAGTTATTGTCTATAGTTACTGTTGAATAAGTGAATGGAGGGATTCACTTACTACTGTATAATGGCTTTGTGATGACTGAAAATAAAAGTTTGATCACAACAGAAATGTATCTTCCTATGCTTCGTTTGTGTGTTTTGTGGATAAAAGTTTCTGCTAAATACATCAACTTAATTTTAAATATTCATTTAACAGTTATTAGTATCATCATTGTTTTGTTATTAACCAAACAGTGATTAGGTGATTTCCACAAAAAAATATAACCACTTGAATTTCTGGCAACAATTTAGTCAAACCAGAACCTTGGGATTAACTTTTATCCCATATATATGTCTATAGAAATAGAAATATAAGGTTTTAATTGTGATTCCTGATATACCTCAACATTTAAAAAACATTGGTGATGTAGGTCTGGGCCATAAAAATTCCTTCCTTCTCTTTTTCTCTCCTTTTTTCCCTCTTTTTTCCTCCTTTTTCTTCTTCCCCCCTTCTCCCCTCTCCTTTCCTTTCTTCCCCCCCCAGGTAGACGAATGTTCCCCAGCTTTGGCGCAGTCGGTAGAGCATGAGACTCTTAATCTCAGGGTCGTGGGTTCGAGCCCCACGTTGGGCGTGTTTACATTATGGAGGCCTATCCGTCACTCTGAGAGGCTTCAAGTAGTTGAATCAACTATTGCAGATCCAGAGGTGCTGTGGCTTAGCTGGTTGAAAGCGCCTGTCTCGTAAACAGGAGATCCTGGGTTCAACTCCCAGCAGCACCTCCCTGTGTTTGTTTCATACAACCGGCACATTTTTAACTTTCACCAATGTTGTGGATTCAAACGTATAGCGTCACAAAGGTCCCAGACGAGAATGCCTTTGGAAGCAACATGCTAAAGCCTAGATAGCTCAGGCGTTGGAGCATGCCACTCTTTGTTTGTAGACTATACACCCAGCAAATTTGAAACTGTATCTGGACACAATGTCAGCCTTCTGGACACAAGCAAAGCGTTTGAAACAATGACGGTCACAAAGGTCCCCGACGAGAATGCCTCTGGTTGTGTAGCAGTAAGCCCGGCTAGCTCAGTCGGTAGAGCATGAGACTCTTAATCTCAGGGTCGTGGGTTCGAGCCCCACGTTGGGCGTGTTTACATTATGGAGGCCTATCCGTCACTCTGAGAGGCTTCAAGTAGTTGAATCAACTATTGCAGATCCAGAGGTGCTGTGGCTTAGCTGGTTGAAAGTGCCTGTCTTGTAAACAGGAGATCCTGGGTTCACCTCCCTGTGTTTGTTTTATAAAACTGGCACATTTTTTACTTTCACCAATGTTGTGGATTCAAACGTATTCCGTCACAAAGGTCCCCGATGAGAATGCCTCTGGAAGCAACATGCTAAGCCTGGATAGCTCAGGCTTTGGAGCATGCAACTCTTTGTTTGTAGACTATACACCCAGCGAATTTGAAACTGTATCTGGACAAAATGTCAGCCTTCTGGACACAGGCCAAGCGTTTGAAACAATGACGGTCACAAAGGTCCCCGACGAGAACGCCTCTGATTGCATAGCAGTAAGCCCGGCTAGCTCAGTCGGTAGAGCATGAGACTCTTATTCTCAGGGTCGTGGGTTCGAGCCCCATGTTGGGCGTGTTTACATTATGGAGGCCTATCCGTCACTCTGAGAGGCTTCAAGTAGTTGAATCAACTACTTCAGATCCAGAGGTGCTGTGGCTTAGCTGGTTGAAAGCGCCTGTCTTGTTAACAGGAGATCCTGGGTTCACCTCCCTGTGTTTGTTTTATAAAACTGGCACATTTTTTACTTTCACCAATGTTGTGGATTCAAACGTATTCCGTCACAAAGGTCCCCGATGAGAATGCCTCTGGAAGCAACATGCTAAGCCTGGATAGCTCAGGCTTTGGAGCATGCAACTCTTTGTTTGTAGACTATACACCCAGCGAATTTGAAACTGTATCTGGACACAATGTCAGCCTTCTGGACACAAGCAAAGCGTTTGAAACAATGACGGTCACAAAGGTCCCCGACGAGAATGCCTCTGGTTGTGTAGCAGTAAGCCCGGCTAGCTCAGTCGGTAGAGCATGAGACTCTTAATCTCAGGGTCGTGGGTTCGAGCCCCACGTTGGGCGTGTTTACATTATGGAGGCCTATCCGTCACTCTGAGAGGCTTCAAGTAGTTGAATCAACTATTGCAGATCCAGAGGTGCTGTGGCTTAGCTGGTTGAAAGCGCCTGTCTTGTAAACAGGAGATCCTGGGTTCAACTCCCAGCAGCACCTCCCTGTGTTTGTTTTATACAACTGGCACATTTTTTACTGTCACCAATGTTGTGGATTCAAACGTATAGCGTCACAAACGTCCCAGACGAGAATGCCTTTGGAAGCAACATGCTAAAGCCTAGATAGCTCAGGCGTTGGAGCATGCCACTCTTTGTTTGTAGACTATACACCCAGCAAATTTGAAACTGTATCTGGACACAATGTCAGCCTTCTGGACACAAGCCAAGCGTTTGAAACAATGACGGTCACAAAGGTCCCCGACGAGAATGCCTCTGGTTGTGTAGCAGTAAGCCCGGCTAGCTCAGTCGGTAGAGCATGAGACTCTTAATCTCAGGGTCGTGGGTTCGAGCCCCACGTTGGGCGTGTTTACATTATGGAGGCCTATCCGTCACTCTGAGAGGCTTCAAGTAGTTGAATCAACTACTTCAGATCCAGAGGTGCTGTGGCTTAGCTGGTTGAAAGCGCCTGTCTTGTTAACAGGAGATCCTGGGTTCAACTCCCAGCACCACCTCCCTGTGTTTGTTTCATACAACTGGCACATTTTTAACTTTCACCAATGTTGTGGATTCAAACGTATAGCGTCACAAAGGTCCCAGACGAGAATGCCTTTGGAAGCAACATGCTAAAGCCTAGATAGCTCAGGCGTTGGAGCATGCCACTCTTTGTTTGTAGACTATACACCCAGCAAATTTGAAACTGTATCTGGACACAATGTCAGCCTTCTGGACACAAGCAAAGCGTTTGAAACAATGACGGTCACAAAGGTCCCCGACGAGAATGCCTCTGGTTGTGTAGCAGTAAGCCCGGCTAGCTCAGTCGGTAGAGCATGAGACTCTTAATCTCAGGGTCGTGGGTTCGAGCCCTACGTTGGGCGTGTTTACATTATGGAGGCCTATCCGTCACTCTGAGAGGCTTCAAGTAGTTGAATCAACTATTGCAGATCCAGAGGTGCTGTGGCTTAGCTGGTTGAAAGTGCCTGTCTTGTAAACAGGAGATCCTGGGTTCACCTCCCTGTGTTTGTTTTATAAAACTGGCACATTTTTTACTTTCACCAATGTTGTGGATTCAAACGTATTCCGTCACAAAGGTCCCCGATGAGAATGCCTCTGGAAGCAACATGCTAAGCCTGGATAGCTCAGGCTTTGGAGCATGCAACTCTTTGTTTGTAGACTATACACCCAGCGAATTTGAAACTGTATCTGGACAAAATGTCAGCCTTCTGGACACAGGCCAAGCGTTTGAAACAATGACGGTCACAAAGGTCCCCGTCGAGAACGCCTCTGGTTGTGTAGCAGTAAGCCCGGCTAGCTCAGTCGGTAGAGCATGAGACTCTTATTCTCAGGGTCGTGGGTTCGAGCCCCATGTTGGGCGTGTTTACATTATGGAGTCCTATCCGTCACTCTGAGAGGCTTCAAGTAGTTGAATCAACTACTTCAGATCCAGAGGTGCTGTGGCTTAGCTGGTTGAAAGCGCCTGTCTTGTTAACAGGAGATCCTGGGTTCACCTCCCTGTGTTTGTTTTATAAAACTGGCACATTTTTTACTTTCACCAATGTTGTGGATTCAAACGTATTCCGTCACAAAGGTCCCCGATGAGAATGCCTCTGGAAGCAACATGCTAAGCCTGGATAGCTCAGGCTTTGGAGCATGCAACTCTTTGTTTGTAGACTATACACCCAGCGAACTTGAAACTGTATCTGGACACAATGTCAGCCTTCTGGACACAAGCAAAGCGTTTGAAACAATGACGGTCACAAAGGTCCCCGACGAGAATGCCTCTGGTTGTGTAGCAGTAAGCCCGGCTAGCTCAGTCGGTAGAGCATGAGACTCTTAATCTCAGGGTCGTGGGTTCGAGCCCCACGTTGGGCGTGTTTACATTATGGAGGCCTATCCGTCACTCTGAGAGGCTTCAAGTAGTTGAATCAACTGTTGCAGATCCAGAGGTGCTGTGGCTTAGCTGGTTGAAAGCGCCTGTCTCGTAAACAGGAGATCCTGGGTTCAACTCCCAGCAGCACCTCCCTGTGTTTGTTTTATACAACTGGCACATTTTTTACTTTCACCAATGTTGTGGATTCAAACGTATTCCGTCACAAAGGTCCCCGATGAGAATGCCTCTGGAAGCAACATGCTAAGCCTGGATAGCTCAGGCTTTGGAGCATGCAACTCTTTGTTTGTAGACTATACACCCAGTGAATTTGAAACTGTATCTGGACAAAATGTCAGCCTTTTGGACACAGGCCAAGCGTTTGAAACAATGACGGTCACAAAGGTCCCCGACGAGAATGCCTCTGGTTGCGTAGCAGTAAGCCCGGCTAGCTCAGTCGGTAGAGCATGAGACTCTTAATCTCAGGGTCGTGAGTTCGAGCCCCACGTTGGGCGTGTTTACATTATGGAGGCCTATCCGTCACTCTGAGAGGCTTCAAGTAGTTGAATCAACTATTGCAGATCCAGAGGTGCTGTGGCTTAGCTGGTTGAAAGTGCCTGTCTTGTAAACAGGAGATCCTGGGTTCACCTCCCTGTGTTTGTTTTATAAAACTGGCACATTTTTTACTTTCACCAATGTTGTGGATTCAAACGTATAGCGTCACAAAGGTCCCAGACAAGAATGCCTTTGGAAGCAACATGCTAAAGCCTAGATAGCTCAGGCGTTGGAGCATGCCACTCTTTGTTTGTAGACCATACACCCAGCAAATTTGAAACTGTATCTGGACACAATGTCAGCCTTCTGTTCACAAGCCAAGCGTTTGAAACGATGACGGTCACAAAGGTCCCCGACGAGAATGCCTCTGGTTGCGTAGCAGTAAGCCCGGCTAGCTCAGTCGGTAGAGCATGAGACTCTTAATCTCAGGGTCGTGGGTTCGAGCCCCACGTTGGGCGTGTTTACATTATGGAGACCTATCCGTCACTCTGAGAGGCTTCAAGTAGTTGAATCAACTACTTCAGATCCAGAGGTGCTGTGGCTTAGCTGGTTGAAAGCGCCTGTCTTGTTAACAGGAGATCCTGGGTTCAACTCCCAGCAGCACCTCCCTGTGTTTGTTTCATACAACTGGCACATTTTTAACTTTCACCAATGTTGTGGATTCAAACGTATAGCGTCACAAAGGTCCCAGACGAGAATGCCTTTGGAAGCAACATGCTAAAGCCTATATAGCTCAGGCGTTGGAGCATGCCACTCTTTGTTTGTAGACTATACACCCAGCAAATTTGAAACATTCATTTGAAACTGTATCTGGACAAAATGTCAGCCTTCTGGACACAGGCCAAGCGTTTGAAACGATGACGGTCACAAAGGTCCCCGACGAGAATGCCTCTGGTTACGTAGCAGTAAGCCCGGCTAGCTCAGTCGGTAGAGCATGAGACTCTTAATCTCAGGGTCGTGGGTTCGAGCCCCACGTTGGGCGTGTTTACATTATGGAGGCCTATCCGTCACTCTGAGAGGCTTCAAGTAGTTGAATCAACTATTGCAGATCCAGAGGTGCTGTGGCTTAGCTGGTTGAAAGCGCCTGTCTCGTAAACAGGAGATCCTGGGTTCAACTCCCAGCAGCACCTCCCTGTGTTTGTTTCATACAACCGGCACATTTTTAACTTTCACCAATGTTGTGGATTCAAACGTATAGCGTCACAAAGGTCCCAGACGAGAATGCCTTTGGAAGCAACATGCTAAAGCCTAGATAGCTCAGGCGTTGGAGCATGCCACTCTTTGTTTGTAGACTATACACCCAGCAAATTTGAAACTGTATCTGGACACAATGTCAGCCTTCTGGACACAAGCAAAGCGTTTGAAACAATGACGGTCACAAAGGTCCCCGACGAGAATGCCTCTGGTTGTGTAGCAGTAAGCCCGGCTAGCTCAGTCGGTAGAGCATGAGACTCTTAATCTCAGGGTCGTGGGTTCGAGCCCCACGTTGGGCGTGTTTACATTATGGAGGCCTATCCGTCACTCTGAGAGGCTTCAAGTAGTTGAATCAACTATTGCAGATCCAGAGGTGCTGTGGCTTAGCTGGTTGAAAGTGCCTGTCTTGTAAACAGGAGATCCTGGGTTCACCTCCCTGTGTTTGTTTTATAAAACTGGCACATTTTTTACTTTCACCAATGTTGTGGATTCAAACGTATTCCGTCACAAAGGTCCCCGATGAGAATGCCTCTGGAAGCAACATGCTAAGCCTGGATAGCTCAGGCTTTGGAGCATGCAACTCTTTGTTTGTAGACTATACACCCAGCGAATTTGAAACTGTATCTGGACAAAATGTCAGCCTTCTGGACACAGGCCAAGCGTTTGAAACAATGACGGTCACAAAGGTCCCCGACGAGAACGCCTCTGATTGCATAGCAGTAAGCCCGGCTAGCTCAGTCGGTAGAGCATGAGACTCTTATTCTCAGGGTCATGGGTTCGAGCCCCATGTTGGGCGTGTTTACATTATGGAGGCCTATCCGTCACTCTGAGAGGCTTCAAGTAGTTGAATCAACTACTTCAGATCCAGAGGTGCTGTGGCTTAGCTGGTTGAAAGCGCCTGTCTTGTTAACAGGAGATCCTGGGTTCACCTCCCTGTGTTTGTTTTATAAAACTGGCACATTTTTTACTTTCACCAATGTTGTGGATTCAAACGTATTCCGTCACAAAGGTCCCCGATGAGAATGCCTCTGGAAGCAACATGCTAAGCCTGGATAGCTCAGGCTTTGGAGCATGCAACTCTTTGTTTGTAGACTATACACCCAGCGAATTTGAAACTGTATCTGGACACAATGTCAGCCTTCTGGACACAAGCAAAGCGTTTGAAACAATGACGGTCACAAAGGTCCCCGACGAGAATGCCTCTGGTTGTGTAGCAGTAAGCCCGGCTAGCTCAGTCGGTAGAGCATGAGACTCTTAATCTCAGGGTCGTGGGTTCGAGCCCCACGTTGGGCGTGTTTACATTATGGAGGCCTATCCGTCACTCTGAGAGGCTTCAAGTAGTTGAATCAACTATTGCAGATCCAGAGGTGCTGTGGCTTAGCTGGTTGAAAGCGCCTGTCTTGTAAACAGGAGATCCTGGGTTCAACTCCCAGCAGCACCTCCCTGTGTTTGTTTTATACAACTGGCACATTTTTTACTGTCACCAATGTTGTGGATTCAAACGTATAGCGTCACAAACGTCCCAGACGAGAATGCCTTTGGAAGCAACATGCTAAAGCCTAGATAGCTCAGGCGTTGGAGCATGCCACTCTTTGTTTGTAGACTATACACCCAGCAAATTTGAAACTGTATCTGGACACAATGTCAGCCTTCTGGACACAAGCCAAGCGTTTGAAACAATGACGGTCACAAAGGTCCCCGACGAGAATGCCTCTGGTTGTGTAGCAGTAAGCCCGGCTAGCTCAGTCGGTAGAGCATGAGACTCTTAATCTCAGGGTCGTGGGTTCGAGCCCCACGTTGGGCGTGTTTACATTATGGAGGCCTATCCGTCACTCTGAGAGGCTTCAAGTAGTTGAATCAACTACTTCAGATCCAGAGGTGCTGTGGCTTAGCTGGTTGAAAGCGCCTGTCTTGTTAACAGGAGATCCTGGGTTCAACTCCCAGCACCACCTCCCTGTGTTTGTTTCATACAACTGGCACATTTTTAACTTTCACCAATGTTGTGGATTCAAACGTATAGCGTCACAAAGGTCCCAGACGAGAATGCCTTTGGAAGCAACATGCTAAAGCCTAGATAGCTCAGGCGTTGGAGCATGCCACTCTTTGTTTGTAGACTATACACCCAGCAAATTTGAAACTGTATCTGGACACAATGTCAGCCTTCTGGACACAAGCAAAGCGTTTGAAACAATGACGGTCACAAAGGTCCCCGACGAGAATGCCTCTGGTTGTGTAGCAGTAAGCCCGGCTAGCTCAGTCGGTAGAGCATGAGACTCTTAATCTCAGGGTCGTGGGTTCGAGCCCTACGTTGGGCGTGTTTACATTATGGAGGCCTATCCGTCACTCTGAGAGGCTTCAAGTAGTTGAATCAACTATTGCAGATCCAGAGGTGCTGTGGCTTAGCTGGTTGAAAGTGCCTGTCTTGTAAACAGGAGATCCTGGGTTCACCTCCCTGTGTTTGTTTTATAAAACTGGCACATTTTTTACTTTCACCAATGTTGTGGATTCAAACGTATTCCGTCACAAAGGTCCCCGATGAGAATGCCTCTGGAAGCAACATGCTAAGCCTGGATAGCTCAGGCTTTGGAGCATGCAACTCTTTGTTTGTAGACTATACACCCAGCGAATTTGAAACTGTATCTGGACAAAATGTCAGCCTTCTGGACACAGGCCAAGCGTTTGAAACAATGACGGTCACAAAGGTCCCCGTCGAGAACGCCTCTGGTTGTGTAGCAGTAAGCCCGGCTAGCTCAGTCGGTAGAGCATGAGACTCTTATTCTCAGGGTCGTGGGTTCGAGCCCCATGTTGGGCGTGTTTACATTATGGAGGCCTATCCGTCACTCTGAGAGGCTTCAAGTAGTTGAATCAACTACTTCAGATCCAGAGGTGCTGTGGCTTAGCTGGTTGAAAGCGCCTGTCTTGTTAACAGGAGATCCTGGGTTCACCTCCCTGTGTTTGTTTTATAAAACTGGCAAATTTTTTACTTTCACCAATGTTGTGGATTCAAACGTATTCCGTCACAAAGGTCCCCGATGAGAATGCCTCTGGAAGCAACATGCTAAGCCTGGATAGCTCAGGCTTTGGAGCATGCAACTCTTTGTTTGTAGACTATACACCCAGCGAACTTGAAACTGTATCTGGACACAATGTCAGCCTTCTGGACACAAGCAAAGCGTTTGAAACAATGACGGTCACAAAGGTCCCCGACGAGAATGCCTCTGGTTGTGTAGCAGTAAGCCCGGCTAGCTCAGTCGGTAGAGCATGAGACTCTTAATCTCAGGGTCGTGGGTTCGAGCCCCACGTTGGGCGTGTTTACATTATGGAGGCCTATCCGTCACTCTGAGAGGCTTCAAGTAGTTGAATCAACTGTTGCAGATCCAGAGGTGCTGTGGCTTAGCTGGTTGAAAGCGCCTGTCTCGTAAACAGGAGATCCTGGGTTCAACTCCCAGCAGCACCTCCCTGTGTTTGTTTTATACAACTGGCACATTTTTTACTGTCACCAATGTTGTGGATTCAAACGTATAGCGTCACAAACGTCCCAGACGAGAATGCCTCTGGAAGCAACATGCTAAAGCCTGGATAGCTCAGGCGTTGGAGCATGCCACTCTTTGTTTGTAGACTATACACCCAGCAAATTTGAAACATTCATTTGAAACTGTATCTGGACAAAATGTCAGCCTTCTGGACACAGGCCAAGCGTTTGAAACGATGACGGTCACAAAGGTCCCCAACGAGAATGCCTCTGGTTGCGTAGCAGTAAGCCCGGCTAGCTCAGTCGGTAGAGCATGAGACTCTTAATCTCAGGGTCGTGGGTTTGAGCCCCACGTTGGGCGTGTTTACATTATGGAGGCCTATCCGTCACTCTGAGAGGCTTCAAGTAGTTGAATCAACTATTGCAGATCCAGAGGTGCTGTGGCTTAGCTGGTTGAAAGTGCCTGTCTTGTAAACAGGAGATCCTGGGTTCACCTCCCTTTGTTTGTTTTATAAAACTGGCACATTTTTTACTTTCACCAATGTTGTGGATTCAAACGTATTCCGTCACAAAGGTCCCCGATGAGAATGCCTCTGGAAGCAACATGCTAAGCCTGGATAGCTCAGGCTTTGGAGCATGCAACTCTTTGTTTGTAGACTATACACCCAGCGAATTTGAAACTGTATCTGGACAAAATGTCAGCCTTCTGGACACAGGCCAAGCGTTTGAAACAATGACGGTCACAAAGGTCCCCGACGAGAACGCCTCTGATTGCATAGCAGTAAGCCCGGCTAGCTCAGTCGGTAGAGCATGAGACTCTTATTCTCAGGGTCGTGGGTTCGAGCCCCACGTTGGGCGTGTTTACATTATGGAGGCCTATCCGTCACTCTGAGAGGCTTCAAGTAGTTGAATCAACTACTTCAGATCCAGAGGTGCTGTGGCTTAGCTGGTTGAAAGCGCCTGTCTTGTAAACAGGAGATCCTGGGTTCAACTCCCAGCAGCACCTCCCTGTGTTTGTTTTATACAACTGGCACATTTTTTACTGTCACCAATTTTGTGGATTCAAACGTATAGCGTCACAAACGTCCCAGACGAGAATGCCTCTGGAAGCAACATGCTAAAGCCTGGATAGCTCAGGCGTTGGAGCATGCCACTCTTTGTTTGTAGACTATACACCCAGCAAATTTGAAACATTCATTTGAAACTGTATCTGGACAAAATGTCAGCCTTCTGGACACAGGCCAAGCGTTTGAAACGATGACGGTCACAAAGGTCCCCAATGAGAATGCCTCTGGTTGCGTAGCAGTAAGCCCGGCTAGCTCAGTCGGTAGAGCATGAGACTCTTAATCTCAGGGTCGTGGGTTTGAGCCCCACGTTGGGCGTGTTTACATTATGGAGGCCTATCCGTCACTCTGAGAGGCTTCAAGTAGTTGAATCAACTATTGCAGATCCAGAGGTGCTGTGGCTTAGCTGGTTGAAAGTGCCTGTCTTGTAAACAGGAGATCCTGGGTTCACCTCCCTTTGTTTGTTTTATAAAACTGGCACATTTTTTACTTTCACCAATGTTGTGGATTCAAACGTATTCCGTCACAAAGGTCCCCGATGAGAATGCCTCTGGAAGCAACATGCTAAGCCTGGATAGCTCAGGCTTTGGAGCATGCAACTCTTTGTTTGTAGACTATACACCCAGCGAATTTGAAACTGTATCTGGACAAAATGTCAGCCTTCTGGACACAGGCCAAGCGTTTGAAACAATGACGGTCACAAAGGTCCCCGACGAGAACGCCTCTGATTGCATAGCAGTAAGCCCGGCTAGCTCAGTCGGTAGAGCATGAGACTCTTATTCTCAGGGTCGTGGGTTCGAGCCCCACGTTGGGCGTGTTTACATTATGGAGGCCTATCCGTCACTCTGAGAGGCTTCAAGTAGTTGAATCAACTACTTCAGATCCAGAGGTGCTGTGGCTTAGCTGGTTGAAAGCGCCTGTCTTGTAAACAGGAGATCCTGGGTTCAACTCCCAGCAGCACCTCCCTGTGTTTGTTTTATACAACTGGCACATTTTTTACTGTCACCAATGTTGTGGATTCAAACGTATAGCGTCACAAACGTCCCAGACGAGAATGCCTCTGGAAGCAACATGCTAAAGCCTGGATAGCTCAGGCGTTGGAGCATGCCACTCTTTGTTTGTAGACTATACACCCAGCAAATTTGAAACATTCATTTGAAACTGTATCTGGACAAAATGTCAGCCTTCTGGACACAGGCCAAGCGTTTGAAACGATGACGGTCACAAAGGTCCCCAACGAGAATGCCTGTGGTTGCGTAGCAGTAAGCCCGGCTAGCTCAGTCGGTAGAGCATGAGACTCTTAATCTCAGGGTCGTGGGTTTGAGCCCCACGTTGGGCGTGTTTACATTATGGAGGCCTATCCGTCACTCTGAGAGGCTTCAAGTAGTTGAATCAACTATTGCAGATCCAGAGGTGCTGTGGCTTAGCTGGTTGAAAGTGCCTGTCTTGTAAACAGGAGATCCTGGGTTCACCTCCCTTTGTTTGTTTTATAAAACTGGCACATTTTTTACTTTCACCAATGTTGTGGATTCAAACGTATTCCGTCACAAAGGTCCCCGATGAGAATGCCTCTGGAAGCAACATGCTAAGCCTGGATAGCTCAGGCTTTGGAGCATGCAACTCTTTGTTTGTAGACTATACACCCAGCGAATTTGAAACTGTATCTGGACAAAATGTCAGCCTTCTGGACACAGGCCAAGCGTTTGAAACAATGACGGTCACAAAGGTCCCCGACGAGAACGCCTCTGATTGCATAGCAGTAAGCCCGGCTAGCTCAGTCGGTAGAGCATGAGACTCTTATTCTCAGGGTCGTGGGTTCGAGCCCCACGTTCGGCGTGTTTACATTATGGAGGCCTATCCGTCACTCTGAGAGGCTTCAAGTAGTTGAATCAACTACTTCAGATCCAGAGGTGCTGTGGCTTAGCTGGTTGAAAGCGCCTGTCTTGTTAACAGGAGATCCTGGGTTCAACTCCCAGCAGCACCTCCCTGTGTTTGTTTCATACAACTGGCACATTTTTAACTTTCACCAATGTTGTGGATTCAAACGTATAGCGTCACAAAGGTCCCAGACGAGAATGCCTTTGGAAGCAATATGCTAAAGCCTAGATAGCTCAGGCGTTGGAGCATGCCACTCTTTTTTTGTAGACTATACACCAAGCAAATTTGAAACATTCATTTGAAACTGTATCTGGACAAAATGTCAGCCTTCTGGACACAGGCCAAGCGTTTGAAACGATGACGGTCACAAAGGTCCCCGACGAGAATGCCTCTGGTTGCGTAGCAGTGAGCCCGGCTAGCTCAGTCGGTAGAGCATGAGACTCTTAATCTCAGGGTCGTGGGTTCGAGCCCCACGTTGGGCGTGTTTACATTATGGAGGCCTATCCGTCACTCTGAGAGGCTTCAAGTAGTTGAATCAACTACTTCAGATCCAGAGGTGCTGTGGCTTAGCTGGTTGAAAGCGCCTGTCTTGTTAACAGGAGATCCTGGGTTCAACTCCCAGCACCACCTCCCTGTGTTTGTTTCATACAACTGGCACATTTTTAACTTTCACCAATGTTGTGGATTCAAACGTATAGCGTCACAAAGGTCCCAGACGAGAATGCCTTTGGAAGCAACATGCTAAAGCCTAGATAGCTCAGGCGTTGGAGCATGCCACTCTTTGTTTGTAGACTATACACCCAGCAAATTTGAAACTGTATCTGGACACAATGTCAGCCTTCTGGACACAAGCCAAGCGTTTGAAACAATGACGGTCACAAAGGTCCCCGACGAGAATGCCTCTGGTCGTGTAGCAGTAAGCCCGGCTAGCTCAGTCGGTAGAGCATGAGACTCTTAATCTCAGGGTCGTGGGTTCGAGCCCCACGTTGGGCGTGTTTACATTATGGAGGCCTATCCGTCACTCTGAGAGGCTTCAAGTAGTTGAATCAACTACTTCAGATCCAGAGGTGCTGTGGCTTAGCTGGTTGAAAGCGCCTGTCTTGTTAACAGGAGATCCTGGGTTCAACTCCCAGCAGCACCTCCCTGTGTTTGTTTCATACAACTGGCACATTTTTAACTTTCACCAATGTTGTGGATTCAAACGTATAGCGTCACAAAGGTCCCAGACGAGAATGCCTTTGGAAGCAATATGCTAAAGCCTAGATAGCTCAGGCGTTGGAGCATGCCACTCTTTGTTTGTAGACTATACACCCAGCAAATTTGAAACTGTATCTGGACACAATGTCAGCCTTCTGGACACAAGCCAAGCGTTTGAAACAATGACGGTCACAAAGGTCCCCGACGAGAATGCCTCTGGTCGTGTAGCAGTAAGCCCGGCTAGCTCAGTCGGTAGAGCATGAGACTCTTAATCTCAGGGTCGTGGGTTCGAGCCCCACGTTGGGCGTGTTTACATTATGGAGGCCTATCCGTCACTCTGAGAGGCTTCAAGTAGTTGAATCAACTACTTCAGATCCAGAGGTGCTGTGGCTTAGCTGGTTGAAAGCGCCTGTCTTGTTAACAGGAGATCCTGGGTTCAACTCCCAGCAGCACCTCCCTGTGTTTGTTTCATACAACTGGCACATTTTTAACTTTCACCAATGTTGTGGATTCAAACGTATAGCGTCACAAAGGTCCCAGACGAGAATGCCTTTGGAAGCAATATGCTAAAGCCTAGATAGCTCAGGCGTTGGAGCATGCCACTCTTTGTTTGTAGACTATACACCAAGCAAATTTGAAACATTCATTTGAAACTGTATCTGGACAAAATGTCAGCCTTCTGGACACAGGCCAAGCGTTTGAAACGATGACGGTCACAAAGGTCCCCGACGAGAATGCCTCTGGTTGCGTAGCAGTGAGCCCGGCTAGCTCAGTCGGTAGAGCATGAGACTCTTAATCTCAGGGTCGTGGGTTCGAGCCCCACCTTGGGCGTGTTTACATTATGGAGGCCTATCCGTCACTCTGAGAGGCTTCAAGTAGTTGAATCAACTACTTAAGATCCAGAGGTGCTGTGGCTTAGCTGGTTGAAAGCGCCTGTCTTGTAAACAGGAGATCCTGGGTTCAACTCCCAGCAGCACCTCCCTGTGTTTGTTTTATACAACTGGCACATTTTTTACTGTCACCAATGTTGTGGATTCAAACGTATAGCGTCACAAACGTCCCAGACGAGAATGCCTCTGGAAGCAACATGCTAAAGCCTGGATAGCTCAGGCGTTGGAGCATGCCACTCTTTGTTTGTAGACTATACACCCAGCAAATTTGAAACATTCATTTGAAACTGTATCTGGACAAAATGTCAGCCTTCTGGACACAGGCCAAGCGTTTGAAACGATGACGGTCACAAAGGTCCCCAACGAGAATGCCTCTGGTTGCGTAGCAGTAAGCCCGGCTAGCTCAGTCGGTAGAGCATGAGACTCTTAATCTCAGGGTCGTGGGTTTGAGCCCCACGTTGGGCGTGTTTACATTATGGAGGCCTATCCGTCACTCTGAGAGGCTTCAAGTAGTTGAATCAACTATTGCAGATCCAGAGGTGCTGTGGCTTAGCTGGTTGAAAGTGCCTGTCTTGTAAACAGGAGATCCTGGGTTCACCTCCCTTTGTTTGTTTTATAAAACTGGCACATTTTTTACTTTCACCAATGTTGTGGATTCAAACGTATTCCGTCACAAAGGTCCCCGATGAGAATGCCTCTGGAAGCAACATGCTAAGCCTGGATAGCTCAGGCTTTGGAGCATGCAACTCTTTGTTTGTAGACTATACACCCAGCGAATTTGAAACTGTATCTGGACAAAATGTCAGCCTTCTGGACACAGGCCAAGCGTTTGAAACAATGACGGTCACAAAGGTCCCCGACGAGAACGCCTCTGATTGCATAGCAGTAAGCCCGGCTAGCTCAGTCGGTAGAGCATGAGACTCTTATTCTCAGGGTCGTGGGTTCGAGCCCCACGTTCGGCGTGTTTACATTATGGAGGCCTATCCGTCACTCTGAGAGGCTTCAAGTAGTTGAATCAACTACTTCAGATCCAGAGGTGCTGTGGCTTAGCTGGTTGAAAGCGCCTGTCTTGTTAACAGGAGATCCTGGGTTCAACTCCCAGCAGCACCTCCCTGTGTTTGTTTCATACAACTGGCACATTTTTAACTTTCACCAATGTTGTGGATTCAAACGTATAGCGTCACAAAGGTCCCAGACGAGAATGCCTTTGGAAGCAATATGCTAAAGCCTAGATAGCTCAGGCGTTGGAGCATGCCACTCTTTTTTTGTAGACTATACACCAAGCAAATTTGAAACATTCATTTGAAACTGTATCTGGACAAAATGTCAGCCTTCTGGACACAGGCCAAGCGTTTGAAACGATGACGGTCACAAAGGTCCCCGACGAGAATGCCTCTGGGTGCGTAGCAGTGAGCCCGGCTAGCTCAGTCGGTAGAGCATGAGACTCTTAATCTCAGGGTCGTGGGTTCGAGCCCCACGTTGGGCGTGTTTACATTATGGAGGCCTATCCGTCACTCTGAGAGGCTTCAAGTAGTTGAATCAACTACTTCAGATCCAGAGGTGCTGTGGCTTAGCTGGTTGAAAGCGCCTGTCTTGTTAACAGGAGATCCTGGGTTCAACTCCCAGCACCACCTCCCTGTGTTTGTTTCATACAACTGGCACATTTTTAACTTTCACCAATGTTGTGGATTCAAACGTATAGCGTCACAAAGGTCCCAGACGAGAATGCCTTTGGAAGCAACATGCTAAAGCCTAGATAGCTCAGGCGTTGGAGCATGCCACTCTTTGTTTGTAGACTATACACCCAGCAAATTTGAAACTGTATCTGGACACAATGTCAGCCTTCTGGACACAAGCCAAGCGTTTGAAACAATGACGGTCACAAAGGTCCCCGACGAGAATGCCTCTGGTCGTGTAGCAGTAAGCCCGGCTAGCTCAGTCGGTAGAGCATGAGACTCTTAATCTCAGGGTCGTGGGTTCGAGCCCCACGTTGGGCGTGTTTACATTATGGAGGCCTATCCGTCACTCTGAGAGGCTTCAAGTAGTTGAATCAACTACTTCAGATCCAGAGGTGCTGTGGCTTAGCTGGTTGAAAGCGCCTGTCTTGTTAACAGGAGATCCTGGGTTCAACTCCCAGCAGCACCTCCCTGTGTTTGTTTCATACAACTGGCACATTTTTAACTTTCACCAATGTTGTGGATTCAAACGTATAGCGTCACAAAGGTCCCAGACGAGAATGCCTTTGGAAGCAATATGCTAAAGCCTAGATAGCTCAGGCGTTGGAGCATGCCACTCTTTGTTTGTAGACTATACACCAAGCAAATTTGAAACATTCATTTGAAACTGTATCTGGACAAAATGTCAGCCTTCTGGACACAGGCCAAGCGTTTGAAACGATGACGGTCACAAAGGTCCCCGACGAGAATGCCTCTGGTTGCGTAGCAGTGAGCCCGGCTAGCTCAGTCGGTAGAGCATGAGACTCTTAATCTCAGGGTCGTGGGTTCGAGCCCCACCTTGGGCGTGTTTACATTATGGAGGCCTATCCGTCACTCTGAGAGGCTTCAAGTAGTTGAATCAACTACTTAAGATCCAGAGGTGCTGTGGCTTAGCTGGTTGAAAGCGCCTGTCTTGTAAACAGGAGATCCTGGGTTCACCTCCCTGTGTTTGTTTTATATAACTGGCACATTTTTAACTTTCACCAATGTTGTGGATTCAAACGTATAGCGTCACAAAGGTCCCAGACGAGAATGCCTTTGGAAGCAACATGCTAAAGCCTAGATAGCTCAGGCGTTGGAGCATGCCACTCTTTGTTTGTAGACCATACATCCAGCAAATTTGAAACTGTATCTGGACACAATGTCAGCCTTCTGTTCACAAGCCAAGCGTTTGAAACGATGACGGTCACAAAGGTCCCCGACGAGAATGCCTCTGGTTGCGTAGCAGTGAGCCCGGCTAGCTCAGTCGGTAGAGCATGAGACTCTTAATCTCAGGGTCGTGGGTTCGAGCCCCACGTTGGGCGTGTTTATATTATGGAGGCCTATCCGTCACTCTGAGAGGCTTCAAGTAGTTGAATCAACTACTTCAGATCCAGAGGTGCTGTGGCTTAGCTGGTTGAAAGCGCCTGTCTTGTTAACAGGAGATCCTGGGTTCAACTCCCAGCAGCACTTCCCTGTGTTTGTTTCATACAACTGGCACATTTTTAACTTTCACCAATGTTGTGGATTCAAACGTATAGCGTCACAAAGGTCCCAGACGAGAATGCCTTTGGAAGCAACATGCTAAAGCCTAGATAGCTCAGGCGTTGGAGCATGCCACTCTTTGTTTGTAGACCATACACCCAGCAAATTTGAAACTGTATCTGGACACAATGTCAGCCTTCTGGACACAAGCCAAGCGTTTGAAACGATGACGGTCACAAAGGTCCCCGACGAGAATGCCTCTGGTTGCGTAGCAGTAAGCCCGGCTAGCTCAGTCGGTAGAGCATGAGACTCTTAATCTCAGGGTCGTGGGTTCGAGCCCCACGTTGGGCGAGTTTACATTATGGAGGCCTATCCGTCACTCTGAGAGGCTTCAAGTAGTTGAATCAACTATTGCAGATCCAGAGGTGCTGTGGCTTAGCTGGTTGAAAGCGCCTGTCTTTTAAACAGGAGATCCTGGGTTCAATTCCCAGCAGCAGCACCTTGTGATTGTTTTATACAACTGGCACATTTATTACTGTCACCAATGTTGTGGATTCAAACGTATAGCGTCACAAAGGTCCCAGACGAGAATGCCTCTGGAAGCAACATGCTAAAGCCTGGATAGCTCAGGTGTTGGAGCAAATGCTGAACACTTCATTTATGTTAATAGTTCTCTGTAATTTTTATAGTTACTGTTGAATACGCGAATGTATTGAGTCACTACAGAACCTTCAAACCAGAACCTTGGTATGAACTTTTATCCCATGTAAATGTCTATAGAAATATAAGGTTTTAATTGTGATTCCTGATATACCTCAACATTTAAAAAACATTGGTGATGTAGGTCTGGGTCATAAAAATCCCTTCCTTCTCTTTTTTTCTCATTCTTCTCCTTTTCTCTCTCTTTTTTCTCGATTTCCGTAGCAGTACACCCATCCTAGACGAGGCTGCCTTTGACTGGCTGTTTGGAAGCGACGGACTTCTTGCACCCTGCCTTGGCGGCGGTGTAGCGTGCATGAGGGCCACGCTTGGAGTTCCTCTTCTGTTTGGCCAGCAGGTCTCCTGCCTCCTGGGTCTTCTGTTGCTCCTTCAACCGGGCAGGGACCGGGGGCTGGATGATGGGCATCAGGGGGCAGCAGGGCATAAGCTTAAACACCCTCAGCTGAGGACAGAAGAGCAAAGCACAGCTGGTACATTTATGCTATTTGATATTCATACACATCCATAGACAGGTCTTCATTGTATGTAGATGTCTACTGGGGTGTCCTCAAAGATGATGAGGATGTTTTAGATGTAAAAAACTAAACAAAAAGAGGTGTAGCTCTAAGATAGGAATGGTGAATAGGGTAAACGTTGAACTTATAAGAGACACCTGGCCTCCCATCGTATGGAATGTCTTTATATCTGTGTACTGGCCTGTTCTCGGCTGCTGAAGGAGACTGGCAAGTTGGGGGGGCAGGAGGGGAGATGGTGACGCACTTTCTGCTTGTAGGCCGACCCCAGAATGGCACTGGTCTGGGGAGGGAAGGGGTGGGTTGATGGTTAGCGAGTAAGCGAGGCGAGGCAGGTAAGTAGCGTAGCTAGATTATCGTCAACCCCTCACAGCCCTTCCTCCCCACCCTCACCTGTTTGCCCTTCTCCTGCCAGCGTTGCCAGGTCTCTTCTATCTGCTCGCTGCTGTACTGGGTGATGCGGGGGTCAGAGGTCACCAGCTCCTGCAGTTTGGGGGCCTCACTTCCGCTGAAGTTGGCGGAGTTCTGCAGCTTCTGCAGAGTCAGGTTATCCAGGATGCGCCTGGCACAGCTGGCATCGATACACACAAGCACGCACGACAAACCAGAACATCAACAAACACAAAGGTGGGGGCCAGCAGCAGGACCAATCAGACCAGGGGGAGGGGTATTTACTTCCAGTGTGGACGTGTGCCCTTGTTGAGCACCTTGAGGGTCTGGCAGGACCCCACCCTCCTCAGGTCCACAGGCAGCCCCGTGGTCAAGGCATGGGGGTCGCCCAAACGCCATTGGGCCTGTCCAAACGTACCTGGAGAGAAGGGTAGTCACTGACTAACACCAGACTCATGACTATCTCTAAAACAGTTTGAGTCCGTTTCCATCAATTTAAAAGAAGTGACGGGCAGTGTTGCTACAAATATTAAAACTGTGAAACATTCGGGAGAAAGGGAACCTCAACAATCAATATAACTCCCACTGAACTCAACTACTTCCCCACTGTTGCTTCCATAGGCCTCAAGTCTATACAGTTGTCATTACCACCAGACAAACTGTTGGGCTGCCTAATGCCTGTTGTACCTATGTAGCTTCCAGAAATGGTCCAGAGACGCAAGTTGCAGTCCAAGCTGGCGGTAACGATGACACTGAAGCGCTCCACATACTCTATGCTGACGATGCTCCTTAAGTGCCCCCGCCAGGTACTGAGCAAGGGCGGGGAGGTTAGACACACCTTCCAGCCATCCTCCACCTGGGGGTCACAGGTCAGCCGTGGTCAGTCTAGCCTGGGCGTCAGTATGGAAAACAGAAAGGGTGGGAATCTTTTGGTACCTCACGTTTCGATTCTTGGGGTCACGACTCGATTACAAATCGATTCACAATTTTTTCAATTCATGATTCTTTCGAGTCACGATTTTTTTTCGATTCAATATATGCTTACATTTGATTCCAGTTTGCTGTTTAGTGTTACCTGTTTCTATTTGACTGTGATAGGCAGTTAAGTGTTGAAGAAAAAAATCCCAATGCATCAAAACCTTGAAATGTATTGAAATTTGTGAATCGATATGAATTGCTAGAAGACTGAATCGCGATTCAAATGCAAATAGATTTTTTCCCCCACCCCTAGCAAACAGGGGCACCCAGGACCAAGGTAGATGCTAGCAGTGCACACTGATGTACGGTGTAGTTACATTAGAGCATTGTGATGTGGGAAGTGAAGCCCTACATCCAAGAAATGACTTTCTGTAGATTTGCTGGTATTGGATGTATAGAGTATAGAGATCCCATTTGACAGGAGCAAAAGTTTATTTTATGATATTAGGAAGCTTTTAGTAGGCTATTTCCTTATTCAGTGACAAAGGCTTAGAAAGGAGGTTAGCCACAGTCAGGCTAGCCTGGACATGAATACACTTAGCTAGAGACTTAGCTAGACTGGGTGACTTACATAATTAGTTTCAATGCTGAGGACACCATGCAGTTGGCAATTGCATGACTCTAGAAAGAAGCTTCTACAAGCGTATATACAGATGGATAGTACAATCTACTGTGAATTATACAGTTCAGGAATGCTTTTTAGTATGTTGTTCGATAACCTGTGTGTTTTCAGTTTGTGGTTATGTTAGCTTGAAGTGTCATCTACAAGAGTTTCCTGTCCTTTTTGTGTTAGTGGAAGAAAGCGAGAAAGCGAGACCCTTTTCGGGGCCCTTATCTAATTTGGGGACACAACTTCCAAATAGGTCAAAGGCTTTCTGTCCACATTATTTTGAGATAAATACACTTTTTTTTTTTATTCACCACAACACACACTTTTATATTCTTATCTCTGCCTCCCCTTCTCCACCTCAACCTCTACCTGCTCCCTCTTCCTCTTCCCCCCCTCCACATCCACCTCCCTCTCCTCCATTTCCCCCTCACCACCCCATCCCCCCTCCCTGCCCCCACCTCCTCTGTCGTCTCCTCCGTCGTTTCCTCCAGCACCCTCTGTCGGGGCCCCTCCACCTTGCAGTAGTGGGGGATCAGGCTGGGCAGCCTGGTGGTGGTGGGGTTGTGGCGACCAGCTCTATCCTGTTCCGCGCGTCTGGAAAGGCAGTAGTCCTCTATGTCCCACAGCTGCAGATGTCAACACAGCTGATCAGTGTGCTGTAGCCAAGAGTTAGCATCAGTACATCCCTGACTAACCTATAAGAGTTTTTTTTTTTTGTAACTTAATGTTGTACTGTAGGGGTGGGTGAGGGTGAGGTTATAGCTACGGAGGGCTTTTACACCCAGCCTTCATGAGCCATGAGGCAGACAGCTTTCGACCCACCGTGATGTAGCCGCAGCTGTCTCCGGTGAGCAGCATCTGGTTGCGCTGGTCGGTGGACATGGAGTTGATGGAGAGCCCGTTGCTGTGCACAGCCCTGAACTTGCCCAGCAGCCCCCCTTGGTGGTGGATGGACCAGGCGTACACGTGGCCGTCCGCAACGCTGGTCAGGAGGATGGCCGTGTCAGGGCTGCGCTCCCGGGTACCCAGGAACAGGGCCTGGAGGAGCGGGGGGGGGCGACTGTATGTGAGCTACAGGACATCCTCTGGGCGATGCTCTTCTGAATCAACTGTGATGGGTCCCCTTTCTCTTCCTTCTACCTTCTCCACATCCCTCTCTTAATCTCCCTCCTCTTATCTCTCTATCTTGTCCACATCCCTCTCTTACAGTAATCACTCAACTATTATCTCTACCTTCTCTCTAAACCTCTTCCTTTCTCTCCTAATATTCCTCTCCCTTCTCCTCATCCCTCTCTTCTCCTATGCTCGTACCTGCTCCACAGCTAGACTAGGCTTTTCCAGATCCTCGACACTGATTGGTGGAAGTTTGCCGCTCCTGTCCGCCTTGTGTTCCCCCAACAACCTCTTCTGAGTCTTGTCCTTAGCATCTAACTCCGCCTCCTGATGGGGTCAATAGGGGTGGACACTAGGTCAAAGGTCAGTTATGTTCTACTGTTACAGTCTGGTGAATCACCCTGTTAGGATGAGTTACTCCATCTCTAAGACCACCATCACCTACGGCTGTAGTTACCACAGTAATGGACTCGGAGATGAGAGGTGATACCCGTTTGGGCAGGAGAGGACGAGGGCTCTCGCTGGCGTTGAACCTGCAAAAGGCGCGACCGGAATCAATGTTCCAGATGATGATGTCACCGCTGTAGGAGGCGGTCACCAGCATCTTGTTGCCGTGGGCGTGCATGGAGTAGATGTCCTCAGAGTGGTACTGGTTCCACACACGGTACTCCATCTCCATGTCCTCCTTCACATCACTGGAGAGGGGGGAGAGAGGAGGAGAGGTCAGGAGAGGAGTGGAGAGAAGAACAGAGAAGAGGAATGGAAAGGAGTGGAGAGGATAGGTGTGGAGAGAGAAGAGAGAAATTGAGTGGTGAGGAGAGGAGAAGATAGAAGTAGAGAGGAGAGGTGTGAAGAGGTGTGGAGAGGTGTGGAGAGTCGAAGACAGGAATGGAGAGAAGTGAAGAAGAGAGGAGTGGAGTGAAGAGGTGAGGTGTGGAGAGGTGTGGATAAGAAAAGAATGGAGAGGAGTGGAGAAGAGAGTAGATACAGATGTAGAGACACCACAGTGCTATACTCACAGGTACCACATGACTCTCTTGCTCCAGCCGGAAACGTAGATCCTCTGATTGATGTAGATGATGCCCGTCACCTGGGAGATAAACATCAAAGGTTCTTGAATGTCAAAAGGCCTTCCGTCAATATCAACCAAATGTTTGATTCATACTATCAATTCACACAATATTTTTTCTACATAACTTCTATATCCTAACTGTTCTATCCTACACCTATTCTATTATATAGCTGGCCATTCATTTGATATCATATCTGGACAAAATGTCAGCCTTCTGGACACTGGCCATTCATTTGATATTATATCTGGACAAAATGTCAGCCTTCTGGACACTGGCCAATCATTTGATATTATATCTGTACAAAATGTCAGCCTTCTGGACACAGTCCAATCATTTGAAACAATAACTGTCACAAAGGTCCCCGACAAGAGTGTCTCTTGCTGCATCATCGTAATCCTGGCTAGCTCAGTTGGTGGAGCATGAGACTCTTAATCTCGGGGTCATGGGTTTGAGCCCCATGTGGGCGTGTTTCCCTTATTAGCCTTCTGGACACTGGCCACTACTCATATAAATGTTTGTTTATTTAATGTATTTTATATCTTATATCTCTTCTACAACTGCTACAGAATTTTATACCGTCAACATTTATATAAAATGTTTATATTTAGTTTAAACTATGAATTGTACTGTGTTATTTACATGCTGCTTATATTCTTCTATTCTATGGTCTAAAGCAGATTGCAACTGCGTAATTGAAAAAAAGATTTACATAATTGTAACTTATTTTGTAACTACACAGAGTTACCTGTACATGTCAAATTCCTTCAAGATCAATAAAGTGACCTGAATGGATTTGAGCGTTAGTGGTGAATGCGAGGCATGGTGGGGGTCAGGGGTCAGCACCTCGTTGTCGTCCAGCATGGGCAGGGTGAGCAGCAGCGCTCCGTTGTTGAAGTTCCACAGACGTACGATTCCATCCTTGGAACCCGTGATGAGTCGGCGCTTGGGGGCGTCGAACGCCATGGCTGTCACCTCTGCCGGCCTCTCCGGCGACGTCTGGAACTGCATGACCTTCTCCCCCGTCAGGATGTCCCACACGCTCACCACGCCGTTATGGCAACCGCTCACCACCTGGAGCAGAAGGGTGGCATTCCCTCACTGTCAGCCTGCCAGCCCCCAGAGGTTCCAGTCCTCCTGGCTGTCAGCCCCCAGATGGGAGACAGCACCCTGTCTAGAGAGGCCGGGGAACCTGGCTCAGCCCAGCTCACCAGTTTGAAGTTTTTGTTGTAGAGAGCAGTGCAGAGGGAGTGTTCATGAGAGGTCTTCAGCTTTTGGCTGGTGTCAACATGCTCCACAGCACCGTGGAGAACTCCTATCTGTACACACGCACAGGTGTACGTACACACACACACACACATGTACACACTCTGAAGAACCTATTTCAATGCCTCCCAAAGACGAGATATCATGTCTTACGACCGAGACAACAACGTAGCCTGTCAGACTCTGTCTAGGTCAATAAAGTTAGCGTGAGTGCTATTACCAGGGAGGTGGCGAGGACCAGGATGTTGGTGTCTCTGTTGTAGTGGATGCTGGAGATGGGGAGGCGACTCATGGGCACATTCCTGGAGTGGATGCTCTGCAGGCAGGTGCAGCCCTGCAGGTCCCACACACGCACGTTCTGAGGGGAAGTGGGGGTGGGGAAGTGGTCAAGGGTGAAAGGTGGGGGTGAAGGGGGCGTAATAGAAGATTACCAGATTTTTGTTGTACCGGGACAGTTTATTGTGTACTATATATATAAATATACATACACACATACATACACTATACAAGTTCCAGTTAATATATAAATGACATAGTTAGGAGGGTGTGACAGAACGATTAGGCACTGGGGTTCTCCGTCGGTCAGAGCAATGCGTCCTGTGGGGCTGCTCGACCCTGGCGTCCCTACCTTGTCCTTGGAGATGCTGATGATCTTGTTGTCCGACCCGTTGACCACGATGTGCGTGATGGCGGCGGAGTGGCCCTTCATCTGGGAGATGGAGCAGTTGTTGATGTAGGGGTTCCAGATCCGCACGGTGCGGTCGAACCCTCCTGTCACTGCCACGCCGGGAGACACACAGACGCTCAGAGTACAGCAGAATAGAGTAAGAATAGAAATATGACCTATTTCCTGGTGCCAGACTTTGTCATTCTCTCACCCAGGATGTTGAACTCCGGGGAGTAGTCGAAGCAGAGGATGCCTTTTCTTATCTGGAACGCTGAGTTGCTAGATAAATGTAATCCAATCGATCAATCAATCAATTGATGAATGACTGTTAATCACGTTACTTATGCTATGGCTTTGTCATACACTGAAATGTACTGCATCTTATGAGGGCAGAGGTATTAGGTAGAGGGGAGAGGGAGGTGGTAGAGGGGAGAGGGAGGAGGTAGAGGGAAAAAGGTGGAGAGAGGAGGTAGAGGGAGGAGGTAGAGAGAGGAGGTAGGGGGAAAATGGAAAAGGAGATGGAGGAGGTGGAAGGAGATGGAGGAGGTTGAGGGCAGGTGGCTAGACCAGGAGCGTACTAGACTTTAGCCTTCTGGGAGTGGGGCACGGTGGTGAGCACCATGGCAGTTTGGTCAGACAAACAGCAGGTGGCGATGGCATTGAGATCAGGTAGGAAACGGATCTGGTGGCACCAGTTGTTGAGAATGGCCTAAAGATGGGATGGTTAGAGGAGGGGGGAGAGATTAAGAAGGGGGATAGAGAGACAGTGAAAGAGAGATAGAGATAGAGATAGAGATAGAGATAGAGAGAGAGAGAGAGAGAGAGAGAGAGAGAGAGAGAGAGAGAGAGAGAGAGAGAGAGAGAGAGAGAGAGAGAAAGAGAGAGAGAGAGAGAGAAAGAGAGAGAGAGAGAGAGAGAGAGAGAGAGAGAAAGAGAGAGAGAGAGAGAGAAAGAGAGAGAGAGAGAGAGAGAGAGAGAGAGAGAAAGAGAGAGAAAGAAAGAAAGAAAGAGAGAAATAATGGCACCGAACCTTGACGCAAAAAATATTAGATAACAGAAGAAAGATCCTTCTCACTCAACCCCCCTCTCTTACAACTCCTGTTGTCATCCCTCTCTATTGTTACTTCTCTTTACTCTCTCCCTCCTTACAGACAGCCTGACAACGAACCCAAAATAGCTGATCCGCTCCCTGGAGACATAAGCTCTGTGTGGGCAATTGTAAAGGAAGAAAGCTTGTGTTTATACTTCAGCAGATGCATTAGTTCAGCGTATGCATGCAGAATGATAGTATCTCTTTGTAACTAGCTCTACAATCTACTGTAGTAGGCGTTATAGATAGGGCACTGTAAGTTCTCACGCTAGCCTCTCACTTCCAAACAGCACAGATTTGATTAAGCAAATGACCATATGAATAATGAATATACTGCGTATCTTACAGACGTGTCATGTGACGTGTCATATAGACAAGTATGATCCCATGAGCCTATATTTCCAGGTCTCATTTGCCACTGACATATAGTATGTGTAAACACATGGATGCTCGCAGTGACGGTCCTAGCACATTTGGCGCCCCGGGCAAGGGGGCATATGACGTGTCGCGGTTGGCGCCCTCTGCTGGTAGTGCGTTTGAACCTCAAGGATAGTGGGAGGGTTAATTTGATGCAATTGGGAAATTGCCGCCCCCCTCTTCATGCCGCCCCGGGCGGCTGCCCGGTTCGCCCTTGCCAAAAACCGCTACTGGATGCTCGTATGAAATACATCTCTCTGGGCTGGAGCAGCTGCACTACGCACCACTTTGAAGCACATGAAGTACTTGGACTGGTTCTTCAGCAACGCAGGGACAGGAATCCGACAGCTACCCCCTGGAACACAGGCACAGAGGGGAGGGAGGTGGAGGGGGTAGGGGGGGGTCACAAAGGGGACAGGGCTTGCTACAGGGGTGAGTAATGAAAGAACAGTAGGTGTGTGTGTGTTCTGGCACCAGCTTTGTAGGCTCCGCTGTTGAAGAGTCCATTT
This sequence comes from Osmerus eperlanus, assembly GCF_963692335.1. Taxonomy (NCBI): domain Eukaryota; kingdom Metazoa; phylum Chordata; class Actinopteri; order Osmeriformes; family Osmeridae; genus Osmerus; species Osmerus eperlanus. Next base: position 6,542,147 of record NC_085021.1, read on the forward strand.
TGGAGGACGTTAGAGGAGATGAAGGCTGTCAAACAACCTTCCACGTCTCCCAGACAGAACACAGACTTGACCCCATCTGACCTGGGACAAACGCACACACAAACTAAGGTGAAAATCCATCAAAACAATGAATCCGACTGCTCTCTATCCAGCTTCTCCCCGACCAGTGTCCTACCAGTAGTCCATCACCACTATGTAACCCTCCAGGCCTGTCAGACAGAAGGCGCTGTCACACTTGCTGGCACTGATGTCAAAGAAGTCTGACAGAACACACAGAAACAGGCTTTGTCATGACCAACTAAATCTGTTGCTTTTATGGGTGGGGCACCAATATTAATATCATACATAGATGCTTAACCCTCCCCTCCCCCCTCCCACACACACAAGCACACACACAGACTGCTGCACACACCCACGTCTCTCCCGGTTGTGGCTACAGCCAGCAGGTGGAGGTTGCTGAGACAGAGCATATCATTCACCCAGATCTTTTGGCTGGGGGTGTGGCCTTTCTTCATGTGGCTTATCTATGGAGGGAGCAGAGAGGTGAAACATTGACATTGTTCTTACATTTACATTTACATTTAGTCATTTAGTAGACGCTCTTATCCAGAGCGACTTACAGTAAGTACAGGGACATTCCCCCTGAGACAAGTAGGGTGACTTGCCCAAGGACACAACGTCAGTTGGCACAGCCGGGAATCAAACTGGCAACCTTCAGATTACAAGCCCGACTCCCTCACCGCTCAGCCATCTGACTCCCACTGACACACGCATGCACACACACACTCACATTGACGGTACGGGTCAGTTTGAATCTCTCGCTCCAGTAGTTGAGGATGCCGTCTCGGCTGATTGACAGGTAGCGGCCCAGCTGAGTGCGAGTCTTGGGCTTGGCCTCGTCCTGGCCGCCAGCATCCTTGTTATCCGCCTGCTGGGTCTGGAACGGGTAGAACTGCAGACTGACGATGGGCTCACAGTGGGACCTGGGAATGTCATACAATAATAAACAGTACTGCTAGGGTGTAGAGTAACACAATGAGATGAATGAGAGGATGGGTGGATGGATGGATGGATGACTGAATGGATGACTGAATGGATGGATGAAGTCACCCTACGAGGCCTGAGTTCGACTGGCGGGTGAACTCACACAGGGATGATCTTGAGTGGCTTGGGGAAGTAAAGAGGCCTGTTCTGTTTCTGCAGGGAGTCCTTCTCTCTGTACTCCAGCAGCATGTAGTTCAGATACTCCTCCTGACAGGGTTAGGCACAGCTGTCAGACATGTGTGTGCGTGTGTGTGTCTGTGGTGTGTGTGTGTGTGTGTGTGTGTTGGCAGCTCATCCCTTGCTGAGTCAGCCAGTTGACATATTTAGCTCTGGTTTGGCGTTTCTGTCATGTTGTGTGTGTGTCACACAAGTGAATGAAGTGAATGTCTCACCCAGATGACAGACACATACCCAGTCCACACTGCCATCACAGTTGGTGTCCACTTTCATGAAAATGTTGTCCAGATCTTCATCATTTACGTCTCCCATGATCTCCTTGATGGCGATGCGGAACTCATTCATGGATAGCCCTAGGCAGGAGGGAGCAAGGAGGAGACAAGGATGAAGAGAGAGAGAGAGATGAGGGCAGAGAGGGAGAGAAAGATAGAGACATGGTGTTTCTGACAAAACAGACCAGCAGTGAGGAAGACAGGGTGTGTTTCTCAGCATGGATACTGATGTGGGGAGACAGATATGTGAAGTGTATGTGTGTGTGTGTTCCTACCTCCCTCTCCCTCAATGTCCGCCTCATGGAACATGGCCTCGATGCATCGGAGGTGCTCATCATTGATCTGGTCCTCCACCCGACCCGAGCTCTTCTCCTTCTCGTCCACTGTCGCAGACCCACTGGTCCCCACCCCTGCAATGTCTGCATTCTGACACACACACACACACACAAACACAGTTCAGAAAACAGTACTAGTTCTACAGTGTTATAGCAGTGTCTCTGTTGATATCTACCTGTGCTCTACTTTGTTTCTGCTTGTCCGTGGGGAGCCTAAAACAAAGAGAACCCCATGATGATATGACAATACTGGCTTAATATATGCTACTGCATTCATATGTCCAGCTATTATATTGTTGTTTTGTTCGTTTAGACACATGTTAGTTCTCAACAAGGGGGCCACAGCCCCCAAGGGAGCTTCAGAGAGCTTTGAGGGAGCTTTGGGGAGTCAGGATAAACTAGGCAGAGGCAGTGCGAATGCTCGTCAGTGTTGCTTCCGCCCGATCTTGCCCGTACTGGGATTCGAACTCCTGTCTTCAGACTCAGAAACGCGAATACCACCTTTACAAACACAGCTTTAGACTGATACTGTAGGCAACGCCTCCGAAAAGCTAGCTCTTTGATGGGGCGGGTGAGTTCCAACCAATTAGATTTTTTTTTTTTACATGACTAAACACAGTTATACATATAGGCTACATCACTTCCTATCCCCCCAAAAAAGAAATCAAATCATATTCGCTTACATATGATTAAGCACTTCTTGCTCCGCAATTTGTTTAGCACCAGCCATATCAGGAACGTTACTATAGTAACCAACAGAAGGTTACCTCCAACTATGCAATTTTTTTAAAACATAATACGTAGTGTCATGATTCCATGATACAATCAAACGCTGCATCTCATCAATGTCCTTGGACATTCTGCCCGGTAAGTGCGCTGCCCGGCTTTGTGACAGCGGACTTCGCCATTAGCCTAGGCCTAGAATGAATCGACAGACTTGTCAAAAACGTCATACCTAATAGCACGTGTTCGCTGGGATGGATGGGAAAATAAGATGTGAGAAATTGTTTTTTTTCCATGCAGCTAAAGACGACCAAAACAGCAAAACATGTTTTTTAAACTGGGACACATTTGATGAGCCTAAATGAAATAAACTGGGAGACCTGCAATGGATGGAGCCGTGGCAAAGACAGGCCGGCTGGCACTCCGGTGTAGTTAGAGAAAAAAAGCTTTTACCCTCCGTGCCATTTCAACCCATTGTTTCCTGCACAGAGAAGCACTTGCTGCAAAGGATATTGAACAAGTCAAGTCCGTGCTCGTGACAATTGTGAACTGTTAAAGCCAAGAGCCACAAAATCCCTGCTCACGCACAGAGGTGAGATGGTTATCCCGAATGCTGACACGTCTGTTTAGTTTGAGAGAGGAGCTGTATTCATATCTTTTGGACAAAAGGCCAGATCTAGCAGTTTTTGCTGGAGTAGAAATGGCTTACTCAACTGGGCGGCAGATATTCAATGATACAAGATCAACAAAGCAATGCAGGGTGCAAATACAACATTTTGATAAACCCGCCAGGATTCTGAAGGCATCTTGCCGGCCTTCATGTTGGCAATGCTGCCATTTAAGGTACTTCCCATTGCTAACACTATCCAGTTTCAGCCTGCAGCTATCTCCAGCAGTCTGTTACAGACTCCTCCACAAAGGGCCCATTCACAGTGGGACAGATGTTCTAGAAATCCCTAGGCTCTCCGTGATGTCACATTATTTGAATCTTGGAATTTATAACCTAGAAGAACCTAGAACAACCATCTATTCTAGACCGATGGTGTTTTCCTGGTCGTGAGATGACTCACTCACCCACCCATGACAACATTCTAGTAAACAGTGAGGATAAATGACTCAACAATAACAAAAAACACAACAAATTTGCTTACCGTGGAAATACTGTTTTTATTCATCGTAAGAAACTTGATTCAGCTAAGAGTTTAAGAAAGAAAATAAGAAAATCATATTTTCCCGCTTAAAAGACAAACATAGAGAAAGATAGATTGATAAAACTAAAAGGGGGTGGGGGAGGCCACAAGGCCCACAGTGTACAGGCGCCTCAGCTCTGGGGGGGGGGCACCAATGTAAGCTGAGCTTCGTCATTCCAATTCATAGTACCATCAGAAACCTTTACAAGAGAGGAGAACCAATCAGGCGGCTTGGGGTCAGACCAAGGTTGGAGGTCAGAGGTTATTGTTGGCACAGTCAGACTGAGGCCACAGTGGGGTCGGGTCGCTGTCCTAACCCAACAGCGTTGCATATCAAACATCTTCACTGAGTCAAATGTTTTTCAACATGATTTGTCTTGGTGAGACCCCATGCACCCACCACAATTAACCACCAAGGTTGTGTACAAAGAAGAAAAAAAAAACATAACACTGAATGTGTTTCAATACAAGACACTGAGGTTCTCGTTACAGTTCAAGTTTTCTGTGTTTCTTCTGCCGCCTACGGAGACTTGAACACACACGGTGACGTGATTATCTGAACAGGAAGGTTTCATGTTCACGCCCCAAACATATTCTGGAAAAAAAAAACGACGATTCGGAAGAAGGGCGATTCCTAGACATGCACATCAAAATGGAGCTTGGGTCCTTAACAAAGGCAAACTGTAGTAATTCAGATAACATGAAGAAATCCACCATCACCACCTTTACAAGCAGGCACCTGTTGACATGACTATAACATTCAAGCTCTCTCTCTGCCCTGCCTATAACAAAGGCATCATCATCATCACTTGTTCAGGTACTAGGAGAATATTATACTCCAGCCTGGTTGACATATCCACTGTGATCTGGGAGCTTGTACCACCAGACTAGTTTACCAAGCTTGGAAAACGGTACTAAAGTTAGACGGTATAGTAGACTGAGATCATTCTAAACAATCTCACCTATTTCAACAACCAGAAAGCCAATGGCTCTCATCAGTAAAGCGTGTATTAAACTACATTACCCAGACTGCTCTTCTGTGTGCTGGCTGCTGTCCATCAACCACTACTGTGTGGATGGAGAATTCTACCTGCAGGCTTCAAATTGTTAATTAAAAAGTTCATCAGGTTCGTGTGACTTTAGAGGCTCGGTCATTACAGAGGTGAGGGGTTTATCTGAGAATGACATGGAAGACTGGAGACCCTGAAACCTTTCTGCCTCGTTCTCTAGAAGACATGCTACAGAGCAGCAAAAAAACATAGCCTCCAAATATTAAGAGCTAACTGACAATACTTTAATTCGCATTACAAACATTTGCCAAAAAAGAGAAAATACATCGAAGTCACATCTATGTTGAGTTTATGAAAAAGGTTACCAAGAGAAGAAAAAAAAAAACATTAAGAATAAGGCCATTTATAAAAACATATAAAATCTCTGACTTGTCCTGTGCAGAGTCTGGCAGTTATGTTTTGGGGCCCATTTACTTGGTCTCTGGGACATCAGAAAGGCTATGATCAATCTAAACTAATTCCACAATGTACATCGCCTTGTTAAAACTCTCCACAAATCCAGTTGAAATATGGTTAAAAAAAGAAAAGAAAAGAATGTTTAAAAAAATAATCTATCACCTTTATGAGGTGCTTTCCTCGCAAAGAGAAAGCCTTTGGCACAAGAAGTCAAAAATCTTGTGCCAGTGGAGGAAATGGCGGTTAGAGAAAAGCCAAAAGCGGGGTAGTTTGGGATGACCCGGTGAACCTGCCTGGCCGCTCGAGGCTAGGTTAGTTTACCAGGACACGTGTGAGGCTAAAGCCCAGAGGTCATGGGTCGAGGCAGGCATTTACAGTGCATATGCCTTCTAACACACAGAAGGCAAGCAAAACATAAAATATATCTCACATACACACACACACACGCACTCCACCACAAGCCTCGTTGTTGCGATACGATTCTTGTTCAGCATTAAATACTGGCATGCCTAGAAGACTTGCAGTGAAGAAGCTGCATTCTGTATTAGTGTGACCGGCCTGTGACTTTGACAAACGGAGTCACAGTTCTCCTGGAATAAACAATTGCACATTTTAAACAAGCTCATCCTCAGATGAGACCCAATGATAAAACAGTAAAACAAGTTTTTTTGGGGGGGTGGGTGGGGTGGGGGGCACAGGGTGGACTGAGTGAAGTACTAATGATAGACCATGATCAGAAAACATCAACCATACACACAACATAACATATCTAAAACCCTTCCTCTATCGACATAACTAGGAAAACAAGTTCCCATACGTAATGGAAGCATGTGGCAAAGACTGTGATAATTTAGGGAAAAGAGAAAACATGTACAAAAGACAGTGCAGGTGCCAAAGAACTTGCGACAACACACACGGGAGAAAATAAAATTAAATGTAAAGCCCAAAGAAGTGGAATATTACAGACGGATAAACTCACTCTTCGGGACCTGAGCAGACCAAGATGGCCACTAGAAGCCGACCAAGATGGGCGCTCTGTAGTGTAGTACAGCACTAGGCTAGGCAGATACAGGGCACCAGGAGAGCGGGCCAGGGACAGGCCCTTCAGAGGAGGTATTTCACACTTGACTTGTTTCAACTTGATTTGACAGACAGACAAAAAAAAACATTTCATATCGAGTCCATTTCAGTACCCCAAATCCATATCATGAACTGGTGGTTTCAGGTACTAGAGAGGGAGGGTGGGGCTGGGGCTGTTGCTGATTGCAGGGGTGAGGGGGTGGGTTCAGGCAGGTTCGGAAAGGTTGGTTGGAGGTTGTAGCAAGAGGTGCGTCATCCAGTCCCGAGAGTTAGAACTCCTCCTGCTCTTCTGATTCGGCGTCCGGTATGACAAAGCCCTCCTGATAGGACACATGGGACACAGAATGAGGCGTGTTTATCAATATCCTACTGAGATCTCCGTACTCCTCATGCATCATTTTATTTTCTAAAGATGATGTCATTCAGATGTTGATTACATTGTTCCAATTCGTATTTTATTTTTTTTGTACCCAAGGGGTATGAATGTTGTCCAGACAGATCTAGCTATGCCTCGTACAATAAATAAGGCAGGCCTGAATGAGCCTGTGCTAGTAGTGTTAGCATACTGAAGCAGTAAGCCAGTCTCAGTAGTGTCACCATACTGAAGCAGGCCTACTGGGCTACAAACATTACATTCCACTAGTGGAATTATAAGAGAGAATCAGCTGTTGCTTGGACCACGACACATGATCTTACCCCAGAGGATAGAATTCAAAAAAGCTTACAGCTGTCATGTTTGTAGCTGTGTGTTTACCCACAGACTACTTTGCATGTTTTGTTCAGAAGATCTTGGTTGTGTGGAGCATACCTGTTGTGACTGACTACTGACTACTACACTAGTAGTGTAGTAGTGTTGAAAGTTCATCGTTTGGGTAATAGCTGGTTTTGAGGTGTGTGTGTTCACTCACATCTGTGGCATAGAGAATATCTATGATCCTCTGCAGTGTTGGGTCTCCTTCTCCCTCCTTCTCTTGGCAGATGAGCTCGATGTTCCTCAGTTTTCCAAAATAAAAGTCCCTCTCTTTCTCCATGTCCTGGATGGTGGACTTTAGAATGTTGACCTGCAGGGAGAGAGAATCTCATTTATGACCTCTGGCTCTACTAAACGACCATTTAGGCATCAACTAGAAAAACGTAGCTTACAACTATATTGTCTATATAGTTCTATATTCACAATATTTCCTCTATTTAATTTGAATACATGAATGACTGGATGAATTAATACATAGAATAGATACAAGGATGAAAAACAAAAAAACAACCACATTACCTCCTGGATAAGCTCTGCCCTCTCCTCATCTCCTCCACCGACCCCTGGTCTCCGTGCCAATCCCGGCGCCATCTTGGGTGCTACCTTGGCAACCGCGGCCCTCTGGGGAGCTGGTAGAAACAGCCAACCAATCAGAGTTAGGGAAGAGGGGAGAGATTGATTACGAGCTGAAGAAGTTCTCATGTATGGATGCATCTCTGTCGTGGGGAGGATGACCTGACACAGTGACCACACCAAGGGGAGAGGGGGGTGAGAGAGAGAGATTGGGGGGGAAAGAAAGAGAGACAGAGAGCGAGAGAGAGACTGACCTGCATTGAGGATCTTCTTGGGCTTGTTGAGAGCAGACATGGCCGGGCTGGGCATGGGCATGGTGTCCTGACCCTGGCGTGCCTCCACGGGGTCGTAATCCTTACCGTCATAATTGGCGTCAAAGAACTTCTTGAACCACTGGACAAACTCAAAGTTGTCCTGGAACTTCCCCTTTATCAACTTGTCCACTGGGATGATCTGGGAGTCAATTGCAACAGAAGAGTGGAAGAGAGTATAGTAAAACTTCCCTTGTACGATTTTAACCATATTGGGGAGGTTGAGGACAGTGTTACGCGTGGAGATCTGGGTGAGATATGACACCTTTACTCCACAGCAGGTTTGGACACACCAGGCGAGGGGTGTGACCAGCAATACTAAACCCTGTGGCGTTCTGGAGAACACAGATGAGATCAAACACGGATTGGACACAATGGGGGAAAGGTTTCTCTGCTCTCTCACACACCTTTAAAGTACCATTACAGCCACACACACAATATCTTCATTGTGCAGTGTGGTCCAGTTCCAGGATGAGAACTAATGACAAGCTAACAGAGTGAAGCCTGTCTAGCAGGTCAACAGCCCTCTCATCGCATAAATGTAAATATAGGAGGGGGGAGAGAAAGAGAGAGGCCATGCTAATTCAGCAGTAAACACAATTAACAGTCTGCAGCACAGCTGACATCATTAGGAGGTCCCCCCTCACACACACACACACACGCACGCACAGAGTAAAGTCCAAGTCCATACGCGAGGGCTGGGATTAGGATCAGAGAACATCTAATAGCGAGTCAATAACAGAAGCAGTTTTACGGAAGGGGGGGGGGGGGGTCAATCCTTCTACCAACTACCCTGCGACTGTGGGGCACTGGCAGCTTGCTCACCTTGTCGACGCCCATCCTTTTGAAGCTGGCCTGCAGTATCTTGTAGTTATGAATGAACTCGTGTTCGAGCTTGGCAGCAAACTTCACTTTCTTCAGAGGCACACAGCCAGGGAAGAGCATGTCCATAAACTGGCAATAGGCAGCACCTGGGGGAGGAGGGGAGGGGGAGTTGGGTATTCCAAAGGTGAAACAGAGCGACAATGTGAGGGAACCATTGTCAAAAACACCCAACTTTGATCTATCAGCCTTTTATCTGAGAACAGCAGATAATGACATCAGACTAACAGAGGACTACAGAGTAATGACAGGTTTAGGCAGAACATAAATCTGAAACATGATCTTGGCGTGTCCTCTAGTTAAAGCCTGACCCAGTGGTTAGGCAGGCAGAGCAGCCTACATCGTAACAATACAAAGCTGCTGTTCAGATCTGTCTCACCTCCATCTTTGCCATATCAATCCTGAACAACATTTGCCAGTATTTGCCTACCAACCTGCTACACCCATAACCTCTGTTGCCTCGACATCATCATGGAAAAATGACACAGCACTTGTGCAGCAATAATGAGTGATACTCCATAGATAATGCTGACATCAAATGATTAGTCATCTATGATGCTAGTTCATCTTTAGCTTCACAGTTCCCTACCAACCAACCTATAGACCCCTGACAGGCAACACATAAAGACTGGTACCAGCTCTCGATTAGCTAGCCAATCCTTTGAGTTGGTTAGTT